>NW_008824762.1:1567927-1584969 GCF_000699105.1 Pygoscelis adeliae | reverse complement strand
GGCCACTGTCTGAGGCTTTGTCCCGGACAGCACCTAGTGCTGTACGGCTGGGTCAGGGGTCCCTCACCGGCTGCTTCTGGTGTGCGTGGCTTTTAAATGAGTGGCTGCGAGTGGGGAATAAAAGATGGAGGTAATGCATGAGAAAGGGTGAAAACACTGTTGTCAGCAGTGAGGAGGGAATCCTCGCCAGGGTGCTAAGAGCAGCGGCTTACAGTGGTGCAAGGCTGCTGTCTGTAATCTTTGAAAAGTAGTGGAGGTGAGGGGATGTCCCTGGCGACTGGAAGAGGGCAGATGTCAGAGCTATCTACAAGAAGGGCCCAAAAGAGGACCCAGGAAACTACAGGCCCGTTAGTCTTACTCCAGTCCCTGGGAAAGTAGTAGAGCGAGCCTTCCTAGAAACTGTCACAAACCAACTGAAGCAGGTGATTGGAAAAAGCCAGCACAGATTTACCAAAGGCAAATCACGCCAGACTAATCTGATCACCTTTTACAACAAAATAATACTTTTTGTCTACATGGGGAGAGCAGTGGATGTTGTTTACCTGGACTTCAGCAAAGCGTTTGACCCTGTTTCCCACAGCCTCCTGCTGGACGAACTGGTCAGATATGGACTGGAGGGGTGGTCTGTGAGGTGTGAGATGGGTAGGAAATAGGCTCACAGGCACTCACAGAAGGCGGTGGTCAATGGGTTTTACTCAGACTGGCAGCCTGTCACAAGTGGGGTCCCTCAGGGATCGATACCGGGCCCCATGCTGTTCAACAAGTTGCACCAAAAGAGGTTTCATCTTGATATAAGAAAGAAACTTTTTACAGTGAGAACAATCAATCACTGGAACAACCTCCCCAAGGACGTGGTGGGGTCCCCATCACTGAAGGTTTTCGAGATGCAGTTGGACTGGGTGCTGGATAACCTCATCTAGGCTCCCTTTCCCACAAAAGGTTGGACCAGATGATCTTTCAAAGTCCCTTCCAACCTGGGCTGTTCTATGATTCTGTGAACACCTTCATAATAAGCTAATTACTCATATTTGTGTCAAAGTTCTGAATAAAAGGGTCTCCCAGGGTTTTAGTTATACATAGGCCTTGATTATACACATCAAGCTGCCCTTCCTGGATAGTCGTGATCCCCATGCACGTGACCAGAGCAATACCTGGGGAGAAAGCTGAGAAAAGGCCCTGGGGAGCACCATAACCCCCTCCCATCTCTGACTTTCACTACCCTGCCCAGTGGTGGGTCTGGAGCCGCCATCCCTGTCCCCAGATGCCATTTTCTCCCACCTGACAGACCCTTTGGCTGGGGACACCGAAGCCAGCTGGCTGTTTCACAGTTTATTCATTCTTATTTCTGCTGGTTAATTAGAAAAGGTTATCCTTAAATTGCTTCCTGATTAAGCAGCAGCGACTGCCATTAGTCAGGAGCTCATCAGCCTGAGAAAAACAAGGCAGGCAGCAAGAACGAGGTGCAACTCGACACACAGCACAACCCTGGGAGTGCTGTTGCTCGCCTGGGAATTGCACACATGCAGACATGAGCACGCCATGTGACACAGGTGCTCGCAAATACACCACTTTTAAAGAAAACCGCAGGGCTGAGGAGAGGTCCTGGTCCAGGGTTTTGTCCCAGCTTCTCTTAAGAAAAAAAGTAAGGGTGGAACTTTTTCCAGATTCTGGGCCCCCTCACTGCAAAGCAGGTTTGCTAGGGAAGAATGCTCAGCCCCGTGGTGTCTGTTCAGATCCTCTGCTGTTGCCCTTTCTTTCCCCGCAAGGCAGCAGACTCCAGCTGGCTATGCAGCAGAGAGAGAAAGGAATGGATGAGACACCTTTTTTTTCTCCTTCTTGTCACACTTTTAATTGCCCAAAGCTAAGCCAGATCCCAGTGTCACATATGGGGGAGAGAGAGAACATGCAAGAGCATAACCCTGCAACTGTTTCTAGCCACCTTCTCCCTCCCAGCAGCTATCCAGTTCCAGGTCTCTGGTGATGGATCCTCATGCTTTGCGAGATCTGGGAAAAAAAAAAATAAACTTGGGAAAAGTGGAGAAAAGCCCCTATCGGGGACTGTCCCCAACTTGTGAAAATGATGAAAGCGGAGCATCGTTTGCAGAGAGCTCTTGGGTTGCATGGTCAGGCAGACACACAGACAGACGTTGAAGCATTTGCTCCATATGGCACAACTTCAGTGAGGCACAAGGAACAGCCCAGCCATGCAGAGAACAGACCTACAAAATGAAAGGCCGTTTGTGAGCAGTTTGCTGGTAGCACTCCAGGTGTCGTTTCAGTCAGAACATGCTTCCAGCAGTGGCTTGGACTCACCCTCCACATACTGGGTCAGGGAGCAGAGCTGCAGTACGAAAATCCTGGGAGGACTGGGAGGGTTAGCACACCCCAGCTCTGCTGTGGAGGAAATGGTTTACCCACTTCCAAAGAAATGATTCCATCGGTGAAAAAATGTAAGGAAAAGGGGTTCCCAGTGCTGTTCTTACCGGGATCTTTCCATCACTTGGATCATGCTCTAAACATCCTCTCATGGGCTGGGCTGGCTGGTCCTGACTGCTGGCTCCCAAATGAGGACAGAACTGCCTGCGTTGTTCATCTTGTATAAGCAGCAGCTAATATCCAAAATACAAATGACCCAAGACCCCAGAGCTATTCTGGAATCTCATGGATTGTCCTTTGAGGGGTTTTGAGCTGCTCTTAGGAGGTCCTACTGCTGTCATAGTGAATGTATTCACCCCACTCCACAGCCTTCCAACACACTTTGGTGGCTTTTCACAGGGACAGAGCTAGCCACCTTCATCCTGGATGTGTGGCCAGCCTGCACTCTCTGCTGGGGCTGAATTGCATGCAGAGCTGCTGTGTGTAGCAAGGCCATCCAGCAGACAACTGGAAACCATCCCAGGCTAACGGCCCTCAGATGCCCCAGCTTCTTGGAGGGTTTTTGTAGCCCACACTGAGCTCAGAGACACCATTACCAGTGCCCAAATGTGCCAGTCTTTGACCAGCTGTGGAGAACTTTTAGTTGCACCTTCTAAAATAAATTAATCCCATGCTCATGAGCCTTATCAATTCCTTCCCAGCTAAAACCAGTCAAGTGGCTGGACTGGGGACATGCAGCTCTTCAGAGAAGGTCTTGGGGCAGGAGAGTCAGAGAAAGGCCCCTGGACTGGCAGAGCTGCTTCTGGCTGGAGAAGCCCTTTCTTGTGGGCTGCTTGGGTCTGACCTGAATACATTTTACAGCACCTGTCCTCTGTAGGCTGCGGGGTTGTGCTTCCTCTGCTCTGGTTTGGGGTCCTTAGCGGGGTCTAAGCTTCCTCATGGGGAACCAGAGCCCTGGGCTTGGAGGGCCGGGGGGTGCTTGGGTTTGGGGGGATGCTGACCCTGCATCCCCCCTCTACCAGTTCTCCCTGGATTTCTTTTCTTAGACAGCTGTTAATCCCCTCTACTTTCCCTCTGCCATCAAGGCACATCAAGGACCGTGGCCTGCTGGCCCATTTGACAGCCCAGCTACTACTGCAAGTTGTCTCTGAATCAGACCCTTTCCCCGAGCATCTTTGTAGCACCAAAGACAACATTTGGAGTTTGCTGAATCCAGCTGACCTTGAAACTCTGATGAAAGAGGACCTGCAGAGGCTTTTCTGTGAGCTTTTCTAGCATGAGAAGGTTGCTCCCCTCCTCTGACTGCCAGCTCAGTGAAGACCACTTCTTTTTCCCTGCTCTTTGGCCACCCGGTGCAAGGAAAATTAGTCACCCTCCACTCTTTTGAAGCAGCCTCTTTTATCTACACAGCTTGTTCTTCCCTGGCACATTGAAGCCTTCCTGCTCTTGTTTATAGTACAACCCCTCCAACAGATTGCAGGGTCTCTTTTCTGCCTTCTGTCCTTCTTGGCTGGATTCCTCTCCACAGCTCCAGTCCAGAACAATGGTCTGCACAGCACATGGCCTCCACTACGCTGCCAGGCCGCTGCCACGCTCACAGGGCTGCTGCAAAACTGAGCTGACTCTTGATCTTTTATGCAGTGCAGCCCAGGTCGGGGGGGGCAGTTCATTGGCCCCCAGAAAAAAGATTTAAAAGAGAAAAAAAAAAAACCAAAACCTACACTGAGATGCAAACAGTGTTTCCAAAGCTTCTGTGTCACCAGCATTTAACACATGAGCTGTGATCCAGCTGGGGTGAGGGCACTAGCAATGTGGACTCTCCAATGTCTTATAATACGATTAAGATCAGGGCAGAGCACATCCCTCTGCTCTACACAACTGGGTCTTTTTGTCCAGATGCCGAACAGAACTTTATCTTGGTGAAACACAGTTGAACTGGCAGAAGGGTGCGAAGTTAGAAGGAAAGGCTTGTGTGCAAACACAGAGAATTTAACTGCATAAGCTTTATTTCCTTAGGAAACAAGGCTAAACAAACCCAAGTTGCATTCCCAGTTGTATTCTGGAGTTTAAATTACTGGCCTGGTTTTCAAGCTCAGAATAAGCAGCTAATCCTATGGCCTTAGTATTGATGTGAAGCCAACTTTTGAGATCCTGTTTGTTAAAGCTAGCCACAGTTCTCTGCCCTTTCTCTTCCTGGTGCATGAGAGACCCAGAGATATGGAGAAATCCTTTAAGCAGGAGCACCAGAGGTCACTGATGTTAAATAATCAACCACCAATGTAATATTAATGGTCCTTTGCCCTTGCACAGGAGCAGCATCTCTCCTTGGAGGTTCTCAAAGCAGACTCCAGACGAAGAGGAGTTGGCAGAGCAGCTCTGGACTTCTGTGGGCTGCAAAGTCTGATGCCAAGGGGGTTTCCAAGAGACAGAGCTAGGGTTGTGGCATGCCCAAGACTTTCCTAAAAGCACTGAGCTTACAGTGAGTTCTGATACAACTGTTTGCCATCCTCTGCTGTGACTTAGACAGGAGCAGCATAAGGCCACTGCTTTAATTAGGAACGTGGACTCAGCACAGGACTCTCTTCTGCCTCAGTCTTCACTCAACCAATGATGCAGGAAGGTTGCTCTCATCCTAGAAACCTCCATGAATGCAGTGCATGGAAAGTGAGCCAGAACCTGGTCTTGGCAAACAGCACACTTAAGCACATGCTTAACTTGAAGTGTGTGCTTAAGCTTGTTAAGCCTCCTCCTTCAACAGAGATGATTTTCCTTTATGTTGGGAGTCTCATCTGCTATAGAAGGGGGGAGTCACAAGGTGATTTGTTTGTTATATTTTGTATAGCAGCCTGATCTAGAAAACACTTGCTGTCAGCTGCAGTATTTTGCTACCAGCTTGTCGCAGTGACTTCCACTGGGCTCCTTGGGATAGCAATTATTCCACAACAGGGAGTGCTCTTGAAGTGTCAGGGCAGCATGCTTGCAAGGCGCTGCTGCAGTCTGCCTGGGCGGTGCTATATGTCTCTCATTATAAATAACAAGGGTCATAGGCAATGGGAATGCATGCACCTTTATTTAGGGGGGGTATTTCCCCATTTTGATCACGGTAAAAATCGTGATAGCCAGATCCTGAGAAACAGCTACAAAGGTTCTGTTTAAAAGAATGTGACTACAGAAAGCAGATGCTCATCAAGTTAAATAAGGAATTTAATTAGCCTGCATTTTATCTTGTTTTCAGCAATATGATGACAAATCACATCTTAATAAAATAACATTAGGGAGCCGCACAATTCCAGTGCTTCAGGAAATGAGTAGCAGTATAAGTTATAGGCCTGTTCCCACCGAAGAAGTCATTCTCATTCAGAAATCTGACATGATGTTAAGATGGATAATGTTTTAGCAAAATGGTCCTTTGGCATTTAGAAAGATTTACAGCCACTTTTGGCTTTAAAAGGCTTAATATAGGGTGGGGGAGGAGAAGGAAGTGGCATGAATAGCGCAAGGCACTGGTAGTGCAATTAATATTTTTTTATTCCTATGGTGGCACAGGTGTGCAGCGTTCTTTACAGGTGAATAAAAAGAGTTGTCCTTACCCCAGAGGGGCTATAACTAAGCATAGACATTATACATTGTACAACAAGCAGTGGGTTTAGTGTTTGTCATGTAGTTGAATATGTCCAAATTCAATTACAAACTCACATTTGATCTAGGAAATCAGTTTTGTGTAACATCGTGAGGACAGGTCTTGCCTCACCCTGAGAAAGGTTCATGAAGGATCCACAGAAAGTTCGCTTCTCTCATGGTTTGAGGGCTGTAAAAGTTTGTCTAAGCTCAGTTGTAGCTTCTGGGACTCGAGAAACTAGTGTTGTTTGGAATATTTCTGTCCAGTAAAAAGGATTACAAAACACAAGAGTTACAACAATAAAAGATTATGAGATTTAGCTTCATTATACAAGAATAAAGGAACTACTCGTCCCATTCAGCATGGTTGTCCGCTGAATCCTTTCTTTTGTCTGTACCAGGGAGTAGAACCATGTTTTAGGTGACAGAACATGGGATTATCACATAGCTGTCCACTATAAAATGCACAGTTTGATCCTGGGTGATATCTTGAGGCAATATATTTCGCTTGCTGATCATATGTTGTAACAACAGTTATTCCTGGTGGTCTATTTGACATTTTCCATCTTTCAGATTCAGTGGTTGCTCTATAGCTCTTGTATTAGCAAAGGAGAAAAGTGCAAGAGTTGTCTGATTGGATCTCTTGTCATGCGAGGGTGCACACATACACAGACAGTACACACATTGAGTTTATACATGTATACGTATTTGTGCATATACAAATATATATATTTGCTGATAGAGTAATTTTCTGGATTAATGATTTAATGTATTAATCTGAGATTATGCCGCTATTGCTGAGGACAGAAGTGCTTCAGAAGTCGTTGATGAATTGGGAGTCTTCTGCCAGCAACTTCTTGGCCTGCATTTAGTTTAGGTTGATGAGGGCTGAAAGCTGTTGCTCTCTGACATCTGTTCACTGGTGCATGTGAAATGAGTTTATGATTCTTGATCTAAGTCCTAGAAAACAGATGTCCGTGCTACAAAACCCACCTTTGCTATTTAGACCCTCACTAACACCGTCTAGAGGGATGTGATGAAGTTCTTGCTCATTTCTATGGGGCAGCCTTGAATCAAAAGACAGTGCAGAAGTATGGGTTGGGAGTGGGTCTCCTCTTTTAACAGTCAACAGATTCCTTTTAAAATTATACTGCAGGAGCTAGATTTAAGACTGAGTGTGGAAGGGTGAGGTTTTCCCTTCCCTCTATCGGTGGAAAAAATTTTGAAATGTATTGACCTGGAAAATCCAAGCTCAGAAGCAGCAGCTGGGTTTTCAGCAAGTCCCTTGTTTCTTTCCCAGTTGTCCATCTGGATTCACTGTAACACAGAGAAATCAAGCATTGCCTCTGAGGTCAAGTAAAGTTGGGAAATGGCCACCATTTCCATACAATTTTGCCAGGATGGGTGGTGCTGCCCCATGCTCTGAGAACGCTGCTTGCTGGATGTCAAGGGCTCAGGTCTGTAAGCAGTGCTGGGGATGACTTTTCTCATTTGCAGAGCTGTTTGCAGAATTGGACCCTAAGCCCTCCTGGAGCGAATTGTGAAGCAATGCACAAATCAAATCAAGATGCTGACTGTGACTGCATCACGGCACAATATCATGCTGACAGAATTTGGGGCTAAAAGCAGTGACATTCATGTCTAGCGATGTCTACAACATACCTCATATGGTTGTAAAATGATAACTGATTCCTGTAGGACAAAGAACTAAACCCCATATGCCCTGCAAATATTTTCCAGTCCACAAACAAGTTAAAGACCAGGTCTTGGAAATAATTTGATGCAGCGCCTGAACTTGATCTCTTAACAGCAGAACAGGTAGTTCCCTCTGAATTTGCACATGCTGTCAGGTTTTATTCATGGTCATGACACCGTATTGATGTTCCCTGTGGATGCAACCAACTTTTTTTATAGATTTTCCAGACTTCCATTAATTACTTAATTGGTGCACAGTAATACAAGAAATGAAGTGTATTCCTATAGGGCAGTCATACTTCAGGCAGGCACCAAGCTATTTGCAAGCAGAATTAAAAACAAACAGGAGAAACATTTTCAGTTGTCCCTGCTTCATCCTTGATTTTGGCAACAAAGCTGATATATTGCCAGGTACTGATCCCACTACCTGGGATTTGTCCAAGTTGAGAACTTATTAGTGCTTATTTGAGGAAAGAGGGGGAGAGAGAGAGAACACAGCTTGTATAAATCAGATTAAAGTATTGACAACTCCTAAGCAATGCTCATTCCAGGAACAACTCACTATGTGATAACACCACTGCTATAAAAGAACTGCATTTTGAATGCATGCCACTTTGCAAATACCTGGTGGGTCATGAGTTCTTGAGGCTTAGTTCCTAGAAGAGAAAACGGGATTGCCGGAAAAGTTAAATACTCTAGGTAGAGATTATCCAAATGATTTAGTAGGTGAGAGACTTAACAGCCACTGGACCTTGCTTTGCTTGTAGTTGACGGTTCAGAACCTTGCTTTGCTTGTAGTTGACGGTTCAGAACCATCTTGGGTCAGATTAGAGTAGAAATTGTTACAACTGATACAGACTAAATGAAAAAATCAGGGTCTTGACCCAGGCCTAGTGAGCAAAGAGCACTGTGTGCTGTGATTAGTCTTGGCTTGCACATTCAGTGGGAAGGGCATGGTTAAATGTGAACCTAGAAGAACAAACCCCTGTCTGTCCTCTCAGGGTGGTTGCTGGACGTCAGGACGATGAAATATTAATAGTCAGTGTGTGTTAAGAGTCCCCCTCTCTGCCTGATCCACAGATGATGTGCATCTGTCTCTGCTTTCAGCCACAGAGCTCATCTCAAGCTGCGGATGCTGGTGATTTTCACTTGGGAGCCCTGGATGCACCCGGCAGCAGGGCAGCTTTGCCACCGGTGTTGAGTCTGGGCTTGGCAGACGGCTCCAGCTTCCTGACTGTCACCCCGGCATCTTGCATCAGCACTAAAAACACCTGCATTATTTTTATTTGATACATTAGTCTCTTTTTTGCCACAAAGCAGACATGAGCAAAGGGTTGGAAGCAACGTGAGATGACCGGAGGAGGGATGGATAGCAGGGTAGTAGGAAGGAAATGGGAGAGCTACAGTTGCAAGCAGAGAGATCTCCAGCGGCTCTACCAGTATCTCATCCCCTTTCCTCATCCCTCTTTCATACACATACACACACACACACTTAGCACTGACCCGGAAAATTTATACCACTGAACATGAAAATTAATCAAAAAAGAAAAATGTAGGAAGGGGTTGTCAGGGAAGAGAACAAAAGATTAATTTTTTTTCCTGTGTACATAAGGATTTCATTGGGACAGCAATTTCGTGGGAGCACATATTGCCAATGCCACCGCAGAAGCAGTTCTGCCTCAGAGAAAAGAAACCGGGTGGGCAGTTTCCTGCGCTGAGATCCCTCTTGTTTTTGATCCTTATCTGCCTAAATGAGAGCTCCCTAAAGGGCATCAGAGCCAGACAGGGGTGAGCTCAGCAGCAGAGTCCCAACACATGATGGCTTCAGACAGAAAAGACACCATCTCCCTCTGCAAGCTCTCCTGATACCACGCACCCAGACCACATCAGGGAGGGCAAGAGGACGATATATCTCAGGGTACTCTGGGCCAATTCTCCTGTGATCTTCTGATTTCCCGGTGAGCTGATGTGTCCCCTCTGTGTAGTGCCACCATGTAACTGAAAAAGCAGCATCCCAAGGAAGAGGTTGTTGGTCTGCCCACTCTGCCTTTTGTCTGGATGACCAGGACTCCAGCCATTTAACATATGTCAGCAGCAGCTCCTCATCGTCATAATGTACATAAGCACAGTCCTGCAGTCCTGCCAGCTTGTGATCTCCCTCTGGGTCTCATCAGACACAGGCCCATTCCTAGAGTTACCATGAGTACCACAACACCTGCCCTTGCAGGTGGCAAAAGCTGGTCCTGCACTGGGCTAAGCCGACCTTACCCCACGCACCCTCCTGTGCAGGGAGCCTGTGCAGAGACCCACGACATGGTCACTGTGCTGGGGTAGGGTGATGGTTGGGAACAGGAGAAACAATGGCCACCAGCTCCTCTGGTGGGGCCATGGCAAGCTTGAATGCCCATCCCTGGTCCTCCAGGGTTAGGTGGGGAAAATCTGGGGCACCATGCTGCCGGCTCTCCTGGCCTCCATGCCTGGCATGGGAGCCTTACCCAGGACTACATGCAGGTTCAAGGGTGGGAAGAGGTTCAGATTTGGCCTGTGTCTTATGCATGGAAACCTTCCTTTTTAGAACATGCTGGAAACTTTTTTCCTAAGGCACTATCTATCCTCCAGGGCATCCTTTTCTCCTTCTCATTGCTAGTTTCTACACAAATGCGAGATCTTTGGTGCTTAGTCACTCTACCGTTCCTGCTGCTTATGGCCTCCGACAAGCATAATTCTCTGCTTGTGAGACCTTTGCGAGCTGCTGTGGAGGAGCCATGGGTTGTTGTCATCCCGTTTCCAGGGGGCAATAAACAGCGGCAGTCAAACTTCCATGGAACAAAGATTGTGTGATTATTTAGTCATAAAGAGAGGGAAGAAAAACAGATATATATTGGGTGTGTGCTTATTTGCGCATCACACAAGGATGTGCAAATTGCTCTCAGAAGAGAGTTGCTATGAAGTAAAATAGGTCCCCAAGTAGTGCTTCACTGCTGACTCAAATGAGGCAATTCTCCTGCCTGTGCCTCAGTTTCCCTATGCAAATCAAAGGGCTTGTCGCTCTTCCCACCTAACCTAAGTGCTTTCAGGGCCAGGAGTTTATTCATGCCCTTACAGGGCAGGTCAGGAAGGCAGGGATGTGAGTTTGGGGGTGATGCAGGGAGGGAAGTGTTTCCTGGGGTTAACGGCTTGTGTTTTCCCCCTCTTCCTGAATGAGAGCAAACGTTTGTCTGGGAGGAAGATCCAGAGAAACCACATTAGTCTTAAGATGGAAAGGGCTGGTATTAGAGCCAGCCCATCACCACAGTCACCTGCATCTGACCTGAGGGTTAAAAAACCATCACCAGAGAGAGCTAAAGCCTGTTGGAAAGGAAAAGCCCCTTCAACAGCAGGGAATTGCTGCCTACATGCAGACACTGGTTCAGAATAAGTGCTTTTGAGGGTTTTCTTTTGGGGGTGTAAGACTGAATACTTCAGTCTAGTGGGACCAAGTCATTAAGAGCTGCATGACCCCAAGGACCAGAGGGGATTTCCAGCTCATCAGCAGCGAGGGTTCAGCCCACTGGGAAACCCAGGTGCTCAGCACCTTCGTGGAGGTGTTCAGCACCTGGCATCATCCATCCCTAAAATGCTCCCCCCGCCATAAAATGTAATTACAAAACCCTTTAACTACATAAACTTCTTAATCAATTAATCATCTTGGCAAGAAAATTTGTATGGTTTTGAAATGTCCCTTTAATTAACGTGAAGTCCGTTAGGAAGCTATAGATCTAGGCCATCGCTTAGACGTAACAGTCTGTCACTTCATGTGTTCCTGAGGCCCTGGGAGAGTGTGTCAATGTGATGCTCAAGCTCCCTTTCAAATGCTGTGTCTGGGCCACATGCAAGGCCAAGACCTCCCTTTCAGAACAAGGTTTCCATTCTGATGTACTATTGGGGGACCCTCCGTAGAAGTGCAACGGTCAAAAATCATCTCCTGTTTCCACTGGTGTAAATTCATTAACTTTTCCCCCTCACTGTTCTTCCATTTCTCTCTGCTTTCATCACCAGCAGCACTCCATCTCCAACAGCCCTGCCTTTAAATCCACACTTATCCTCTTATCTCTGTCTTATCTCTTCCTGATGGAGCCCTCAGTTCTTTCATTGACAGACACTGTGCTTGTCTGTCGACAGACACTGCACTTGTCCTTTGTGGGAAGATGTGGGGAGAAGTCACCAAGGAGAGTGATACCTGCCAGTGAAATCTTTGCGCACCTATTAGCAACAGTTGTGAGCTTTCCTGTATTTCTGATGTGCATTGGAGCATATTCAGGGCAAGGGAGAGAGGCAACACAGTGGGTTAGCCCAGTATTTTGTAGTACCTGACATTTCCAGGCAGATCTAGAAACCTACTGACTGCTCCTGCTGTGAAAATGATGTGGAGTTGGTGCATGTGGTGGGTGCTTCTTCAGCACAGGGAGAAACTATAATATTCTTTACTGTGTGCCTTTCTATGATCTTTAGTGTCCCCTCACTCCTCAAGACCCACTATATGCAATGAAGGTCACTTAGGAGACACCTAAAATGGTCTTCTTCTCATATTTGGACCTTGGCCTTTGCCAACATGGAAACTCACCTACTACTGATGAAACTAAGAAGATTATCTGGCTTGGAAGTGACTTCACTGCCTGCATTGTATTTATGCAGCATGTGTATATTTGCCTGCTGATCCAGAAACAAGCTGCTGTAGCTGAGGAAGTTATCTGGGCAGCCTAAGATGTTAAATCCTAAGATACGGATTTGTAAGAATTTGGGGAAACAGTTTCAAATGCTCAAGATGTTTATTATACTGAAGCAGAGTTGTAGGTCAAGAGGGATATCAGCTCAGCACAGGATTCACAGGATTCATCTCCTGGACATCCTGGCATGGTGTCACCACACATGGCCCCTTTGTGCCACAAATGGGTCCTCCTGAGGACAGACATTCAGTCTTCCGGTGCAAAGTTGCTCCTGTTTTCTTAAGCTGAGTATGGCAGTGTTGTGCCACAGTATAATCATGATGGTCCTAGGGGGAATATCCTCAGTGTTACTGTGTCTGATCATGAATCCTGGTAGCTAAGCAAATGCCTGATGACATGCTAGATCCTCTCAGTTCACCTTGATTTGGAGAGCATGGCGTATCTCTCAGGATCAGCCCCTAATGAGCTTGTTTCACAACATTGTTTTCTCTCTAAATCCCATGTCAGACAAGTGAGAGCTACTTCTAGGACTGTTGCATGTTGCTAAAATAACATACATCTGAGAATGCAGTTGGAGACTTGAAACAAATTTGATTTGACTCAGGAGAGTAGTGGAAATATCCAAGGGACCTGTGATTATATACTTTCCCTTTTTTTTAACGTCTAAATTCCACGTCCTTTTAGGTTTAGGATTTCATGGCAATTACTACATTCCTGGATAGTTAAAACCACTCAGCATTTGGCTAAATGCCTTCTGAAGATATCCTGAAATGCACCATCTATTGCAGCTGCTCTATTCAAGTCACAGTTCTGACTAGTCACCCAAGGGGACAGGGAATTCCTTTTGTAGGAGTTAGTGTAGGACTTGTTACCAGGAAAGCTCTATGTTTGGGCTTGTCTAGTCCTGGACTTTGCAAGTTTGAATTTGAAATCCAAATCCTAAAGGAGGAAAGATAGGGGCTGCCCTCATCAGCAACTGTATCATCTCTCACATACTCCTGCACATTGACTGGCCTCAAGACTGCTTGTAAAGAAAGCTCAATAAAACGAGGACCTGGATTTCTTCCTAAACCCAGGGAAAAAGATGTGCAGTTGTACTGTTGTGGGACATGCCTGATTTTTAAAAAAAGAACAATTCCTTCTCTTCCCTTAGCAGAGAGCAAGCTTCCATGGAAGTA
Source organism: Pygoscelis adeliae (assembly GCF_000699105.1). Taxonomy (NCBI): domain Eukaryota; kingdom Metazoa; phylum Chordata; class Aves; order Sphenisciformes; family Spheniscidae; genus Pygoscelis; species Pygoscelis adeliae. Next base: position 1,571,396 of record NW_008824762.1, on the reverse strand, counting down.
CAAAAATTTGCACTGTATCAACTCAGAGGCAGACCATGGTCCTCGCAGGAAGAGAGCGAGTGGAAGTTCAATCCCTGCTTGGGAAGAAAGCAATAGCACACAGGGACTCCCTGTGTGCAGAGTACCATGCTTTTTGCTCCAGCCCAAGGCAGCAGATATACCAAGGCACAGCACTCCAGAAGTTACTTCTGATCTCCTCTGAGATCATTCCAATCAAGACATGGATTATTTCTGGATGCTTGGAGGATGCATAATCCCCACCTGCTGAGCCGGGCTTCCCAGCAGCAGTATCCTTTGCATCGGCACATTTGCAACTGCCCAGAAAGAAAGACAGACCAAAGAAAATGCGACAGAGCTCCCTCCAGCCCCCAGCTGTGTCTGCCCACAAGCTTCGACAACTGAGTTATGGTAATTACATCACTTGAGATTTATTTAATATCTCCATCCGGGAAAAAGAACCAGGAAGTCTGGCTGTGACAAGCAATCAGAGGGTACTCAGCTGATGAGCAGCTCCCCATCACTGAGAGAGCAGTAGGAACCTTCGATGGATTGGATTTAAGTAATGGTTTGCCAGAGGGATGGGGCCCACGCCACGGCAATCAAAGCTCCTCTGCACCATTAAGGAGCTGTAAGTGGAGCAGGAGGCGCAGTGCAGCTATTGACCGAGTAGGTGGGCATGAAAATGGGTTTAGGTAACTGTTTACTTCCTGAGAGATGGAAAACACAAAGGGATGTTTCTCTGGCAGCTTTCTGGCTCTCTGATCCTGGCTGTCCACATCAGCATTTATATTGTCTGTCTCTCACATATTCGTGCACAATGACTGGTATGCTGCATTCAAGCAGTTCGTCTGCAGTCCACGCAGAGCTTTTCTGCTTGCATTTGCCCTCTCACTCTCTCTGCCATTTTTTAAATCTCTGACCTGACAACATTTAAAAAGATTTCTGATATGATTTTATATCAGACTGCCACATAAGCAGATCAAGTATCGCTGCAGCTCTAGCCGCCCTCTTTCTTCCTTCCTCCACTCCCCCTGCACTGAGCAGTGGCTTGTACAGAGGCGAAGAGGAGGCACATAAACAGCAATACTTTTTTCCTCCTTGTTGAGGTGGTAGCTAAGGGGCAATGGGCCCACACTCTGCTTTAGAAGACCAGAGTTAAAATATCTGCCATGAGACCGACCTGCAGCCTGACGCCTGAATCCATCCTGACGCAGGATTTATAACAAACAGGCATGCAGGTTTGCGCTGAGATGCCTGGGCATCTCCCCTTCTGATTTCCCAGTCAGTAGCTCAGATGTAAGCAATCAAGAGGAACCAGTTCTCCACTTTCAGCTGATGGATCCATGTTTTTTTCTTCCTCTTTCTGTACCTGAGGAGGGCAGGGGTAGTGTGTGCCAGGGCTGATGCCTCCCATATGTTTCCTCCTTATGTTAACCTCAAGACTATTAGTGGGCTCAAGAGACACAGCACCAAGACTCCCAGAGACAGGCCCTTCTGCAAAAGGAGAAGGTCTTGCCCATCATTTGCTGCACGTTGCTTCCTGTGGAGCAAAGTTAGGAAGGCTGCATTGGCCTCTTGACAGCCCCCTCCTCTCACTGGGTTCTCACCAAAGTGTCTTGGGCCAGCTCTTTCCAGTGCAAGCATTTTAAGCAAGGCACCTTGATCCATACCAAGGGACCTGAATGTAGCATCCAAATGTGAAAACATTGGCTGCTGTCCCATTTACCGAAAGAGGAATAATAGTACCCACTCACCTCTGGGAAGCATATGGAACACCTCCGATTTATTATTTGTTTTATTTCTTTTGTCACATTTATCAGCCATTCAACTCTCTGGGCACACAGCCATACATTAAAACCCAGGGTATAATACAAAGATCTCCTCTACCCTGAGCATATCCTCTCTGTAAAACCAGGTATGGGCAGGAGGGAAGGATGAAAGATGCTTTACACAAGAAAAGGATGACAACAATATATTTTTCTCCAATTCTGTTATTGATGGAACCATTCTAAAAATGTTGGCGACATCAAGACAAGAAGATGAGGGCAACAAAAAGCAGGGGAGGTGGAAAGCCATGCTGGAGCATGGGCACAGAGACTCAGCCTCTAGCCAGCCTGTCTCGTGCTCAGGAAGTCCCTAAAATGCTCTTTCCATTATTATTTCTCTAATGACCCCATTAGACACGTGAAATTCTGAGAAGCCTTAAATATGTTGTAGAGAGCCACACCGGCAAATCTGCCCAGCTTTTCGGAGAAATGGCAGGCTGCAGTGATGAATGTTTTAGCTTTAGAGCATCCCAATGTGTAATTTATTTGCTGGAAATTAATTGCATGTGCTGGTTTCATTTTCCTGTAGCGAATAATCAGTTTTGCTCCCTTTTTAATTAGGTAACAACATAGATTCCTCTGCTGATCATGGCACAGCGGTTTATGCATGTCACGTCTTATTCTAAGGGAGACAATTTCAAATCGTTGTCTAGAGCCCAGCACAACTTTTGAGTGACATTAGATTGTCTGTCAGCTGTAACTCCTGGGTCACTGCCAATGAAGACCTCATGCACAAGACCAGCTAAAGAACCCAGCCTGGGCGTTGGTGCATGCTATATCCTACTGAAGCAGGATTTTGAGGAAACCCTATGGAGAAACCAAATTAAGGAGCCTGACATTTCAGTGGTGTTGAGATGATGTCAGACCCAGGCCCAGCTCTACGTCACCAAAAGATGCGTCCCATCTGGCGGGTGTTTGCTGGTCCCTGAGCTGAGACATTGCACTGACATTAGCCAGTTTGCATAGATTAGAAGCCTTCAGATCATCTGTATCATCAATACTTTTGGTCCACAGCAAACCCAGCACCTTTGTCAGCTGTTCCAGCTGGGATGGCAAAGACGAAGTCCCGGTGGAGAGCTAACTTTCCCTTGTGTTCGGAGGCTGGATGGGGCTGCATGGACGCACATAGCAGGACAATGTGGAGAAAGCCACCTCTGCTGATGTTTGCAGAGAAAAGCTAATGGACTCCAGCTGCTGCTACTTAAAATTTTCAGATAGGCTGAAGAGAGTAAAAACTACCAGCTTTGGCTGCCATTGGTTACTTTCAGCAAATCTCTAATTAAGCGATAGTGCTCAGTCATATTTACCCTTCATTGGGCTACAAGGAACCCATATTTCTACTGAAATGTATGCCACTGAAACAAAACAAATCTATCAGCAAGCAAACGCTGCTGGAGTGAAATGAAAAAATATTGATTATCATAGCTATTAAACCATTAAATCCCCTGCAACTAATTAATCTGCTAGGGAAAAGTTTGTTAGTGGGATTTCGGCTTCCTGCTGGGAACCTGTAAAGCAGGCACCATCGCCCGAGAAATCGCCAAACACTCGGTCGCTGCCACCTGTCCCTGAAAGTTTCCGTATTTCACAGGTCCCCGCAGCGGCCGGTGGGGGGTGAAAACCAGCCTGGAAACACGCCGGAG
>NW_008824762.1:1566106-1567583 GCF_000699105.1 Pygoscelis adeliae | reverse complement strand
CCCCCCCCCCCCCCCTTTTTTTTTTTTTTTTTTTTTTTTTTTCCTTTTTTTTTTTTTTTTTTTAATAAAGCCGGGGGAGGGAGGAGAGCGCGGCCACGTTACACCCCTCCCTTCCTGCAAATCCCCGCTTGCACTGCAAACAATCTGCCTTCCCCATTGCATCCAAGGGAGATAGCAACAGCAACATCATCACGGCAAGCCGGATGGGAGAGCGGAGAGGAGGCTGCTGCTGAGGGAGAAAGGCACACACGCACACACCAGCTCGATGTTGCCAAAGCGGTAGGAGCCGCACGAAAAATAAGCCATGCTGCCCCGTGGGTCTGGCGCATTGTGCTCCGTCCGAGCCTTTTAGGAGGAAGAAGAGAATTATCTGATCCGATTTTTTTTTTCCCTGCCAGCGAGAGTGCGACAGACTTGCGATGGTTGAATGTCAATGCCTGTGAGAGAGAACAACAGTCAGAGGAGGAGGAGGACAGAAGGGGAGGAAAATGAAGGTGGGGACGGTGGTGGAGAGAAAGAAGAAGCCTCGTCCAATGCATCAAAAGGAGGTGCCTGCAATTGCTGATAGAGCCCTGGCCGCCTCGCCATCCACAATGGTCTGTACAAGCTGCCAATGCGTTTGATGACGTTCCTGTTTTGTGAAAGGAGGAAAGGAAACGTGACCATGTAAGATCCACGTTTCCCCGGTCAATTACATGCGAAGAAAAGATCCGATTTCGACGGGTTTTTTTGGTCCAGGATGGTAACAGCTTAGGGAATAATACAGCCGCCTTCCCTCACCAGTTTCGCTCTGATTTTTTTGGTGTGGTCCAGACAGCTGCTGGAATAGAGAAGGTCAGAATATATAAATATATATCAAAATATATATGATATATTATATATATATTATATATATAAAAATATATTTATCTCAGTACATCTGGGATTAAGCTCATTGAATGCTAATTATTTCTTTCAGGACTTTTAATATTTGCAATGAAATCTTTTACACACAACGGTAAAATCTGAAGCCACCTGGGAGTACAGTGTTGGAAACGTAGGGTGTTTTCCCACAAACAATGTGAAGGTCTTTTTTGTCAAAGAGGCAATTTTGATAATAACAACAGCTACCAATTTTGCATTTTGATAGCGAGACCGGCTGCTATTTTGTCTGGGTGCACACCGGGTCTCGTGTGATCGGGTTTTATTTTTTAATTGAAAAAAAAATTGTTAAAAATAGAAGAAAAAGGAAAATTACTTGAGATGCCAAATACTGTCGACAGAACCATATTCTCCCTCCTCCCCACACCCACCAGAGACGCGGACCCTTCTTTTTTACAGGCTTAGGAGTTGCGAGAGCCGATCAGGGGCTTTCTCCCGAGCCCGCCGCCCGCGCCCCCGGACCCTCGGGCGTGGGAGATTTATTTCCTCCTCCCGCTGATTTCTAAACAAACTTGTGGAGGGGGCGGGGGGGGAAGAATCCCCCAGGCGCAGAGTC
>NW_008824762.1:1552256-1565562 GCF_000699105.1 Pygoscelis adeliae | reverse complement strand
TGCTGCCAGGAGCAGGACCCCAAACCCAGAGGGTCTCTGTCCTCTGCCCAGGCCCTGGGCTCCAGGATTTTGCACCTTGGCGGTGTTTCCCAGGGAAATGTGGGGCGGAGGCCTGCTCCGTCCCTCTCTGCTGCCCAGCAGCCTTGCCCCAGGCACCCATGCCCAGCCGCAGAGCCGTGCAGCTGTGGCATGGCAGGGACTCACGGACTCCTTTGTGGAGTGGAGCGCATCTCGGTGTGGGGGGCTTTTTGTCACCTCATGGGTATCCAGTTGCAATGATCCCAGAAGTGATGCGAAGAGCGTGTTTAATCTGCTGTTTGCTTTTAAAAATACAACTTCAGTCTGTATAAACACGTGGCAGGAGGCAGCCCCACCTCATCAGTAGTTCCCAGGGGACAGCTAGTAGGAGCTCTGCAGGTTTGCCACTGCTGCCATGCTCCCAGTTGCACTAGCTGGAGGAAGAAAACTGCTGGTTACAATAGTACCTGCTGAAGCTGCAGCCTTGAGATGCTCCTTCATACAGACTGAGGTTGGGCCAGTGAAGTTTCCCTCCACCACACAGGAGAATGAAACAAATGCAACCTCACTAGAACATAAGGTGCCACCCTGGGGCATTATTCTCCCTATTTAATGACAATTAAAAGCAGTTCATGTATTTTCAGGCTGGCAACTTTCTTACAGTAATATACACAGCAACATTTGTACCTAATGTGACACAGCTCCAGGCGGCAAGAAAGGCTGCAGACCTCTGCTTGTGGGATAAAGCCCAGATATGCAGATAACCTTTATTCCCCAGGGTAGTCCCGTTACCTGTGATAATAAGGGATCATTGCACAAGAAAAGGTTGTGAGGTTCCACGTGGCTGATACCCATTTCCATTTTAGGCACAGATCCTGGCACGTAAGGTGATACGTTGAAATCCTGAGCAAAACAGGTTTTGCTCCACGTCTTCTTTCCCCTTCATGGACCTGTGTGCTCTGCTAAGGAAAGCCAGCGCTCATCTGAGAGTGGCCACGCTCTGGCACATGTCCTGCCTGTTCCGAGTATAATGCCCACGTCTGTAATGCAGTGATCGTGCCTTCCCTTGTGTAGGTCCAAGGATGGTAGTGATGGGGGCAGGGAGGTGGGGAATAGGCTCCCGTTCTTCTTTGGGAGAAGCAGGGCCTGCCACTAACTCATCCGGCTATCCACAGCCCTGCTGCATGTGTCATACCAAGGGTCCCATAGATCAGAGCTCGGTCCTCAATGGACTGTAGCCTTCTCTAATGGTTTATGCAGGTGGCTGATAGCTGAGACACAATTTTCACCATAAGCTTTTAGATGGGGGTGGGGGAAATAATTCTTTTTTCAAGATGCTGTATGCCTTCCTCACTTGACTGTCTCCTCCTCATCTCTTCTAAAAGTTGGAAGCTGTGCAACTCGCTCCCTGGGAATTTGCATTATTCCACATTTCTAGTACTCTTCCCTGGCTTGCCATTCTGCCTGTGTACACGAGACGTAGTGCCTGCAAGATTGGCTTACGTGTCTGAGCAAATAGAGCCTAAGCAGAATTAAAATAGAGGTAATTCACTTCCTTGGAGAACATTAAGGCTCGAAAATAATTGGATGCTAATTTTCACACTGAAAACCTGTGTACGTTGCATTGTAAAAGTGAGACTATTTGCTGACCATCTGCCAGCCTACCTGAGTGAGAAGCTGAGCAGACGTGACTGGCATCTAATAGAGTTTCACCAGCATTTCTCTTTTTGCTTCTCACAGTTTCTGACCAATATAATAAGACACTTACAGCTGGATTCTGCCACTCATCCTTGAGCAGTACCTTATTCCGCAAATAATTTTTTCTTCACCAGCGTGGCTTGAGGAGTGTCTGAAACCCTTTGCCCTGCAGCAACTGGGAAGCACAAGTCATTATGGAGGCCCAAATCGTGGGGTTTTAAAGCATGGCTAGATCCTGACACAGCTTCCTAGAAGTACAGTTCAGAATAACTGAGAGCTGCGTCAGTGTAGCTGATGTCAATACCAGCAGTTTGGTTTATTTGGCCGTTATGTCAATAAAACTCCAACAAGGCTAAATCCCAAATTCCTTGTTCTTTTTTATTATGGTGGTTATTACTGGTTTAGCCTTTATTTCCCATTTGTTTTCCAACAGCTGAGCAAGGACCCTTCATGTTTCGGCCCCTCAAAACTATAAAAGTCATAGATGCACATTATTTTATACCACCCCTGCCAAGATCATCATGAAAATTTATCCACTTGGAAACAAAATATAATTGCTAGTTCTTTACTGTGCAGATTAATAACAATGACAGATATAAACAGTGTTTTATTTACCTGTCAAAAACATCTGAAACTGCTGCAGCTGTGGGCAAATTTGCAGGGCTGCATCACAGTACCAAGAACAAAAGCCTTCATTATAAATTGACTGTTAGGCTCTCTAAGCTTATTTACCCAGATAAAATGACAGCGAGTCTCCAAAAGATGTTTTAATCCTGTTCTGATTTAAAAAAAAAATACAACTGTCAAAAAGGTTTCTTTACTAATCTGGCTTCGCAAGTAGGTTTTATTTAATATCTAATGCAAAACAAAATCGTTAGGGATTTTCACTTTAAATTTATGATTGCCCAACACACATGATACTTCAGGCTTCCGAATTGCTTATATCTTAAGCTCCTCATGTTTGTTTGTGGCTCTTATGGGTAAGGTGATTCTTTCATTTAAAAATGTGCTGAGGACCGTAGGAAGGAGTAAAGCTCATTATTCTGATCCTTGCATGTTACTCAAGAGAAACCAGTGATGCAGATGAGAAAGAATGGATCCGATGGCCAGGTGATCACAGCATCTGCGCTCCCGTTTTGAGGGCACGAAGAGCAAGCTCTGCTCAGGTCTGGCAGTTGAAAGAGGCAACTGCTTTTATTGAAAATGAGGGCTTAACATCGTGAAAGCTGATGGGCTGAACTCTGAGCTTGGTAATGGCGTTGCCTTTTGGGGGCTTGCTCGGCATTTTCAAAGGTTTCACTGAGTGAGCGTCCTGCACCATTGTGTCAGCTAATTCTGAGACCCTGGATTGAACGGCAAAGCTCTGGGGAGGAAGTGAGAAAGAAAGATGCTGGAGTATTTTCTTCTGTTGTGGTTAATGCTCAATGTTTGCAGAATTTTGTCTGCTTTCCTGGATCTCTGACAATGTTCTGCAAGAGAAAGAAACTAAGATGAGCTCCGCTCTCACAAATGTTTCACAGTGCTTGGTACGGATCCAAGTTGAAAGCAAGTCGTGGAGAGTAGCAGGAAAAGACATGGGTGAAAAGTCCCTTCACATCAGCAGATAAACTGTCCGTGTCACAAGGAGTTAGCAGTACGGCGGGGTTTAGGAGGTCAGAGTTGGTGCTAGCTGCGCTGAAAATAAATAGAAAAGCATTCTTTAATGAAACTGAGATAATTTGGAAATCAGTGTGTCTCAAGGATTGCTTGTTAGATTGTCAGCTAGAGCGTACATACATCTTTTCTTACCTGTCAGTTTCTGTCTGCATTTCTCTATTTCTCTGTTCTGGAGAAAAATACTGTAAAGATGGAGATTTGAAAAGTCAGTGTAGATAGGATTGGTTGGCTAAGGAGGATCAGAGAGAACAGACTGTGGACTCTTTTGCCTGCAGGCTGCTAGCTTGGATTTAGCTCGGTATTCAATAGAAATGTTTGAAAATAGACTGTTCTTCCCACTAAAGTCCCCTCCAGACTTTAGGGACACTAACTCATTAATATGAGAACATGAAGACCTTCAAGGAAATTGGAAGGGAAGACAATTTATAATGGATATTAGGACATGCATTTCCATGTGATATGTCATTAGGCTGTGGAGCTCCTTGTTGCAGGACATTAGCAGGACGAAGAACTTGACTAAGTTTAATAAAGGATTGTAAAGCCGTGTGGTTATTAAGAATATCTAGAGTCATCACAATTAACGATAACACTTCTGAAAGTAAAATTCATGCTTCAGGTCTGAAGCCAATCTAGAGATCAGGGTAACGCTGAAAAGGAGCAGAGCCCTGGGGCTGGTCTCCAGCCCCACAGCTCACCAGCCCATTGTGCATGGCCAGTGAGATCTGCTGCTCCAGGTGCATGTCTGGATTTCATGCATGTGTAATGTAATGTCTTCAGCATGTAGGCACCTGCCATGCTCAGGACCTCTCTAGAGCTAAAGTGGCCCTAAATTACTCAGTCTGGATTAACACACCATTCTTGGGGGGGCCCTATGTAGGATCAGTGAATTGTTAGTACCGTCGAATGGCCAGTCATTAGCATGCGTTGCTTGAAATAACAAGTCAGAATCTCAACCCCATTCCTGTTACAAATACAGAAACAGGCAAAAGCCATCATTAGCTTCCTGCCTGGTAGTGTCTGCAGAGAAGGCATGAACTAAGCCAGGAAATATCGCCACTCTACAGATTGGTCTCTCAGCAGCACAGGGGAGTGGAGGATGTCTCTGGGATGCTTCATTTCTGATTTACAACGTCGTAAAATAGAGCAGAATCAGCTACCTCTTTTCTAGAGTGAGACAAAGAGGAAAAGAGGTAGCCTGTGGCAGAATTGAGGGCACGAGCGTGATAATGAATGAGTGGAAGAAGAAACAACTGCGCAACCAGCATCACAAGCATGTCCAAAGCCAGGGAAACTTGGGAAGGGGGATGCTGGTGTTTGGTGAGGTCTGTCCAAACTGGCTAGACCATCAGGACAGTGTTTTCAAACATGTTGAATCACATAATGACGGTGCAGACTTCCCATCCATGTCCTTTTCATAGGTGTGTTCCCACAGGATTCATTTACTTGGTGTTAGAAGGAGAACCATTCAGCCAGTCCTGCTAAAACTGAAGACTAAGAGGTGCCCGGATGCAGCCCTTGAGATCTCACTCTGTATATTGTAATTTATGACAGAAAGGAAGGGAAGATGCTTCCTGTGACATTCAGTCCACCTCTCTGCCTTCCCATCTTTGAATCTTAACACCTCTATAGCTAATTCTCCCATTTCATCTATCCCAGGATCAAATCTATACTGTGCAAGCAGAACATTTTTGGCTTCGGCAAAAGCTTTGCTTGAGCCATCAACTGAATGGAGACCAGGATGTCATTTATTTTAGATTTAGACTCTGTTGCCACAGAGCTGATTGGCAAAGCTCCCATTAACTTCAACAGCAAAAGGGTAGGCATCCAGTAGCAGGGACTTGACCTCTGTATTTCAATAATGTTGTGCACACAGCAGGGTTTCTATAAATAATAGTGAAGGCCACTAATCCCATTGACTTTTAATTGCTCGAGGAGACAGGGTTTTCACCTTTTGTGCCTGCTGAAACTCTGATGCCTGACCCATTTATTTCAGTGCCAGTAGCTAGCCTGAGGAGCAGTTTTTCTTTTCTTTCACTTTTCCCCATATAAAAGGCTTCATGAAGGAACTTGTCTATGTTTGTGTCACTGTTTCTTAAATATACATTTCAGGCCATGATTAACAGTGGCTGATGTCAGTTAGTGACAGAACAAGCAATGCAAAAGCATGTAGCTCCATTGTTTGCATCTGTAGAGTCACTGTTATTTCCACAAAGGCAGCACTTGCTCCTGGAAGGGCTCTGTTCGTACAAAACTGAATTGCATTCAGGTTGTCTTTCAAGCAAAAATTCATTCCCAGCGAGAGCCTCCTCTGTGGCACGCTTTTGCTTACACTGGTATTTTTCCATTCAAGGTTGGCCCAGTCCAGAAGTCAGAAATACGGTTGTGCCAAAAATCCATGATGCTGTGTCCTGTGTGTCTGCTGCATATGTTTTCATCACTCCTTGGCCTGGAGTAAGATAATAAGATAGAGTATAATCGTTATTGGTCCATATCTGTGGCCACCCTATCCCTTTTATTAGCTGATTGCTAAAGGAATAAAGCCATGTGATGGTGTTAGCTGTTAGAGTTTATGCTCATCAGCCCTCCTCTAAACCTATTGGCTGATTTCAGCCAGATTTGGCAGATGGTGGAGATCTGAAAGGCATTAGATTCCTGCAAGTTTCATGAAAACTAGCTGGATGAAGAAGAGGAAACCTAGAAACGTCCTGTTGTGGGGGAGATTATAGCCCTGGCTGTGCTACACACTGTAGAGGCCATGCAGGACAGAGCTTCAGCTGGAGCAAAAGCTTTAACAGGAACGTATATCCCATTAGACAAAAAAACCAAAAACAAACCCAACATGATATGGTTTCCATGGGAAACCAGACTCACAGAATAGCTTGTTAACTTTTTATCTTTCTCCTATTTTTCTCCTTTTCCTTTGTTAATCAGGGTTACTTGCCTAAAATGAATTGCTTGATGCTGAAGACTTTCTTAGCTTCCCCCATCTTTTCACAACCAACCTTTTATCCTTTTCTGATTTATCACTGGTTACAGTAGAACAGATTACATTGTTGGCAGTGGAGAGTGATGAGTGATGACTTTCTCCTGGTGAGGAAAAAAACAGCAAGACCTGGAAACCTATGTAGATGATAAATGGGCTGTCCCCATGCCCCTCTGTGAAAAGTGATGAGATAAGGCAAAATGTTGGGGGGCAGACTGGTTCCAGTGACAGGGCCCAGATCCTGAAATCCTCACACATCTTTTCTTCTGTCGTGTCATTTCTTCTTCTTTATGCTCTTTGGTGGTTTTCTCTCACCTCCTCTTCTTTCTCTTCTTCTTGGCCAAAGTCAACTGACACGTCAGATCTTGGTCCCACTTGTCCTATCTGGCTCTACTCTGCACAGGTTCTCCTATGACCTATGTACCATCTTATCCAAGCACCCTCTGTTTGCAGCTCGAATACTGGTGGCATCACTCACAACAGTCACACGAGTTTAACCTGCTTCCCTGGGTGGGAGTGAGGGAAGGGATGGTACAGAATGGGAGAATGATAAGCAAAAATATGTTTTACGTGTTCTTTTATTCTTTCCTACATCTGGTGCCTTGTGTTTGTTGGAGAAACCAGGCTGTGCTTGGGGAAAACTGTGTAAACTCCATGGAGGACGGGGTAGTTCAATCTTGAACAGATTCCTGAGAAAGTTTTGTCTTCTCTCCTAGAAGAACTTTCTAGGGAACTTCCATTATGGTTGGAGAATAGGACTGTCAGCCATACTTTTTGCCATGGAGTCACAGACATTTTAGACTGGCAGGTCCACATACAAAACAACTTTGCAGAACAGGAGAGAGAAAATGAACTTGATATTCAACCAGTTTGGGAGGCCAAAGACTGCTACTGTCTTTGTGGTGTCCCGTTGTGCCATGTCACTCTTAGCAGAAGTTTACCAAGGGTTGCTTGATTGACAGTGTGTTTACTTTTAAGGTAAGGCCATGAGGTCGCCTTCTCCATGCAAAAAGTATGTGTCATTAGCTAAGAGATCCATGTAAGAAGTACCTTTAAAGTCTGTAGTGCATTGAGCATTTGGAGGAGTTTGCCCTCATTGGATGCAGACTGTCCTGTAGCTGCAGCCTCTGTGAAGTCGTTCCCTGTGACTACCATCGTAACTGCTGGTACTATATGGGTTTAGCTTCTGTTACTTAATCCATGCACTAATCATGCCCAAGCACTGGGCAATGCCCAGGTCTCAAGAGATCAATTAGTCCTCCCATCCAAAATCCTGACAGAGACTGATCTAACCAGTTCTTAAGGGTGATCATGGTTGGAGACTCCATCTTTCCTGCTGCAGCCTATTTCTTCTTGCCCTGCCCATTAGAAGGACAGCAGATTATTTTTACCAATTCCTTTTTTCCAAGCTGTAAGTAATTGAAGGTATTATCCAGTAGTTGCATGTAAATATAGTAAAAATTAATCCTCTGAGGAATTTACAAGTTCAAGTGACAACTGAAGCCATGACACTCCCTGTTCTTCTCTAGGCTGAACAATCCCGATTCTACCTTTGCTCTTATGACATGTTTTCTAGACCTCCAATCATCCTTGGTGTTATCCTCTGGACTTTCACCAAATGGTCCATATTTTGCTTTAAGTGCACTGTCTAAAGTTGGAAACAATTCTCCAGCTGAGTCCTTGTCAGTGCTGAGCAGTGCAGAAAGGTTTTGAATCCTGTTTAACAGATTACAGTTGCCATCCATTCCAGGGTGATGTTTGCTTATTTATGGAACAGCAGAAGATTATTGATTGTTACTCAACTCATGATCCCCTATAATCTCCATGTCCTTCAGAACTGCTTCCTGGCCAGTCCTCCTCCGTCCTGGCTCTGTGCAGTTGGCATTACTGCCTTGGTGAAGGAGCTGTACTTGGCCCTACTGAATTGCATCCTTTTTTCCCCAGTCCTTTCCTCCGCAGTAGCAGCCCCTTCCAGGGCGGCTTGCAGGTGCAGTAAGCATTAACTCTATTGAATCTTCCATGTCATTAATGACTTGAGCTCTTCTGCCTTGACTCCTGAGGAGAGCTGGGAGGAAAAGCCTGGAGGAGCAGCTGTGCTCCTTTTCTTTAAGGATCCCTTGGCTGTCAGAGATGAGACTTATGGCTTGTGCTGGTCCTGTCACTGCTCACTTATAGCCATGTGGAGGAGGAGAGAATGGATCCTCATTACTTCAGTTCATGTGTCTGCTCTCTGGCCCCGATTAAAGCCACTCTCAGCAAGGCTGAATATGACCCTTCCTGACAGATGCAGGCCTCCAGCCAGTCCTGCCTGAAATGTTGCCCCCACCACCCATTTCTCTCCTGCTTCTCCGATCACTTTATCATTGGTGGGGTGGCTCACATTTCCTCCACAATCCCTTAATGGTGTCCCACAAAGCTCCTTTCTCCTTGTCCTTCCCATCTTTCTCCAGCTTGTCCACTTCCTCCATTATGTCAGCCCTTAAGGATGGCTCTGCAGGCTTGATTTGCTTCAGTCCAACCCCAGATCTCCTTCTGTCTCCCCGACATCTGTTACTGAATGCTCTGGCATCAGCTCAGATTTCTTGTATCCAGCATTTTCCTCCTTTTTTTCTGCCTTCCTCTTGTGCTAGCACTGTCACTCGGGGCATTAACCCTACCCTCAGCTGCTTTTCTCTCACTTCCCAGCTGTGTATTCATGCTGCGCCCAGATCTTCATTTGCTTTCTTTTGGGTTGCACATACACTTGCTTAGATCCTCATTTCTTGCCTTCATTTCTTCAATCCTTCCCAGTACAGGCATTGCCCTGCTTCAGTTAAGTTTCAAAACCAAGGTGTGAAGATCACTTCTTTGACTGGTATTTTGATGGAAGAAGTGGTTTCCCTGAGAACTTCCACATGCATCTTCCCTCCTATCAGTGTTCCCTGTCCTTACCCAGGTAGATCCTGTATAGTTTTTTACTCCAATTCCCAGTCTTTGGGAGAGCCAAGAAAGCCCTGTGGATGGATCTGATGAAGACATAACATACAGCATTGGCATGCAGGAATCCTGCTCACACTTAACCCACATCACATCAGCACCTACCCTGGCAATTTCATGCAGGCGGTACAAGTACAGGGCCATGGGCTAAACCTGTCCCTCCAAACACCCCGGCACTTTTAGTTGTGTCAGGTCTTCTTCTCAGCCTGTCTGGTATCCTGCATGACCTTGCCCTGTCTGATGAATGAAGCACTTTCCCTCTCCTTTTCACCTTGTTAAGCACACTAGGACCTGTCAGGATTAAAGGTGCTGGAGAAGTACAAGCAGATTATTATCCCATCCCAAGTGATATTAAAAGAACATTAAGACGGATCACATGAGCATTCAAGAAAAGTAAGTAATAATAAAATATTATATCAGAGAGAAATAGCAGTTAAGTAATTAAAGAGAGGGTTTGCACAAGAGGCAGAAGTAAAGTTATGGGTGCTTCTGGCCTCTAGACCGTTCTTTATTTTAATACTGTGGTAACCTTTAGAGGATGTCAGTATGTCAAGCATTGCACCAAGAAGTGCAGCAAAGGCTTTTCTTGCCCTAAAGAGTTCACATTTTAGGACATAAAACCCCAACATTTCCTTAACGTTGAAGAGAGGTGAATTGTTACAAGATTTAGGGCCAGAGGGGGTTATTGGGCTAGTCTAGTCTGAACCTCTCTATAATAGCAGTGAAATAAGTTCCCCCAATGAAATTCCTGCTTGAAGGTTAATAGCTGTGCAAGGACTGGAGAAGAAATATCCCATCTTGATTTTAAAATCTCCAACAATGGGAAATTGTTGCAGTGCCCAAGGAGAAAATCTGGGGAAACAGAGAACTGAAACTGTCTTTGCAAATTAACTTTTGTCTTTTCTGTCACAGAAAGGACCGTATACTGAGTGCGTCCTCAGAAACCAGCTTCAGAAACTCTTGGGCTGGCTGGCAGAGGAGATTTCTCCTGTGGAAAAAGTTCTGTGTTTGAAGACAGTTTAATAAAACTGTCACAGATTAAAAGCAAGAAACTTTCAGTCTCAGAAAACTGGGATTCAGCTAGTTAGCAAAAAACCGTTCATAGCCTCCTCTGACATATGAAAGCAGAAGTGCTGTCACCCACATTTAACCTACGTTTGGAAAATTTTCTTCATAGGCAGGATGGCTACATAATTTCTAAGAAAAACATTTCTGCTGCCCCCATAGCCTGCAGTGAGGACTCCTGCTTAAAATCCAGCTTGCTAAGCTGCCATGACCTGGCCCAGCTGCCATTGGCTTTCTCTTTCCCAGTCCTCATGGATTTATTTCTTGCCCTTCTTGCAGACATGCGAAAATCTGCAGGAGAGCCCCTGGCCTTCCCATCCTGCAGCTATTCAAGAGATTTCTTATCTTACCTTTTTCTTGGTGTGGCCAGACAAGAGCTTCATATCTTTGGAGGTGTGCTCAAGCGTATGATGCAAATGTCAGGGGAAGGTGGCAATTCTGAGTGTTATATCTCAGGTCAAACAAAATCACACAACCCCAGAATAATTTAGGATACAGGAATCTCTGGAGGTCATCTTGTCCAACCCCCTATTCAAGCAAATCTGACTAGATCAGGTTGCTTTGGGCCTTGTCCAGCTGAGAGCTGGATATCTCCAAGGATGGTTATTCCACTCACTTCTCTAGACCCTTGGTCCAATACTAGACCTCCCTCATGGTGAAAATGTTTTTTTTCTGATTTCTAATCAGAATTTCTTGCGTTCCAAATTGTGTCTGTTGCCTCTTGTCTTATAACCATGCACCTTCAAGAAGAGTCTGGCTCTCTTTGCTGTACCTTTCCATGAGGTGGCTGAAGACAGGAATAAGATCTCCCCTTAGCCTTTACAGTGATTTTAGGAGGAGCTGTACAAAAGATAGGGTTAAATGTCTGCTCTAGCTCCCTAGGGTGGATTTGGACAGGGGCTGAGATTTTTGTAATGGTAGTCAGGTAAATACCAAGGGAAAATAGCCGTCTAGCCACAGATTGAAGAATGAGAACAAACATCGCTAATAATAGCAAAGGTTCAGATATTTCTGTTTGTCATAGCCAAGACATTTCTTGATCCAATAATCACTAAACCTCCAAGAGGTGATACTATTTCAAATCTGAGTCTTATATAGAAATACTCATAGAAAAGCTTGATTGAGCAAGAACTATTTCTATTTAAATTGAACAGAAGGATAAGCAAAAAGCAATCTGTAACTAAGGTTTTCAACTTTGCAAAAGCAGATTTTGAAAAATTAGGAATCTTTAAAAATATGCAATGTAGTAGAAATTTATTATACATTGTCTAATGACTACCAAAACAGCCATTAGTCTCTTTATAACAAACAAAAGCATTCTGTTACAATTACTGCTTTCTGGAAGCTCACAGTCATTCTCCCTTCTACAGGGTATTTTTGCTTTCTGCCTTCAATTAATTTGTCTGGAAAGCTGTTCAAAACCTGTCCCAAGATGTATTTTAATAAAAATGAAAAATATTCTTTTCTCTCTTTCTAGCTTGCTTTTCTAAGCAACGGTACTTACCCATGTAAGTTCTGTTTATAAGTCCATGAGATACACTCAGTGACATTTAAACTTCTTTGCCAAATTCATCTGCCTTTGATAAATAAAAGCTGCAGAATCCTTACGCTTTTATGAGTTGCGTGAAAATATGTAGCCAAGTGGGGCGTACCCCCACATTGGGTTTGTGATGCCATGGAGGGGAACTGTCTTAAGAGGTATACCCCTACTAGACATCAAAGAAGTCACCTTACTCCCAGGTACAAATCAGAGGGAACCTACACTTTGTTTGGCTCCATTGCTCTGAGAACTTCTGGGTTTGCTGTTGTTTTTGTTCTCCATTCTGTTTAAAAAAAAGGCAAGAAAAAGATCCATCTGGCAGCAGAGGCTGAGCCTAGCAAGTCTGAATGCAGTACTAGCGTATTTCAGAAAACTATACGTTTAAGAAAAGCAAGGAGCCACATAGTAAAAGTTTTGGAGTCTTCACTGATCAAAGTCCAGGATCTGTTATTTCGGTTGGCCTCTTCCAAGGGCACTTCACAACAGGGCAGTCGCACCCAGCCAGATGATGGCATTTGCCCTTCAGGCAGTAGAGGAATGGAGGAAGTTGATGTAGAGCTGCCTAGGACAGCCTGACAGCCTGAACCAGCATCTTTGGTAGTTGGCTGATGGCAGCACCTCTTCCCCAAGCCTGCAGAACCCCATGTGTCACTTGATCGCTATAGCAAACCCAACTGGAGTGGAGAGCCAGGTGATCGGGGTAACAGTTGTAGACCAGTTAAAGGAGCGTGCATGGTGGGGAGAATATCAGAAATAATTCTGTGCAACTTAATGAGGGAGGATCTTCGATGAGGGGCAGCCAAAGTGCGTCTGTCAGTGGGAAGGCAAACTAAGCTGCTGGGACTCTTCAGATGTTGTTATTGTTGTGGTAAGCCAAGGGGAATGCAGAGACGGCTATGGGCTTATGGATTTCTGCAGAGCAGTCCGAGAAGCTCCACATAAGAGATTATTTGCAAATGCAAGGCGTACAAATGTGTGTGCGTGTGTAACTGAGCTGCTCTGTGTGTGTTTAGGAGGATCAGAAACATATGGGGCAAATGTTGCAATCTCCCCTGAACCTGGCAGGAGGTTTGCTACCATAGCATATCTCTGTTTTCTGTTTGGGTTGGATCCAGTTATTTTTCCCTGTAATGGATGTGAGGAGACCGCTGAGATCGGGTTTCTCTGATGAAACAGAAGGTCCAGGGGGATGATCTTGTGAGAGAAGAAGCTGAAAAACACGTGCTCTGCTTCTTTGATCCACACAAGGTTGTGTTGCACCTGATGGAGTCTCACTTGTTCGCTCCTGCAGGCAAACCACCGCCACCAGAAGAGCCCAATGACATTCATCTGCTCCTTTCTTCTTTGCATCACTCCCAGTTCTGCCTTTC
>NW_008824762.1:1526276-1552210 GCF_000699105.1 Pygoscelis adeliae | reverse complement strand
CCCTACTTGTGTATCTCCTTCCATAGGATTTATAACTTCATCCATCTCCAGGTGATGGCTCTCCAACAGGGGAATGTAACTCTCTGTCTTTTCTCAACAGATAATCCTCTGCCCCTAAGCACTGTGATCGGAGCAGCAATACCAGCCCTCCCAGGCTACAGGGGAGGTTTTCACCTTCTCTAACTACATCCTGAATTTCCCAGTTTTTCAGCATGCTCTGCATTTTGGCCTGATTAGGCTATTTGTTCTGTTGTATTGCAGAGACAAGGAGTGGTGCTTAGGCACAAGAGAGTATGTTCTCTCTGTATCCTGTAAAATACGAGAAAATTTGCTCAGCTGGAAGTGAAACAACCTGGAATTCAAAACTCACTTCCACTGACAGCTGTTTTGCATTTTCATACACTTACCAGTCATCAGCACTGGCCAAGGTCTCTACCCCTAGGTAAATGCCCCTAAGGCACTTAGCTATTTGTATGCTGGAGATACTGATGAGTCAAAAAGAGCCTGTAGGAACACATGGAGATCAGGAAAACCATCCAGATCCCTGCAATTCAGCCCGCCTTAACCACCTCTGGGAAAAATATGCACCCCTTGAGTCCCCTTTCTCCAACTGTCCTGTGGTATTTTGTTCCCGAGGTGAGATAAAACCCACAAGTCCTCCTGGTCGACACTGGTAACCCTCTGACACAGCTTCAGATGTAATGGTGGGCCATAGGATGAATAATAGCCCACAATTTATATCCTCTTGGGGGGGGGAGGGAGGGATTTTTGCTAGATATCTATCTACCTATAAATGCGTATGGCATAACTGCTGGGACACAGCTGCACTCACATGTCCGTCTTTAATCTGTTTCCTTTTAAATCACTGTGTCTACTTTGCCTTGAGCTGTTTTTCTTCCCTCCTGAAATGTGCACAGCAACATTGGAGGTAGGTATCTTCAGTGGATTTCTCCACTCCCAGACTTCACACCCTCCAGGGCTTTCATGAGATGGTCGGAGGACCACGGAGGTCAGGGACCTGGGTTCCCACTAAAACACTCCCTGACCCCTCTGTCTTTCAAGGATCGGCATGATTTCCAAGCAGCAGCCAGCCACCATGCACTGCCGTAGTGTGTGCCGATCCCAGTGCTCACTATTAGGCAGGGATTTGCTGTGCGTGTATTTGCGGCAGAGCGGTGGAAGGCAGATGCCACGTGGCTGAGCCAAATTGGATAGAGAAGGAGATTAAGTGGTCACCTGTGGGTCAGCTTTTCCTGCAGAGGGCAGCTTGGTGCCATGGTGCACATCTGGGCTGTTGAGTAGGTGCAGCAGTTTCAGGCTGCTGCAAGGCACTTTCCTGGAGGTCTCTGCTGAGCTCACTGCAGGGTTGGAGACACAACACACCAACAAAGAGCTCCCACAGTCAGGGACATTCCTGTGCAGAAAGCAGTCCTTTGGAATGTGACTGCTCTTTGCTGTTACTGGTACATTTGTACTCATAGATCAGCACTTTGGCTGTTTCTCCCAGTAGCATGTGCATGGCATGTCCAGTGCAGCATGGTGATTTGCAGTGTATCATGACTGGGCTGAATCACAGTGGCACACGGATCAGGCCTGTGTGTTCTTTGTATTTTCAATCCCCATATTAGTGCTCTGTGTCCACCCACTGAAAAAGATCTTTCCATCTGGCTGGTCAGCTATGAGGTTCACCAGGTCATGAAAGCAGGCTGACCTAGAAAGATCCAAGACATGATGATGGTTAAGAACTTAGGCTTGTTTAGGCTTGAGCACTTTCTGACACTGGGATGTCAGGGCTGTGACTGTAAAACAGTAGTGAGCCCTTGCTGGACAATACAAGTGGTAAAGAAAACTTCCCGGTCAGGGCAGTATTTAACTTATGTGAGAAGATCTCTAAGCAAACAGCACACCATGATATGGAGGAAAACCACATGGCCTGCTCCCATGAGTGGTCAGAGAGAGGCACGTCTGCTTTCTGCAGAGCCAGGGTTTGCCTTTCTGCTAGAAAAAAAAAGATAGGCTGAAGGATGTGGGGAACTGAGCAGCAAACACAGTCCTCTCAGATGAGAGTTAGCCTAGAGATCAGTATTAGCAAACCCCAGGTTTTAGAGTCAAGGTGGCAGCTCAGTCACTAGATAACAAACAAGTCCCAACCCGGGTGGAGGGTTGCTCACTGGCTCTAAGAGGACACATTTAGAGTAGTTCCCCCATGGTGACAGCTTGACTAGAGGAGGTTCCTCTTCCAGTTCAAGCGGATGAAGGAGGATGAGCAGCCACCCAAGGATCTCAGCTTCTTCTCCGAGCTTTGTAAACAAGCTGTGATCCTGGGCACATCACCGAGGTGGGATGCAGCTCCGACTGCAGACACCTCAATGCAAAAGTGTCGCAACGTAGGTGTCTGCATGTGCATTGGGTGTCTAGGCAGTGAAAAATCAAGAGCTTGACTCATGCCCACACAATGATTTCTTAGCAGAAAACATCTCGAGGTAGGTAATCGTGCCCCTAGTCAATACAGTCAGTGGAGCTGGAGAGCTAGACACCTACACTTGCTCAGCTGACTCACTCCCAGGGCTCCACTGTCAGCATTGACTAGATCTCCATCGATTATATGGGAATACAGATACCCGGTGTGCTACATCTAGATATAGTCCGTCTGGACCCGGATTCACCTGTAGTGATACGTAGGGCCCTTTCATCCCACCATAAAGCAGGACTAGGAATCTTCACTTCCTCCTAGGAAAGCTGTAAGGGATCGTTGCTCAACTATAAAACACCTAAACCACTTCAAAGCTAGGTGCTCTGCAAATGCTGAGTATTCGCATTATTATAAGTAAACAGCAATTCGGAAATGCATGCACAACATTGAAGAGTTTACTCTGTTCAGTTAGATCTGTTTACTACAGATGGGAGAAGTTGCCAAGTAAGGCCACGCTGAAGCGGTGAGGAAAAATAAGTGTAAGAGAGAGTCTGACATTTTTATAGCGAGACAGACGCAGCCAGGATTTGAAGCACATAGCAATGAAATGGGGTCAAGGAGGTGAGCTGCCTTTTCTTGGCCAAGTTCTCCTGTCGGGCAGTCCCTTCTGCGCTCAGACAGCAAGTGTTCCTCATCGCTGGCCTGGCTGGGAGTTTTCGAGATAATCACGGCACAACACAGCTCCAGTGGACAAGGCAGGAAAAGTGATACTGTTTATGATGAGCTGCTGTGTGGGAGAAAAGAGATTTTAAACACAGCCTTGAAGTCACTGGGTTACACCAGCACTGGGCTGAGTTGAACTGACAACTACTAATTACTGAGAGAAAAATGACTCACTAAAACCCAATAATAATTGTCTTACATCTAATTAAAATGGATGATTTACAGTCAAACAGAAAACTATAGTCTTGGCACAGGGGACATGCAGAATGTGATGGACAGCCTGCAGCCTTGCATATCTTCTTTTACAGAAATAGAGTTCAAAAGTTGTGTGTACTGTATTTTAATTAACCGAAGCCCAGAGAAGCTGTTCTACAAACCTAGGCAGAAACTGCACATGAGGACACCCTTCTGGCAAAACACTGAAAGTCCAGTCTGATGCTCCTAACAGCAAAACTCCTCTGGCTTCCGAGGAGTCATTATTTTACCTTTTCCAGTATCCAGCTGGAATTGCTGCTGAAAACTCTCTCATGAGGAGGGGAGAGCATCAGCAGAGAGGGTCTCCGCAGAGAAGTAGTGAGAGGGCGCAATTCTTGGGGACTGATGTAGTAAATGTGTGACAGGCACTTCTGAAAATTCATGTGTCTGTCAGAGACATTAAAACTATTTCCTGTTGGTGTGATAAGAATGTATGAAGTATTTGTCGGGGTTTACACGAGCATGGATTATAAGGAAAGCTCTTGTATTTTAGGGGATTACATACTTTATTACAGTATATGCTACCTAAGTAGTACTGAGAACAGGTCTTGTGTGTGCATGTGCTACAAGGGAACAGTAAGCAAAAGGCAAATGGTTGTTGGTGGTCTTAGGTGTAATTTGGATGAATAGGCATGGTTTTCCTCTTTTTGGCATCCAGAATGATCTTTTCACCTCCATAAAGTGACCTGAAGTCTGTCTGAAATCTGAGCTGGTGCTGAGGCTCTCCTCGTTTGGGTGTAAATGGCTCCACCACGCTTCTGGGGCATCAGAGCTCAGGGGATCTGTCTCTGGTTCCCAGCTCACTTTTTAACCTTGAGCAGGTTGTTTCCAATCTCTGTTTTGGGAGGGACAGCTCAGCAGACCTTGGCTCTGAATTTCAAGCTGCTAGGCCTACTCAGCAGACGGAGATGTCTGCTGGGGAACAAGGCACTCAGCATCTCTGGAAATGGCACCGTCAGTTCAATGTCAATTTTATTTTTTAAGAAAAAGTTGGCTTGGCTGGCCTTTGTGTTACTGTTACTTTCCCACGCGTATATTGGTAATTCCTTATTATTGGGTCATTTCTGTTTGTAAAGCACTTTAAGTACAGTTCAACACCAGTGTGGGACACACTCTTCCCTAAGATGGTGGTGGCCTCCTGTTCGCCTCCCCTTCTCTTTCTCTCTCTCTTGCAATTGCTTGAAAGTTCCCTTGAGCCCTTGCTTAGCTGGTTCACCCTAGACTCAAAATAGTAACAGCCTTAATCCAGGGGACTTCTCTAATCCTGGGGCCAGAGTGGGAGGCATGAGTGATTGCTCTGAGCAGCAAACCCATTTATGCAAAGTGTTTCACTCTCTGAGCAGCATCGTTGAGGAAGGATGAGATTAGAAGGATATCACTGGCAAAGTGACTAAGAGATTTATCTTATTCATAGGCTTGGCTCATACTTAAGGAATTTACATTATTGGGATTTTTCAAAATCTGAGCTGGCTGAATCTATCCTTCTTCCAGCAGTGTCACAGATATCAAAGGCTTGTTGTTTCCTTTCTAGTTTGTACCTTCCAGCACCGACGCATCGCTCCCATTGCTTTCTCTGTTGCTTTTCCCCGCCTGTTTTCAAATGCCAGGAGTACCACAGCCTCCCCCAAGTTCCTGAGAGATTATCATAAGGCGATTCAGTGTCAAGACATTTTCCCAGGTATTCAGCCTGTTTTTTCTTTTGTTTAATTAATTTCTTTCTGATTTGTCTAGTTAATACTGCTGGGAAGGATTAAGAGGGATGAATCTCCCTCTGACACTGACATGTCCATGTATTTATAACAAAGAAGAGTTAGATCTCCTTGAAACTTCTAGGTCAGAGATCCCCTCTAGAGAGGGAGCTGGGCCAGATCGTAGGATGGAGATAGATATTTCTGTGCATCTGTCCTGAGAGAAAACCCTCGGGAGGACAGACCTCAGGGACCCCTTACCCCAGCTGGGGTCAGGGATGCCAGCATGAGGTCCCCCCAGCTTGCAACACTGAGGGAAGTCCTGGAGTGCCTTTGCTCCTGTAGGACTGTGTATGCAGCCAGACTACTTGGGAAATTATATCAGCAAAAACCCACTGCTCCCCCACGAAAGGGGCCAGCACTGAAAGCTCTTGCTGGCCATCCCCAGCTAATGAAGACTGACACCTTGCTGAGGGCTTTGGAGAGGTGACAGGGCTGGGCTGGATGAGGAGTGGGGATGTCTGGGCTGGGCTGGCACGAACGAGTTGTTCTGGGGAAAGGCTGCGTGGAACAAGACATGCAATGCTGGAAGGCAAAACGTCCACGGTGAGCAAAGTCAGGCAAAAGTCAGTTCAGAAAATGTGTCCTCCCAGCACGGTGCCTCCCTGCTCAGCAGTTGAGCCAGGAGCAGCAGGAACATTCCCAAAGGGAAAAAAAAAGGTGTCACTGAAGTTGAAGGAGAGGAGGTGGGTGTCACTGAAAGAAGGCAAAGTCTAATCTACAGACCTTTCCTCAGCGTAAGGATGACTTTCCAGTCTCTTGGTGGTGTGTGTTCATGAGCAAGCTGAGCCAATCTAAGCCCATGCAGCTATAGTGAGCAGCAACCTCAGCTCTGCATTGCCACCCGTTCCAAGCTCTAGCACCAGTGACCACACAGCCAGGGACTTGATCCAAGAAGAATCACCTTTTATTAAATTTTGATTAGCTTTCAGATGGATCAGTTCCCTGATCTGACCACTTGGTCACCAACACAGCACCAGTGAAAGGGCAGGGCAGCACACCCGGGAGGGCAAGGGGAAGGGGGAGATGGCAGCACAGACTTAGGCATAAACCGTGCATGGAATTGCGTCCCGATACCAAGAATTCAGCAACTCCCTTCTGGCAGCAATGAAGTATAAGACATTTGAAGATACACCGCAGCAATTTCAAGGGGATTATTCTAAATTCAGCCCAGTGAGATAAAGCATACTTTGGGCTCAGCTCTTCAAGAAAACAAGCTCGCTACCTGGCCTGACATCTGAATATCTGTCCCAGGAGGCAGTCCCTTTTACCTCTGTAAAAGGAAAAAGAAAACCAGTGGCACTTTTAGGCATGGAGCCATGCCATTTTCATTCTCATATACTTTGCAGTTTTTCCCAAGTGACACTGAAGTTGTTCCCTGATCAGAAATGCAATGTCTTCTGGCCAACCCGGGAAGAAGGGCTATACTACATCTGTGTATGAGGTGGTTGCAGGCTGTAATTTCAGAGATTTCTTTCTTAGCGCCCAAAGACTCCCCAGTACAAAAGAGAGATTGACAGTCTGGGGCCTGTCCGTGGGGGGGCTGCTAAAATGGTCAAGGGGCAGGAGCCCATGATGGGTGGAGGGAGTTGGACTTGTCCAGCCTGGCAATGAGAAGATGGAAGGGAAAAATCTGCTGCCTTCTGCTACCTAAAGTCAGATTATAGAGACTGCAGAGCAAAAGGGGCACAGCGAAGGGCAAGAGGCAATAGCACAAGTAGCAGCAAGGGAAATGCTCGTTGGATATACAGAAGCAAACTTTCACAGTGAGAGCGGTGCAGCCCTGAGACAAAGGCCCAGAGATATGGTAGGATCTCAGTCCTCAGAGATCTTCAAGGTTCAGCTCAACGAAGCCCTGAGCAACCTTGAAGCTAGCCCTGGTGTGAGCAGGAGGTTGGACTAAAGAAATCCAGAGACCTTTCCCAACCTAAATTCTGCAACCCTACGAAAACCACAGGGTGAGTGGTCTGAGAAGTGTTTGCAATGTCACTGGTCATAGGATTTAAACTTCTTGTTCTAGAGAAGGGTGTTGGGGGAGTAGAATTTTTTTACACACGCAGAGATGTGCGCCCACCCACTTGCCTGCCTTCAGACGCAAATGTGCCTGCAGCCATCTCAGTGGTGTCCTGACTTCTGTCTTACTGACCTTTAAACGCTTGAGCTGTCCCTGCATGAGAGCCTGCCCTAATGAGTACAGCAAAGCCACGGCCTCTTGAACTGGTGGCAGCAGTCGGTGCATTACTGGTGCCCAGGAGGTGCCTGTGCCAGGCTTCCCACCCATGTCGCGGGGGGTTGCTGCTGCCATCCTTCACCTGCTGCACTTTTAAGATCAAATTAATGTAGAACCAGTGAAAACTGGAGCTGGAAAGGGCTGGATAGACCTGCTGTATGCCTACCACCTGCCTTACCTGTACCTCTAACATGGCCCCTGCATTAACACCCAATATCCCGTACCATCCTGCTTCTCTCCACCCCATGGCCCCCAGCTGACTCCCCACTATTCACTTTTCTCCTTGTTTCCAAGCATGGTTCTCCTGCCTTTTCCCTCCTCTCTCCCTCAGACCTGGTGGTCAGACCTGGAGTGAAGGTCTCTTCTGTCCTCCTCGGGGCGGCAGCAGAATGGGACCAGTGATGGAGCCACACTCTGAGGTCCGCTTAGCTCCCATGGTGAGACCACCCTCTGGTGAGCATGAGGCTGGGTTTGGTGCCTCTCTCTCCCAATCCCCTCCCTCCCAACAGAGATTGAAATAATTTCCTCCAGGCCTGTCTCGCTTATGGAGAGCCTGGACAAACTGCATGCCCATGCCCATCCCAGCACTGCTGCTGCCCTTTCTCTATCAGGGAGCAAGGAGGGAAAAGCAGCCAGGAATGAGAAAGCGCTTCTTTAACCAACCTGGTTTACTGCATGTTATCCCAGGTCCCACCAGTGTAACATCAGACCCCTGCTCCCCAGTTCATCAAGCCCTTTACCCTCACTATTATTCTCCAGTCCATCTCGCTGGGGCTTCCCAGTCCTCCATCCCCAGTGACTGTCACCTCAGAGCCACACTTGGAAGCACCCCTTTTACACCCCTGTTTCCCAGAGCCCTTCCAAGCTCAGTATTGCCAGCTCATCACACTTGTGACTGTCCTCACACAAGGCTCTGTCCCCTCTGGCACATCCCCATCACCTGCACATCCCTCCCTCTCCCAGCAGCTCTCCCAGCCCAGCCTCCAGAAATGGTCCTCCCGGGTCCCCCCCTTCATCTTCACCTTCCTCCCTGGCAGGAGCGTGGGAGGAGAAGGCAGGCAAAACCTCTCCCCGTAGAGTGGGTGTGCTTAATTTGGTGTTTGTTTTCAGTGCCGTCTGCTCAGTCACTGCTTAATGGAGTTCATTTGTGACATTCGAAGAAAGAAAAAAAAAGAGATATATCCCTACCTCACTGCAGCACCTTCTTTCAAGGGAAAATACCTTCCCTGTTTGCCCGTGGATGCTGGTTTCTGTCTGTGAGGTTCAGCTACCAAAAGGCTTGAGTGTGGTCACCTGAAACATGCTTTGAAATTATGTTTATTTTCTCCCTCAAGGGAGCAGGTGAAAGGTTTTAAATCTGTCCCTATTTTGCCAAGGGAGAAAGTGATGCCAAAATGCAGCCTGCCCCAGTGGAGGAGTCAGGTGAAGAGGACGGCTCTGGAAAGGCAGCATGGGCTCACCCAGCCAGGTCCGGCTGTCACAGGCTACCCCCGTATCTCCTGGGCATACCCAGCACCAGCGGACAGTTTCTTCCCTCCCTGCTCTTGCTGGGAACAGACCCTGAGCATCCCTGCACTGGGGATGGCTGGGAAATCTCGACTGATTTCTAGCCTGCCCTCAAGTCTAGGCTGCTTAAGACCCATTTGGTTTTGTGTCTACAAAGTCCTTTATTTAACCAAAGTCAGGCCTTCAGCCTCCACAATACTCTATAAAGTGTGAAATAGTTGATTCATATTCCTTTAAATTGCTATTAATTTCCTCTTTTAAATTTTCCCTCCCATTCTCCTACACTATCTGAGTTTGGATCAGGTGCCACAACCAGCCTGTCTGTCCCTGGACAGGGGCAGCTTTCCCAGCCTCCACGTGGGGTTTGGTACCAGGCGGCAGGTTTGCAGGGGAGCCATTTTCCTGATTTCGGCATGAGCTTTGACTTTTACTTAAGCTGCCGTGAAAGGAGAGGCATTAGAGAACGGCTATGAGGTCTCCAGAGAGCCAGACCCAAGCAGAAGTGTGAAATGTCACTGTGCCAGCGGGTGAGAAGGAAGAAAGTGTGTTAATGCTTTTGAGAAGCACCATCAGGCCACAGACTTCATTTCTCAGCCATCCACCTTGCCACCCTATTTGCAAACCGCAAATAGTAACACCTCCCTCCATCCTTCCCTCCCTTCCTCCCTCCCAGGAGCTGGGAGGCAAAATTAGCTATTGTAAAGCCCGCTGGGCGCATGAAAAAAGAGTCCAAAGGGTCTATGAAAAAGTCTTTCCACAATGTAAATTCTCACTCGTGACGTATTTTAGGCTTTTCATAAAATTAAAAATAAAGCCAGACAAGCCTCCTCCCAGCTCTCGGAGCTGGCTGTGTGTGCGAGGCGGATTTTGGCTCAGAGCAGGCACTGGCTCTCCACAGCACAAGCAACTGAAGGAGGAAGCCTGGCCTCGTATTGTGCTTTTAGCACAAAAGGATAGGTTTTGAGGCTCACCGCAAAGGAGTAGCACTGCCTTCCCCTGCCACCGTGGTCCCACCTTCGTTACGGCAGAGCATGCTGCCAGGAGCAATTAGGCAGAACGAGTTTTGTTCTGAGACCAAGAGCTCTCTCGTCGCAAGGTCGCTTCTCACTGCTCAAACATGGCTTAGCTCAGGAATTTGCCGTGGTTTTTGAACAGGTGCTGCCAGGCAGGGTAGGACCAACAGGTTTTGTTAGAAAGAGGATGAATATGAAGCCAGGGAGGGGCATACAGGCTTCTTAAAGGAAGGAAGGATGGTGCCGAGATGAAACCTCTCGCCTGGCACTTGGAAGCCCGTGGTGTAGATCCCTGCTCCGCTGGAGACCTCCCATGTGTCCCCCAGTGCGTCTGCCCACACACCAGTTCCCGCCTGGGCACTGGGAACACCGTGTTGTCCCTTCTCCCCGGGAAAACCATCAAGGTAAAGGCACTGACAGTTACACAGCCCTCAGACAGTATGAAAGGAGGAGACACACACGCACGTGCCCAAGATAGCCACTATTAACCTTGGCTCATTTTATATATTTTTACAGCTGCAGCAGATGTCTCTGTGTCTCCCTGGAGGGATTTTAGGTACTTACAGCCATTTCAGCTCAGACAGAGCTGCCTAGAGGAGCTGGTGGCTTTGGCCCCAGCTCCGTGAGGCTCCCTCCTCGTGGGCAGGCTGATGGAAGTTGGTCGAATCATCCCTGCCCTGAAAGGGACCTGTCTGCCAGAGCATGGCTGGGTTTCGGCAACCGGGTCAGTGCCGGCAGCCACTCACCCAGATCTAACTGCAAGCTTGGAACGTAAATAAGACAGAGGATAAATAAGAAAGAATATGCTGGGAAGCCCTACAAGAGGAAATAAGGGTAGTATTATTGATTAATAAAGATAATAACAATAGTAGTTACCGACTCAATCTTGCAGCATCAGGCGCACCAGCCATGTTGTGCTAATGCAGGAGAAGCGAGAGGTGCAGCAACCGCTGCGCACCAGTCACAGAGCTCGTTTGCTCTCGCCGAGCTGAACTGGAGAGAGCACATTTCTAAAATGCGGCCTGAATATCATAAGCTAAAGTGACCTGTAGGATTTTCCTGCTATAGTCACCTGGGGACCTGTTGGCAGCAGTAGTCCAGAAGTATTTTTCTGTGGCATCAGCCCGGACAACGGTGGCGTTGCTGGGAAATGTGCTAAATTTGGGGAGCTTTGGAGCTGGCTGGAAGAGTCTTGCAGAAGATGAAGAGGAATTCGGTTTTGGTGTCAGGGCAGTGCTGACTTCCAGTCCTGGGCTCTGCAGCAAACTGGTCTCCCCTTTTAAGCCCCGCCCCCCCCGGGAGTGCTGGGTGCAGAGAAACCTGTCACCCACCCTCCTGGTGAGCTCTGCACATATTCATGGGGTGGAAGAAAACACCTGTGATTTTCACTTCTGGTGTAGCCATCTCCGCTGTGGCCCAAAGTGATTTTTTTTTTTTTCCTCAAAGAGTATTTTCCCTGTTCCTTCCCAGCTGCCTGCTGCTTGCCCGGCCATGGCCGGGGCTCTCCCTCTCTAGTGCATGGGTGATGTCTAAGCATTGCATCTCCAAGCACCCTGGGTGGTGGGTTAGCCTGGCTTTGAGTGGGGACTCAAAGCAGCCAGGAATGGGACACCCTGACAGGCAGCTCTGCTACCCCCTTGCCCTGCTCTCCATGCTATGCATGGCCCCAGCACGGGCTGCCCAGCCCTGGTCCTGCCTCTCTGCTCTGCCTCCCTGTGTCCCCACTGGCTTGGCTTACAAAATGCTGGTAGCTACATGGAGATTCCCTTGCCAGAGTAAATGGGCATTTCCCAGCTTCTGGAGTTGCTTAATAGGGCAGGTTTGGTTGCTGGAGAGCCAGTGTCCCTGGCACATCCCATCTCCCTGCAGTTTGCAGCTGCTCCCTTCACCCTACTTGTGCCTTGTTTTCCCCTGTATATGAAATACAAATGAGAGTAGCTAGCTCTGATGGGAACTAGGATGCTTAGCTTATTAAAAGTCGCATGGCACCTGGATAGCCTTGGATGAAAGCACGTGGAAAACGGCTCCACATTTTTATTGAATGCATTTTCTACCAGTCATTCTGTGCTGCCTCCCCAAAGCTGCCAAGTCCCTTGCAGATGAGGTGAAAACCTCGTACTGAGCAGCTGAAGGAGCCACGGGGACCTGCTGGCAGCAGAGCCATCCCTGGGCTCACCATAGCTCCCCGAGCTCAGGGCTGGCACAGCTGTCCCTGGAAATGCCACGTGATGGGACGTATCCCTCCCACTCTGGTTTAGTGTGCACAGGGGGACACCCAGCCTTAGTGCCAAGGCAAGGGACGCTCTCCGCAGAGCTAAACACTAAACATACTTGCTCTTCTCTGCTTCGTGGCCCCCAGCCACCTCTCCACCTGGCCCCTTTGCAAGGCAGGTAGCTTTTAGTCAGGGAAAGGACTGCTGGGACACCAAGCTTCTGGCTCGGAAAACAAGTTACAGATGGCCCAGGTGAGAAAATGCAGAGCTCAGGTAACCCTCACCTGCAGGGTCTGTGGGGTGGACGCAGCCTTGACCTGGGTAAGAGGCTTATGTGTGTTATGGCAAGTGCGTGTCGTGCTGCACAGGAGCAGCTCGCGTTTGCTTTGTCCTCTCACCCCCTAAATCTGATTTAGGGTGGCCTCGTCTGTGAGGAAACCCGCTTATTTCCCATTCCTTCAGTCTGTTTCAAATCACCCTGCCGGCCACCCTGCTAGTGTGTGGCTGTACGTGTGTGTAGAGGGGTGTTAAGCTCTTTAGAGCATGAAATGTGATAGCTCTCCCTGCATGTGGTGAACAGGGGCTGCAAAGGGAGATGGAATTAATTGCACCAGCTGTAGAAGTTGATTGACAGTTAGTGTCGTGGTGGTGGGGAGGTGAGTCTGCAAGGGAGTGAGCTTTGTCAAAAAGCTGGGAATCGGCTTAATCAGGAGGGTTTTTCTTCAGCTGGTAGCTGGGCAGAAAACACATCTGTTGGCATTAGTGCCTGAGGGCACCCACTGGGTTTGGAGGTGCGGCAGCCGCTTGGGTGCCAGCCTGGGCTCCTTGAGGGCTTGTGGAGAGAGCAGCCTCGTGGGCTGCCTGAGAAACCTGGTTTGATGTGCACGTAGGAAAGGGGCCACAGACCAATCCCTGGGGATGTGGGCTGTAAGTGAGGGCTTGGGACTGACCTGAAATACCAGATTTAAAAGTGAATTTTGGAGGTAGCAATTTTCAGAGATAGCTACCTCTGGCAACTGGGTCGGAGGATAAGGGACATTTAGCTGCTCATCCTGCTTGAGATTCAGCCTGGCATTTCTGGTCCCAGAGCATGGAGCTACTGTGAACCTGCTGTGCCAGGGCAGGGTAAAGCACAGTGCCAGACAAAGTTGGTTTTACTGTGCTGTAGGCAACACTGATGGCTAATCTCCAACCCCCTAGCTCACTGTGGAAGACTTTGTTAAAAATCTCCATGACCCCAAACCCACTTTGTACAATATACTGATTCAGGGTCCCTACTAGGGCCAGCTCCTCAGTGACTCCAACTTGATGTCTTTCCCTCCTCAGTGCCTTGGAGAGGTTTGTTGCATGCATCGGAGATGTGACCAGTCAGGCTGATCAGTCCAAGGCTGATAGTCACCATAATGACAAATTACCCCATGGCTCTGCCTTTTGTTACAGGGCTAGTGCCACCATGTCCATGACATACAGATGAATCATTCTGCCCAGCACTAGTGCACAGCCTCCTCCAGAATAGCCTCTGGTTACTCATGCACAGCAGCAATACGTGCTGGCTTACTGTTCCAGGAGTATCTCCAGCTGCCACTTCAAAATGCAAGAGGGGGGTGATTTAGACCTGCCCCATGCCGTAACTGAGTGGGGCTGAGTCCCTAGATGGGCAAACTGTCCCTTTTCCTCTATGGAGATCAGAATTGCTCAAAGTCTCTACTAAGCATAAGGAAGAACCAGGATTTCTACCCTTGCATAAAGTCATTTGAGCTGATCTCGGTGGGAGGCAGGACTGGGCAGCAGGGCCCCTGAGCCTGGTATTCGGCTCATAGCTGATTCACTCCCTGACATGGGAAAATGAACTAGGGCTTGTCTGCACCAGAGAATTCCCACCCCCCCCCCGCCACTAATCTGGTCTGGCAGGGGAGGCAGAGTGAGGTGCCAAAATGCTTTTTTTCTTTCTTTTCCTTTTCATCCTCTTTTTAAACAGCAGTTCAGCTGATGGGCAAAACATGGTCTAGAGTAGCATTTCAGGCAGCAGAAAATTAGTTCAGCTTTTACCCTCATTAGCTGATTGCCAGTAATTAACATTTTGTCATTAACTACAGATGTTTATGGCCTGGAAGAGAAGTTTGGGTGTCTCCACATTAGCTCTCGGAAATGCACTGATTATCTCCATTTAATTGGCTGCCCGTACCTCAGTTTCCTTATCTGCTAAGGGGAAAAAAAGGTTATAATGACTCACACCCATCCTCTACTTTGCATCCCAGCCTGTAAGGGCTGTCAAAGGAGAATGTGCTGCCTTTAGGTATGGGTCTTTTTAGGAAGTTCAGCTTCAGGAAATGCAATTTTTCACTCTCTGCACCTTGCCAGCCCTTCCCTTTAATGAGCCTCGTTGTCTAATAGATCATAATCTTCTTGGCATTAAATGACTCTTCATTGTGTCCTGGGGCTTTGTTCAAACTATTATCTTCAAATGATCGTGGATGCCCACAAGAGCATTCATGTCTGTTTTTTGATGGCACCTGGTTCTTTTGCAGCTGGTTACACTAAGGTTTCTTAAAGAACCATAGCTGGGACCCACGTGGACCATCCCACCCTAAAGAGCCTGCTCCTGGTCTGAAAAAACAGGCATAGCTCAGCACTCGGGTCCCAAACTCAGCAGCAGCTGGGGATGGCTAGCACTGGTTCATGTCATCCTCATGCCTTCTCCCTCTTTGACAAGCTTCTGTATATCCCTGGGTTTCAGAACAAATCCTTCCATACTGCTTGTTTTCTCATTAAAATAAATGCATTTATGTAGCAACCTCTTCTGGAGGAGTAACCCCACAGTAGCAAATTTGTGTGTGCAGCCTGGCTTTTCAGAGCAACGGTGTAATGGGAAATAAAGCCAGCCGGAGTTTCATCAGGGAAGCTAAAAGAGAGCTCCCTCTCCCCTATCCCCAGTCCTCCTGCCCCGGGGCACTGAGCATGGCCCCAGCAATGTGACATGGTTGTGGCTCTCCTCCCCTCCTATTCCCACTGCAGCTGGGACCTCCCTGGAAAACATGAAAGGCAGCAGCACTCGGTGCAAAAATGTTTTTCCAGGAGGCTGCTGTAAGTGTCACTGAGCAAACAGGGAGCCCAGGTAGGTAGGAAGAACTGGAAAACCATGCACAATACCCTGCCAGTTTCCTTTTGAAAGTCATTCCTGTTTATCTCCCCAGCACACCGCTCTCCCATTCCTCCCGCTGCTGCTGGGAGCCTCAGCGTGCTCTGCTTACCAGCCATTCCTTTTCCTTTTCCCATATAGCAATCACCACCTTTTGATGCTCTTTCTCTGAGCGGGAGGGCGCAAAGCAGAGATTGACAACAGAGTTCAAAGGCCCTGGGGATCAAGCAGTGCCACTTTCTCGCTGCTGCAGTGACTCTGAATCTCTGGTGGCTCCACATACAGGGTTGTACACCAGTGCCTCTCCCAGGTATAGCTATGGTCTCTGCAGATTGAGACAAAGGCTCTGGCTGTATCTGGAGAGAGCCGATAGGAGGGAATATAGGTTTTCAGCAGAGCTAAAGGCAACTGGGTGGTTTCTGGTTCACACAGCAGGCCCAGAGCTCAGCTGCTCTCTGCACGGGCAGAGTGAGTTTGCGTGTGCCAGCAAAATGCACATCGATGCAGCCTCACAACCAACTCCCTCCAGCGGCTTTGGCTGCCAATGTGGTCCCTGCTGTATTTATATCCCAGCAGTGCCCGAGCCATGCTGTTAATAGGTGTCAGCATCAGGACAAGCAGATTTGACAGTCCCAGGGGAGAGCTCGTCTGAAAGATAGGGACATGAGGGCATTGCAATATCCAGGCTGGGGCTGCTCAAGCACAGGATGGGAGTATTGGTGTTGGAGTCTGGGCACAGGCTGTTGTGCTGAGGACAGGAGGCAGGAGAAATGGGGTTCATGCAGTAATGCCCAGCAGTTGCGTTTTCTTGCCCTTGCACCTGCTTAGTTTCCTCTCCTTTTCCAAGGATGTCACCTGCTGAGTCTTTGGCCCTGCTTTTCTGTGTGGCATGCCCTGACTTTGCACAGATTAAACCCAAGCATGGCTGAAAACCCTTGGGGCAACATTGGGAAAGCATGACAGCACAGAGAGCGCCACCCCAGGAGCAGCCAAAACAAGGGAATTACTGGGCATCCAGATAAATCCAAGGAGGAGTCCAAGGATCAGCCTCAAGCAGGGTCAGCGTGTGGCCAGAAGCCATGTCACAGCCACATGTAACACCAGGTCATTATGAAAGAACAGGACCCCAGTGGCTGCCCAGGCTGTGCAGAGCATGTTTGCATGTAGTGGGAGCTGCGTGTCTCGGAGCGCTCTGTGCTCTCCGCATCCCGGTCAGACTGGGGGCATGGTACAGTCACACCTGATCTAGTGTCAGAGCAATGGCCCCATTGGGATGACTTGTAAGTCCCAGTGGCTGTATTAGCTCTTGCTGGACTGACTGTTCAGCTCTCCAGCTCTGCCCTGCGAGCGCTGTCCCACTGGAGTGGCTTTGCACAAGGCAGGAATCCCCAGTCCCTGGGGATTTCCCAGGACTGGGATTTCCCTCTGCTCTTGGCAGACAGGTTTTCCACATGTAGTAAAACCTCCAAACACCTACGGGATCCCTGCAGAGGGAAAACTCCCAGTCTCTCTTTTGGTGAATTCTCTGCCTTCTCTACTCCTCAGCACACCACCCAGTTGCCCAGGGTGAAATATCTGCTTTGCAGGCAGAGAGGGAACTCCAGAGGAACCTGGAAAATGTGCTCTTCCTGCTAGTTAGATGTCTTCAAGATGGGAGGATCCTCCACCAACAGCCTCAGCAAACATCGTCTCCAGTGCCAGCAACCTGGTCCTAGCTCCATGGCTTCCAGGAGGAGAAGACCCTGGGTCTTCAGTGGAAGTCTTGAAGAAAAGGGTGGATCAAGGCTGATCAAGACTGCTCTCCTCTGTGCCTTGCAGTCAAAATTTCTGGTGCTTAATCATGTTAACTGAAGCAATTTCCAGGATACCAGGGCATTTCTGACACTTGTCTTTGTGTTCTCTCCATCTTGTGTGGATATTCCACTCCAGAGTCTAATAAAGAATATAACTCAGTCCATTGATTTTTCAACATTGGAGGTTTTTAATAAGGTTTCTATCTTTTATGCATTCTCCTATTTTCAAGAAACATAAGCAAATTTATTATCTTGGAGCCCTCCAATCCTTGCCAAATTTGGCTGAAAGTGGCCAATGACTTAAAAATGAGTTATTGGGTGTTATACACAGACCCACATGTTACCAGCAATGTGGTCTCGTAAGCCCCATTCCCTTTACAACCCATGCTAAAAAGGGGAAGAGCAAAACCTGGTGGGACTCCGTGATATCTGATGAGATGAAGAAAGTCATGGTGGGGGGAGATGCAACACTATAGAGATGGCAGTGATGAGAGAGCAGAGGTGCTGCTGTGAGTTAGGCTCCTGACTATGCAGGAGAGATGGAAGAATGAAATTCAGCAGTGTATGAGGCTGCTGAAATGATGGGATATATCTGACACATGCTGGCCAAAGCATGTGCTGGTATAATCCAAAAGACTGCAGTTCTGGCCAAAGGTTGATACTTCAGGTGTCACTGAGCACTGGTTTGAATGCCTCCATGCTAAAATCCTGTGGACATCCCAGAGTTTGAGCTAGAGAACTGGACAGACCATTGGCGGCCACTGGGAAAGTTGGGGCAGGGCAGGAACTGGTGCATGCATTTCTGCACGCATTACTGCACATACACATCATGCCCTGGGGAAGGGCTTCAGGGCTGGGCTGCCAAAGTGTCTCAAAGAGTTTGGACAAGAAGGTCTCTGGCAGGTGCTCAGTGTGCCAACGAGAACGGAAAACGTCTGTGGGACGTGTCATTGCCACGGCTGTGGTAACTAGGAGAGAAAGTCCGCAATTCTTTCAACAGCGCTAGTGTGGCCCTTTGGTCACCAGATGGATGCCAGCAAGACTATTTTGCTTGTGGGAACTTTTTCAGTTATTCAGAATGTAGCGGCTTGGCCAGAACAACTGCTTCCAGGTGGGGGCTGGAGGGGCATCTGTGACTCGGTGTAAGCCTAAGCAGCACAGAGATCCTCCCCGTGCCCCAGCAAGCACGAAAACAGGGAGGAACACGTTCCAAACTGGGAGCCAGATGTTCTGGCTGGGTTGAGATGCATTTTCAGCCTCTGAGCGGATCCAGGGGAGAGGCAGGGAACATCTGCACCCAAGAGATGTGGGAGAAAACAGTGCAAGAAGAGAGCATGGGGGTGGGCTGCAAGAGGAGGCAGGTTATTCTGGTCACGTATAGGCGTGGGGTGGAGGTCACCATAGGGTCCTTGAAAACTAAAGTGGGAGAGGAGGAGTATGTGCAAGTGATTAAGAACCTGATTAATGTTCTCCCTTGGAGAATGTGTGTAACTGAATGATGCACAACTCCTGTCTGGAAGGCAACAGTTATTAAACAGACATTCAGAAGCCTTTAGGAAGCAAAGGTAAATTCTTGGATTTTTTTAAGTGGGTCTTTTATAAACCAGCTATCTTGATTTCTCTGTGGTGTGAAATTCTAGCAGGTTTCCCTCATTTCAGACCCAGTGACACCTATCATTTCAGACATAACCGGGTTTTGTTTAAGACTTCAGGAGCTGGGGGACCTAGTGCACCTCTTCATAGGTTCTTTAATGGCTAATTGCTTTCACTGTTTCAAAAAAAAATGCACTTTATTTCTAGTCTGTATCTGCCCACCTTCATCTTCCATCCACTGAATCTCATTCTGCCTGTCTACCAGATTAAAAAGCCCTCCATTGTTAAAAGCCTTCTCCCAGTGGTAGTCGTTAACAGATTGCAGTTGCGTCAGGTCTTCACCTTCTCTTCATTAAGCTAAGCAGATTAAGCTTCTCCTTCCACTCACCAGAGAGGCAGGTTTTCCCAAACATGCACTCACAGTTCTGCTTTTCACCTCTGAAATTGTAGGAGGGTTGTGGGGAGTCAGGGTACACTCCAGATGGTCCAGATGACCAGACTAACTTCAAGACATGAGGATAAGGTGCAGGCTGTGTTTGAGAGGCTAAACACACTCTGTCTGAGATGCTGATTTGCCAGACCCTGGTCAATGGAGATGAAGTACAGTGCAGTATGGTCTTGGAGACCTGTCCTCTCCACTGTATCCCCTTCCAGGATGTATTTACGGGAATTGGAGGTAAAAGAGCATTTCTTAACTTTCCCAACTTATAGCGGCTCCTCTCTGCATCTGGCAGTCCTTGGGTTAATCTTGCACTTGGAAGTTTACTGATTTGCAGAAATCTCCTGTTTATTTCTTGTGTACACTTTGTTAAGGATAGGCCCATATGTCCTGTCTGCTCATCTAGCATGAAGAGGATTGACACAAACGAATGGTGTCATCCACAGCCTGCTCATACTTGCATTTGGCAGAGGCTGTGGAGCTAGTTTTAAAAAAGAAGAGGCAAAAACTGTAAGATGCTGTCAACTCTGCTTTCCTAAAGGGCTTATTAGAAAGTATGTTGTAAGAATATGCTCAGCATTTTTGTGATTTGATCAAGAGTACCCAGGAGGAATGAGTGAAGCAATCTGGAAGGAATAAGAACTGATCCAAAGCTCAGCCTGAAACTTATTGGAAGTTTGTAAGTTTGAGCAGCTTCATGTAACTGTTCCCATTGCTACTTTCATGAGCTCCTACCTTGCTGACACTGGGACCAGCGTCCTGAATAACAGAACTGCTCTAAAGCCAGGATGTGTCCTGCCTGACCAGACATGCCAAGTCTTGAATAGGATCTGTGCCTCTGGATTTCTGGCCAAGCCACACTCCTTGATTGCATGTTCCTCCCTCAGTGTAAATGCACGGTTTCTCATCCTGGCAGTTGGAGAACATGCTGTCATTGCTGCCACCTGGGAGCAGTGGGTGGGTTAGGCCTCTGAGCTGGGTACTGAAAGATGTCCAATCCCGTATCTTTGCATGTGAAACATGAATCCCTTACTAGCTGATTTGGTTTAATGTGCTCGGATCATTTTTTGTCAGGTCCCCAAAGCTTTTCTCATCCTCTTCTCTCTGGTTTGTGAAGAGTCAGGAAAGGGATGTCCAGCTGACCAAACTGTGCCAAGGACTGAAGAGTCCTCAAGACTCAGAAGTCCTCAAGACGACACAGAAAGATTCAGTGAGGGAGAAGACTAAGCAGAGAACAGCTCCAAGCTTCAGGGGGGTAGAAAGAAGAGCAATTGTTGGAAGTGATCCAAGTGTCACCACAATGGGTCTGCCTGCTGCTCGGGGACCCTTCCAGTCCAGACCTAATAGACTGCCTGGAGCAGTGTTACCGAGTTAAGGAGATATCTCCCACCTGCCTCCAGTCCCCAGTGTGATGTTAGGGCTTGTGTTTATCTCAGGAAGCTTGCTTTCAGTCAGAATGGCAGTGCCTGTTCCCACTGGTGAGCGTGAAAGTTCTCATGATGCTTTTGGAAAGGGCATCCAAACAACAGTGTCCTGGTGAAAGGGCATCCAAACAAGTGTCTGGGCCACTCACCAGGCTGGGGAAATCACTGCTCCTGCAGTCTGCCTTGGTGTCTCCTTAGAGTTATTAAATTGTGGTAGGCCTGCCAACACTAGTGGCACTGATGACAAATTACTACTTTTAGTGGCAGTCTACTGCCACTGCCTCCCTGCTTTGGGCCCCAATCTGCCACATTTCCAGTTACCTATTGACATATGTACACCTCCTCTCCATGTGTCAAGTAGGTGAGTTGTACATTGAGCAGTAAAATTGATGCCTTCAGGTGGCACTGGACTTTCCAGAGCAACTGGACTTTTCCAGAGGAAGAATCTGCTTTCCCAGGAGGCGATATGGTGATGGTTAGGTGGCAGCCCAGGAAATGCCTCCTATGTGTCACACCATGTGATGGAGAAGTGGTTGCGGGATTTCATGCCTAGTGCATGAAGCTTAGCAGATACAAGGGTACATGTTAATTGTGGAATTGTGCAAATACTACATGCATAACCGGGACCCCATTCCCTTTCTGTCCTGTTAGTACAGCAGAAGTGAAAGGTCTTAGGTAGCAGATACACTCAGTTACAATGTTCAGACTAAAAATAATTAATCCTTATGAATGCTGAGAAAGAGTTTAAGGAGCCGCCTGCCTGTTTGGTTATAAATCCCAACTAAATGTGTTTACCACAGTCAGTCAAACATGTAACTTAACACTGACTAAATTTCTTAGTAAGCAAGGAGATTATTAGCTGTCTGGGCAGGAAGAGTGGATCAGAGTGCTGATCCGTAGAAATCAGTGCCCCTGTGGTGGTTAAAATATCCCCTCTGTGTCCCCCTGGGTTCCCACAAAACACACAGGATAGTATGTTTAACCACATGTACTTAAGGTCATGGGTGATAACTTCAAGCCTCAGGGGACCTGTGAACACTAAACCCACTAAGACTACAGAGGGGACTGTTCATCACTGAGGAAACCTCCCATGCAAAGACCCTTTTCCATGCAGCAATCATGGGTGTTCACAGTATATACATGTATGGATTCACATTCCTTTTTGCACCTTAAAAACAAAGAACATGAAAAGGTTGGGAGAACACAAGGTGTAAAAATAAAAGATAAGAAAAAAGGAACAGAAAACAAAATTATGTGTAACAGAGAGAGAGAGTTGCAATCTCTCCAGCTTTGTCCATCTCTGGACACTTCCAGAACAAGCACCAGAACTGCAGTCCCTGCACTGCTAGCACAGCCCTAGCCATGGCTGCTGGCATGGTGGTTTTTGCTTATCAGGTTTCCCGAGGGGCAGGGAAAGCCTAATTGAAGGACAGAGTGGCTTGGTGGGCTGTTACAGGAATGCACTAATGAAATCTGCTGATGATGTGACGTTCAGAGGCATTGGCCATGGAGAGAAGAATGAGAGTCTCAGTTTTGGATTACTCTGGGTAATAGAAATGACATGAAATGGAGTAGGGCTACAGGGAATAACAGCCTGGACTTCCGGTGTTGCAGCTGGAAAGGGCGATGCTGGACCTAGCAGGCCAGGTGTTCCCTGCAGAGGCAGGAAAATCATGACCATGGCATTGGCAAGCCCTCTTAGGGAGGCCTGGGCAGAGGAGGATTTCTGGGATGGCCACAAGCATGGGGTCTCCATCGGATGAGAAGACGACACCAGCCATGTGTTTAGCCTAAGAAAGCAAAGTCTGGAGGAGATACACTAGGCTATTCTAGCTCTGCTGGGGGTGGGAGACCACAGTGAGAAAGAGTGATGTGCGCTAGCAATCAGCACTGGTTCCCAAAGGAGAGAGATTCAGAAACAGCCTCTCAATAGGAATAAGAAGAGGAAACCTACTTGTAAGAGGAGCCCAAGTCCTATATTTGGGCTTGAGGCTTGCCTTGGAGTCATGCGACTTGATCTACCCAAGTTGAAAGTCTCCCCTTATAACAACAGTCAGTTCAGAAAGGTCTCACATAAATCACCCACTATTTTATGTCCCAGAGTCTGTAACCCTACTGTTCTTCACACACCCAGCAACCATTTGCCAAAAATAATAAAGAAGGTGGCTGCAGGTAGGAGGAAGGTGGCATGAAGTTTTACCTGGGAGAGGAGGATGTGAGATTCCAACATTAGGTATACAATTCTATACATACAGCTGGTTAATCCCGACTGGATTTGTTTGTTTTAGTCATTTGAGATTCATCCACTAGCAAAAATAAAAATAACTTCGAACTTATGACTACTTCATCATCTCTGGTTTCTTCTCCCTGATCAAAAACTAGAGCTATAAATCAGACTTCATCTTTGTAACCTACATCTAGTTAAAGAAATGTTATTCTAGATCTTAAGCAGAGTAAAGCTTCCTTTGAACGCAGAATATTAAATTTCAGAAAGGTCCAGATCTCCACACACACTCTTCCTCCCACCTAAGTCTGCTGTCAGGAGGCGTAGAGAGGATCTGAGATTTGCTCTGGTCCAGCTCCTGCCCTCATAAACAAGGGCACAGCAAGCACAGACACTGAGACCTTGTCTTGGCTTTGTCTCAGCTCTCATGGCTTTGTAGAGAGAAGAGAGATAAGGTGCAAATCATTCAGGTCAGTATTTAAACTTCCACTCACTGTACAACTGGTGGTCTGTCAAGACTTGGCTATCCGAGGACAACCCCAACTGATCAGAAGGCAACTGGGTTTGGCACTAGCTGTAGCTAATTGCCTGTAGCTAGTGCAGGCTCTTCAGAGGTAGCCTCTAGTGAGGGTGCCGTTGTACCTCAGCCACCTGTGCAAGGCAGTGCAACCTCTCCAGCACCTGAAGTTATGAACATACCTAATGCTCTCTGCTAGAAAAACAAAAACAAAAACAAACGCTTCCAGGAAGTGCACCTGGGAATCAAGCTCCCTTATGGGACTTGCCCGAGGGGCAGCAGATGCAACCCCTCAAGCTCTCATCCTCTCTTTGTTTCACCCAGCCCTCAGCATTATCTTTGTCTCCTCCTTGCTGAGTATCAGACCCACTGAGGTGAGGACCCACTGTCCAGCTCTGCTGTAGATTCATTGCAGGACATGCTTACCCCAACCCTATTTCATTCTCCACTACGTAAAGGTATCATTGCTTCTCCACAGCCACAATGCTTTGTGTTACATAAATGGTGCCTTTCCAGTAATTTTGGAGAGGCTGATGGTTGACTGAACTCTCAGCAGCACAGCCTGGGAAGTTATGTCAAAAGAAGACCCACTTTGTACTCTCCCTGGTTTTGGTACCCCCAGCACCCACATCTGGGCATGTCTGAGGGCAGGTACGAGACCATGAGGGCCTTTGATTTGGCTCCCTTTCTGGCTGGTGTTCAAAGGACTTACAGAGACTGTATTTTTCCACTGAGAAATTGTGAGGTCCCCTTTAAACAGGTAGCTTCAGCTTTCCAGAGACCTCGTGAAAACATGGAAAGTAAAAGCTGAGACAGTCGTTGGGGTGGCTGGTCTCTATGGGAAGCAGTCTCCTGTTGCCCCACACAGTGTGGCAGACCCCTCCACCTAGAATTATCTCCAGGCACCTCGCAGCCCCATGAATCAGGGTCCAAAAAAAGTGGCAAGAGGGCAGCTGAGCAAGGAGGAATCTGGCCATGCTTGCTGATCCATCCCAGAGTGACCGCTTTGCATTTCTCCTTCACTCAGAGGAGATCGCTGACCGTCATCAGCCCCAAAGCAAACTTTGTATGCAATTATTCCTTCAGCCTTCACGCGTGGTAGGAAATCACACGGATCCTGCTGGGGGTCTCCAGCCCTATTCCTGCCCTGCTGGCACTGCCTTCCCGGGGCACAGCAGACCTGCTGCACAGGCTGCTTTGTTCACCGTCAGAAACTGGATCCCAGCCCGCTTCATCATGGCTCCAGTGCAGGTAGCAAACCTCCCTTCCAGCCCAAACACAGCACCCCGAGTGGGACTGAGAAAGGGCCTTTAGTTCTTCAAAGCTGAAAATGTGGTGAGTTTGAACACACCCTCCCTGAGCGACCTGCCCCGAGACCATGCTGTGGAGGGGCATACATTACCCAGCTCCTGCCGGCTGCACAGAGAG
The DNA here is from genome assembly GCF_000699105.1 of Pygoscelis adeliae. Lineage (NCBI taxonomy): Eukaryota > Metazoa > Chordata > Aves > Sphenisciformes > Spheniscidae > Pygoscelis > Pygoscelis adeliae. Next base: position 1,527,552 of record NW_008824762.1, on the reverse strand, counting down.
CATTAAATGACTCACTAGGCTTTTCTGCCAATTTGGGTTTTGTTTTTTTTATTATTATCATTATTTAGCCTCCAAAAGCATTTTTCATATCCTCTCATCTGTTTAATGGAATGCATTTAGTTTTCTTTTTTTTTTTACCCAAGTTTAAGGCATGATTTTCTGTTTTTAAACCTGGGCTGGTCATTATCTCTGTCAAAGTTTCTGATATGTCTGGGGTTTCTTTTCTGTGTGCGTTAGGGAGAGCAGGACTTGCAACTAGAATAGACATCTTGCATTTATTCACTGTGCCTGCCATTAAAACTGTTCCTGTTTGAAATGAAATCTGGTTATCATCTCCAAGATGCCTCTTACTTCTGCGGTGGCAGCTGCCAGAGAAAATGCATTACCCTTCCAGCTTGTGCAGGGGGGTTGTGGCTGCGTGTGTGGGAAAGGAGGAGCGTTTTTCTGGAAGGACCCTTTACTCAAGTGCAGATGCCTTTCCAGACAAAATTCTTGCTCCTGAGATGAGGGACATCATGAGAAGATGGAGTTTGCTCCTCAGGAAAACATGGGAAGAGCAACTGAGATGAATGGTGTGAGCATGTTGCATTTTTAGGCAGTCTCTACTGTCACTCGGCTAGCGTGCTTTTCTGGTGGAACAGGGGCCTCCAAGAGGAGCAGCACAGCCCTCACTGCCCACCTACACAACAGCACATCGAGGTCTCATTCCCAGCCTTTCCCGAAGCCTTCGCCAGCCCTGGAGATGGAGGCGTGTGTGGATGAGATGGGTGCCTCTCAGAGCAGCTCTCCAAATTACGTCACTGGAGAAAAACAAGGAATACAGGCAGGGCGCAGGGAAGAGGGAGGGAGGCAAACTGGAAGGGTGAATCCAGGAGCAGGCAGGGGAGAGGAGATCAGCAGGATCTCAGAAGCAGAGGCAAAAAGAGAGCTTGATGCTGTCGCCAACCTGGGAGGTTCAGGCAAAGCGCATGGGCGTCCCAAGGACTGTGTGTGGCTGTGCTGGGACATGTGGGTGTATTTGCTATCTGACAGAGATTGCACAGCATCTTCATCATCCCTATCTAATATATTGATTGTGATTAATGCTATTACATGGCGTATCTGATTAATTACAATGGTTTCCCACTTGCAACTGCTCCTAGCCCAGCAAGTGCATCAGCTCTTGCTCAGCAGATGCTGGTACTGGTATGCTGGTCCCAACAGCGGGGCTCCCCGCTGCCCGCCGTGGGGGCAGGGGGGCCGGGGCCTCACAAAAGGGCGTGAGGGGACGGGCCAA
>NW_008824762.1:1515359-1526255 GCF_000699105.1 Pygoscelis adeliae | reverse complement strand
CCCCCCCCCCCCCCCCGCCGTGGGAGCAGGGTGGCCAGTGCACTAACAAAGGGGCTAGAGGAGATGTGCAAAAGCACCATGTTGGTGGCAAACCAAGCTTTGTCACAGGAAGAGCTGGGTGGCCCATTGTGCCAGCAGAAATGATAGCAAAGGGGAGGATGTTCATCTGGTCAGATGGAGCAGGAGGCTTGGAGAAGTCAGAGTTGCCTCTATGCAGGGCCTTCATCCTCCTCACAGTCCCAGGGCCTTCATCCTCCCCACAGCCCCAGTTTCCAACCATCAGGCTGTAGGCTTTGATCTCCCTCCAAATGGAGGGCTCAGCATTATTTGGACAGGAGGGTTTGAGGCTTTTCATTGCCTCACATCTCCTCCTTCTTTGGCATCAGTTGTTTTTTCTCCCCTATAAAATTCTCCAGCCTTGCCAGGGAAAAGGCACTGTGGGAGCCTCCTCGCCCCGACCTCCGTGGCAGGGGAAATCAGGAGCCCGCACATCTGCATCTCTTCTCTCCTGTGCTCAAAAGCTGTCTTGATCTGCTGCCTGTTGGCACCTGCACAGGAACCAAAGGACAGTGGTGGATTTTTGCAACCTCTTCTATGTGGAGGACAGGTCTTCCCCTGCCTCATCGAGGGGCAAAGCCACCCTTTGGCATCCCCTTACCCTACTGTGTGTCCATCCTCCCCCTGCCCCCATTGCCATCTCTCCTTGTGATATCTTTTTTGTAGATGGTTTCTGATAGCTGATAACCTGTTACCATGACAACCGGCCTCTGTTGTGACATCGGTCTTGAAACAAGCCCAGGCTGATGGTTTTCAAAGTTCCTGCATGTCTTAAGTGGTCAGAGGGCTGCCTTGTGCCCTCCGTTCATCCCCGGCATGCCTCCGAAGCCGAGAGGAGGAGGGTAAAGTTTCCCTCTAATGAGGGCAGTGGGTGCCTGGCTACATTTTTACGTATTAGTGAATCAGAGAGAGGTTAAAGGAAAGAGGCTCCGCTAAAGGATTAGCAGATTTGGGTATTCAACTATGTCTTTAAATTATTATCCCTAATTATGAGTAAGATGAAAGTCCACTTGGTGAGGGATTAGAAAAGAGTCAGATGCAGCTCTTGGGGCTCTTGCGCTAGCGCCTAGCTCTGGGGAAGATCATGCTGGGCTTTTGTGTGCTCCACTCTGTTCTTTCTTGTTTGGGTGGAGAACAACTCAAAGGGGGGTCTGAGGTCCTGGTGTTCCCTTTCCTCCCCTCTGAACCCAGTGAGATGTGTAGGAGAAGAGAAAGGTGAGCAGGAACCCTGTCCCCTTCCTGGCTCCTCACCATCTCCCTTTGCTTCCGTTTCTGACTGGACATGGTTTCTTTGTCTTCCCACATCACGACATGATCAGAGCCTCACCATCATTTGAAAAACCCTTTGGGGTCCTCACATATGCTCCAGACACAAAAATTATCAGTATTTAAAATCCACTCAGTCTGCTACATGTGGGTCTTTTGCACCTGCTACATTATTTTCCACTTGAAGGGCTCCAAAGTAGTTTGTAAGGACAAGACTCGGGTTCCTGCTGCTGCTGGGACTTGTGGTGAGAAGGAAGAAGGAGACTATCATCGAAGACACAACAGCTCAAACTGGGCCAGACACTGGAAGTTCTTGGGAAATGGGTGAGCTGAAGGACAGGGATTTCCTCCTAGGAAGAAAGCTGAAATTTGGGCAGGAGATAGGGACTAACCCACCTATGCCTGCAAAGTGCACACAGAGAGGTTTTAGGTCATTTTAGGGGTCATTTTGCAGATGCTGTTCCCCCATTTTCCTGGCAAACTAGCACACTCCTTCCTGGCAGCCTGCGAGGTCTGGAGTGAGAGTCAGCCACGAGGCAGAGCTGAGTGTTGGGGACCAGAAATGGGACGAAGCTCAGGGGTTGAACTAATTAAGCTCAAACACCCTCTGGGGAAGGGTGAGGCTGAGCAGGACTGGGGAGAAGAAGAAGCAGCTGGCATCCATGAGCCTGGGTTTTGTCAGGGCCTTGGTGGTACTAATCCCACGGGAAGAGCAGACCTTGCCAGCAGCTGGGAGAAGGACCCTACAACCCTGTGTGAACCGTACCTCGGGACAGTTGATCGGGAGCCCCAAACCCGGCTACAGCAGTCTGGGCTCTCTTGTGGCTGCGGTGTCACACTACAGATTTGACTGAATAATTTCTTTTTTGGGTGTTGGGTGTTCGGGGGTGGGGGAGGGTAAATCACTGGCAAGAATTCGAAACACAGCAATTAATAGAATTAAAGTGTCATGTTTTACAGGACGGCGTACACAATTTACAATAATGGGAATTGTAATTATAAGCACTTCCAACTGATGGGGAAGGCGCAGCTTTGCGAGTCGGAGTGCCTTATCCAGCACACCACAGCGTCTCTTTGGGATGGGGAAGAAATGAGCAGCAGAGCTTGGGAGTGGCATCATTTTGGGGGAGGAGTTGTTACATTGGCTTCTAGAGGAAACCTGAATGGTCCCAGGTGGGGAATGGAAACCACATCCAAACCAAACATCATCATCACTATCAGGGCTGCTGAGCTCCAAGTTATGTCCCGCTAACCACAGCAGTATTGCCTCTAAACAGTGATAACCATGGCTTTGCTGAGCTTCTTGCTGAGGAGGGGGGAGGAGGAGATCAGAGAGGAGGTGAGAAACCACATTTTGATCACTGCTTTGACTCAGTGGAGATACGTGCTCTGCCAGTTTTGCTACAGTGATCCCTTTAGGTTTCTGCATCTGGTGGAATAAGATTGAATGATGTGCAAGGAGCTCTACATAGGGAGGGTGGCAGTGTGGTGAATCCAAAAGGCTCCTTGGACAGTGCCAAGGCCAGTGTCCTGTGCCCCAGACATCTGTCTGCTTCTCTCACTGCCCTCTCCGCAGGGCATGGTGGCTCCATGGTCCATGCCTCACAGGGAAGGTCTTTGGGGTGCGCTCGGTGGGGTTAATCAGTAACATCATAATCATGAGCCAAGAGGTGTCAGTAATTGGCCACTTAGTTTCATCTGCAGCACATAAATTTGGGGGATCCCAGCACAGGGAGATTGGTGCCAAGCAGGGCTGGATTTTTGGAAGGTTTCTATGTTGGAGACCTCTCTGAGGTTGGCTGTGACATCAACTCCTCTTGGGCCCCTGCATGTGGCTGGCACCCAAAACTGGTTCTCCTGCATGCCCATGGCCATGGGCTCAGCTGCTTGCCAGCAGGCAGGAGGAGACCCAGGCTCTGCATCATTACCTGGGTAAGTGGCACATCCTGAGCAATGGTGTGTTGTCCCCAGGCTGGCTGGTGTGGGAAGCACTGGCTGGGTAAATAAACTAAGAAGCCTGAGAGAGGTGATCTGACCGCTGTTTCTACAAGCTTCATCTCACACCATTAACAAGAAAAGCTGAATTTTACCCCACTCCTGGGGCTGGTTTTGTGGTGCTGTCATGCAGCGGCAGGTTCAGATCCAGCTGGGCTGACTGAATCAAGCCTCAGTGCTCTGCAGCATCACGGTGATTTAGACCTGCTCCAATGTCAGCGTTGTGGGAGCAAGCACATTTGGGCAGGATCTGCCACTTTTCTTTGTCTGCCAGAAAGCAGTGGAACTTCCCATAAATTGTTCCCTCACTACCACATAGGTATAGTCCAAAAAGGTCTCACTTTTCTGGGAAGGAAGGCAGGATTAGGTTCCTCATAAAGATCAGCCTTGGCATCACCAGGTCTCCAGCTGAAAATAGGGTCAAGCAAATCTGTGTTGTCCAGTACACCAGAGCTGTGACCTCTGGATCAATAGTTCCCAAATTAGGGGTGCCCTTAGCCAGTTGGATCACGAGCCCCTTGGAAATACATTCCTAGTAGGGCTATGAAATGAACCCAGCAGTGCCCTAGGAAGTGGATCATCCATGAAAAAGTCTGGATGCAATAGGGCTAGAAACTGCCACACAAAGAAAGCTGAGATTGTCACTGAGGGGAACAGGTCCTGTTGGCAGGGGAGGAGGAACGCACAAAATCCATTTCCTTTAATTTCTGTGGGAGACACCCACTGTAGAAAGGAGCAAAAAATGTGTCCTTTGCCTGACACTAATCAGCAGTTACCAGGATCTTTATGTAAAGATCTGCCCAAAGGCACTGCAATATTTGGGGGAAGCCAAGGGCAGAGGGTGGGCTAGATTTACTCAAATCCAATTTAGGAGAGATTTTTGTATGTGTTGACTCTGAAATTCACAGCAAGGACAGAACAAAGCTCATACAACACAAAGGCCTTACAGGAAAAAACCACAAGTGAGCAGCTCAGCATGGGGGTTTAATTCCCTATTGTCAAGGAGAGCTGGAAAGCAAACCTTCTCCAGCTCATGACGTGCTCACCTTTCTGCCAGGCTGGTCTGTAAAATCTCTGCCCACAGCTGAGACTCCTCCTAGCTCTGTGCAGTTGTTATTCCTGCACCATCTCAACCTGGAACTCTTATGTTGTGTTTACAAGGTGCTGATGGAAACCGGATTCATAGCTCTCAGCTGAGGAGCTGGGTCTGCGTCTAATGAAAAGCAAGAGTTAGGAGCAAATGTTGCCTTGGACAAGATCAATTGTTACAGGTTTACATTTTTTTTCGGCTAGATTTATACACCTGTCCAGCCCTACTCTGTGTCTGGGGGTTACTGCTGCAAATAATTAATAAATAAGTAAAATGAGCTGAAATTCCTACATTTAAGCAAAACCCCACTCCCTTTTGGGCTAGTTTTCTGATGGCTGGCAAGGAACAGAACAACTCCAAACTCCCTGGCCTGTTAACTGAAGGCTTTTCCACCGTGTTTCAGAAACAGCGTTCAAAGTTACCCTCTTGCTGTTTTAAACGTTTCATGGCTTGCAGGGCCTTAAATGAGTTGTGTATTATGAACAATAAATTACATCACAGCGTGTGCAATTGGGTTCAGCCTAAACACAAAACACTCCTTTTCCTGAGTCAGCGAGTTTTCCCAGATAACTTTTAAGGCCATTTGTGTTTAAATGTCATCTGCGCAGAGGATTTGGGACCTGTCTCTTTGAATGCTGAGGTCAATAACTGCCTACTGAATGCCAGCAAGAGCAAAAGGGATTTCAGCTATCCACGCTCCTTTTGCCAGGGAGATTATTGCTTTGTTCAGAGAAGTTGTGTGTGGTTGGGGGTATTATAGGGGATTGCAAAATATGCCAGGAGGCTGCGGTGTTTGATGCCTGGAGCTCTGCACTGGGTCTTGAGTCCTGGGTTTGACTCTTAAGTCTATATTTAGTCCCCTGAGGCATCTGCCCTTCCCATGCCTCAGTTTCCCCAGCAGTAAATTGGAAACAGTGGCTTACCCTCCCTATAAAGTGCTATGAAGTAATCCTGGAAAACAACTCATATGAGAGGCGTTATGTTTTCAATATGGTGTTAATAAGTACTGCAATACAAATCATTCGGTAGCCTTACATATAATTATATATCCTCCTTAATTATTGAACAGATGTTTTAATAAAACATGCAACAAATAATTCAAAATCTGTTCAAGGAAAAAGATGTGCAAAAATTCTTCCTGTAAATATGTACAAAAGATAATTTGTGTATTATTTAAAAATCAGAGCAGTCCTTTGCTCTATCTATAGACAATAATTGAATAGAAAAATATTGAAGTTAGTAAACAGCAAATTAATAATTCACATAGTATTTACAGTCACAGTACACCATATTTTCCACCAAGTGCATGTTCTCTTTTCACCAATCGACCAAAGAGATGCTGCAGTCTAATGCACTTGTGTCTGGGCACTTTTGTGCGTCGTTTTGTGACTGGGGGATGCTGCTGTGAGTGACTCATCAAGTTGCCCAGCTGACACTGGGGCCGATGAAAACCTGCCAAGATGGAAAGCCAACCACTAACTAGAGGTCTGCAACATTTCAACTCCAGCATCTGGAGCATTGTACAACCCCTGCTTCGTGTGAGGACTAATGATCTCATTTGCACGCTCTGCATCCTGGTCCTGTTATCACAGACTGAATCCAGTTTATGGCACACAAAGAAATTGATTTTAAATTATTTTCCTTGTTCCTAGCTCTGCAATGGTCTGTTTTGGAGGTGATTGTCCTATGTTAACATTTTTTCTTCTCTGGAATTGTCTGAAAATCTATTGCTTGGCCCGTACCAAAACTGTGTGCGTTGCTCAGGGGAAATAAGTCATTTAGGGTTCTCATTTAAAGAGGAAATAGGGGTAGAAACCAAATTTTGCCACAGACCTCCTGTGGGATGTTGGTGAATCACTCAGAGTCAACCTGAAACTGTCACTACAGTGTGCAAATTTGGGGAAAAAAGGAACAATTTGGGTTGCCTGCTCTCCTGAGGCCCCCTGCCTGGCACCCCAGGGGGCAGTGCCAAGAGGTGTGCACCCTCAGTACCCAGATATTGGGTGCTCAGGGCTCCTTGGCGTTGAATCAGTGCTGCTACAGGGGTGGTTTGAAAGCAACCGCTCATTGTGGAAACACGAGATGGTGTCTCTGGAGCAGCTTGTAGATAACGAGCTTGTACCCCCAAAGGCAGCACCATCCGGCAGCGGGGGCATCACCTCTCCATCCCTGTCCCCAGATGTGACACGGGGGAAGGTGTCCTCACACTTCACGCACACAGCAGTGCAGGAGGAGACATCCCAAGGGCAGTGCTGTGACCTGGCTGCCAGACAGCAGGCTGGGGATATCTGCACCTGCCTGCAACCCCCTTGTTAAATCAAACCCCCACAGCCGCTGCCAGGGAGGAGTTTGTTGTGGGTCAGACCTTTGCTTTCAGCTCCCATCCCTACAAAAGGCTGAAGCCCAAGAGTCAGACGGATTTATGTAGGCAGCCCTCCGGGGAGGGTTTCAGACCTGCACTCAGCAGTTTTTGGGCCACTTCAGTTAGGATCGCCTCCAACCTTCCACTTTTTCTAACACCACTGCCCAGGGCACATTTCTAGAGTTCAATGCATTTAAAAGCGCTTTTTTTTTTGTTGGTGCTAAATCTTGAGGGAGAAGGCCTTTTCAGAGGCTCTTTGAACAGGTTTTTCTAAGATCTAGATTTCTATTGTGTCCCTTCCCTTTCTTCAGATCTGAAAATTAAGTGCTGCCTGACTTCTCCAGGAGTTTATCCGCAGAGCTGTCAGATGTTGCTTCCTTTCTGAAAACCCAGAGCATTCACAGCATCTGTGAGCTCAGGGGACTGGTATCAGGAAAAATAAGTGATTTTTCCTTTCTAGCTCACTGGTCTAAATCTTGGTCAGCGATTGCCCACGTGGGGAGGTCCTGTCAGAAGAACTGAACCTTGTTTCTTGTCCTGAGCCCTGGACGGTTTCAAAGGAGCAAGATGCCAAGACATGCTCACAGCTAGATGTTAGCAGGGCTGGGATGGAGTCAGGGAGCTTTTGGGGGAATCGGGAGTTTTGGTGAAAACAGAGCAAGTGGTAGGTGGCTCTCCAGCATGGGCTGTGCTCAAGGAGAGGCCAGGAGCAAGCCTTCAGCCACGAGTTCAAAGAGTGCTAAACCCAAAAGGATGAAGGAGCAAGGAGACAAGCAGCCTGGCTTTGTTTGCACAACTCTGAGACATCAGCCCTCAGGGGTGCGTCTGGATCTGCTGATGAGGGTGGGGAGGGGAGTCACCAGAGATCTGCATTGGGGGTTATTTCTTCAATCAGGCTCCTCTTGCATTTCCTCCCGGGAGCCCCTGACTCACAGCTCTCCAACAGGGATTCGTGCAGCGCTGTCAGTCATTCATTACTGCCGGAGACGTTACGTGCTGATGGCAGCCGCTGATGGGACTGTAAAGGAGCAGGGGGTGTCTGAGGGACAGGAGGTACATTTTACTCCATCATTTCCCTTCCTTGCTGGGGCTTGCGTGACTTCGTATCTGACAAAGACAGGGGTGTTATCTTCAGCTCTGTGATCAGATTTTAATGAGGCAATTCTTCTATTTCTGCTTTACATTCATTGGATGCCTGGATGCAGAGAGGAGGCATTGCACAAGGATTAAGCCATTATCAAACCTTGCCACTTGCCAGGAGTGGCAAGCCGGAGCTGCTGTCCACTCTTCCTGTCCCAAATCTCCCTCAGAGGCTGCAACAGCCACCTTGTCCCAATCCACAGTCAGGAATTTCAGCAGCTGATGATCAGGTGGTTTGGGGTGAAAGTTGCTCATGAAAACCAACTTCTTACCTTTCAGGGTTAAGACTGTAAGACCACGGAGCATAAAAGGCAGCCATGGGTTTCACAAATGTTGCCTTGCCATCCTATCAGGTGAAGGGTCTAGGTACAGGTTATGACGGGAGACTTCACTTGTGCTCTTACATGGTGAGGGCTGGTGGGGCTGAGTGTAGAGATGTGGTCAAGCACCCACTGATGCTAGCAGGGACTGGCCCTAGACTGCCTCAGATGAGAGGAGGGAACATGGGTTATCCTGAGGGTGCAGCGTGGATGTATGTCAGATCCATCCTGGCCAAAACGACCCTTTTGGTTCATCTCTTTCCATGCATTTTCTTGGACACTTACAACCACGTTAGGGAAAGCAGAGGAAAGTGAAAGGATGGGATCCACATGGCAACACCTGCTATTTTCACTTCTCCATGCTCTCCCACATTTTTAGTTCCCATCATCTATAACTGCTTGCTTGAGTGAGATCCTCAGTCATGGCCTTGCCTTGGTCATAGAGCAGTGCCTGGAGAGAGTTGTTGCAGGTTTGGTGTGCTTTGTCTCTCCTGGCACCCCTGCAGTTGTCAACTCATGGGTACAGTCCTGGCATTGTCCCACTCTTTGGGTTGCACATTGGCAGGTGTCTGAAGTTAGGGGCTGACTGTTCCTGGCAGCAGTATCCGTTCTACCATCCAGGTGGGACCTTCCTTTTTTCCAAGGGGATGCTCTACTCCTTTATAGTTTTATTACTGGAGATAGACCCCATTGCTACCATGAGTAAGGACCCTTTTCTGGGCCTTTGGCATGTATTTAATATATTTAGCATCTGTTTCATGCTAATGCTGCTGATTTCTTTTGCTCGTGAGAACACCAAAAGAAGAACTGAAGTGAGACTTAGATGATTTTCTTCTTTGTTCTCCCAACAATATAAAGGGCATTATTCACAGTAAAGATATATTTAAATCAACTGAAACAGAAAGTCTGTCTCCCCCTCTATATACATATAATGTAATTTCAACTACAATTTAAAAATGAGGAAAGTTATCCCTATAAAAGCTAATTATATTCAAAGACAATTAGTGTAAATGAGAGATCAACTGATCAAAAATATTTTTTCATTTATAAAAAATTAAAATTCTAGTTAGCCTGATTGTGCAGGAAGAAGCCTAAAAATATCACATCTCAGATTTCTTGAGACAGAATTTCTGCCATTGAGATCAGAGAAGGGAAATATCCAGGTGTGCAGGGGAAGGTGAGCACACTGCACCCAATATAACTCCAGAAACTTCTAGAAACCAAGCACTATCCCCATGGATTAATAATGGATATGGTACAGCAAGGAAGTGTCAAGAGCAACTCATTGGCCATGGCTGGTTAATGGTTACTGCTACGGCTCTCAGCCCGAGCCTCTTACTTAACATTGCTGTCATCACAGCAAAAAGTAGGTGTCCACCTCTGCCTCGGACTCCATTAAAGACAGTGGGCTGTAGGGCAGGCATCATCTCACCCAAAATAAGCCGAGCAAACCCTGCCCTCTCTCACCTGTCTTGACTCGCCCCTAAACCAGGAGCCCAGGGAGCCAACCTCGGATGGAGATGTCTGCATGGGAGCACTGCACATTAGAAATGATAAATCCCACCTTTGGTGTCTCTCAGTCAAAGTGTTTCTCTTGCTGTCAGTGCCTTTCTCAATGTTTCTCTCCATTTCAGGTTTTAAAAAAGGCTGATGTTGCTGCTATCTATAGGTTATGCAAATGAAACCAATTTTTTTTCCCCAAAAATACACCACCTTCCTTTGCTCTGTTTCTAGATAGGAAGAAGCTAAATAACTAGTTCACCTTGGCTTGGCGAAGGAATGATGGTGGGGATTATAGAGTAGAAACCTATAAAATCCAGAATGGAGTGGAATACAGGAACAGGGAACAATTAATTATTCACCACTTCTTCCGGTCCATGAACCAAAGGGTGCCCAGTTACCAGATAACAGGTCAGAAGGCAGCAAAAGGAAGGTGTTCCCACACAATGCATCAGCTGGGCAACTCATTTCCTCAGGATGTTGCACGAGGAAAAAGAATAAAACACCTGAAAAAGGGATTGAGAGTTATTAAACTCAGTGGTCCAGAAATGACCTCTTTCAATGAACTTTCGGTCTGGCCCTGTTCTTATGAAGGCTGTCGCTGTGAAATGTTAACCCCAACCACTGTTGCAACCCCAAGAGGAATACTAATTAAAACACAGTTGTCTGGTCCAGGGCAGACTGCCCAGTAGTGATGGGAGGAGATTCAACAGATATTGGTGGCTTTAGAGGTGATATCATCTTCTGTCAAAAAACAAAGGGGCCCAGCTGGACTCTAGGATATGGGAAGCTGATCTGCTGCATGGCCTCAGGCAAACCATTTCCTGGGTATTGCTCCTGACCCTGGTCTGTCTTATTAATATGATGGTCACTCCTGTAGGGCAGGAGCAATCTTTTACTATTTGTCTGTTCAGTTCTTAGGAGAAATCAGCCCATCTCTCAGGCAGTACCTCTCATTGTGCTTGCAACAGAGACCCAAATTGGCAATAATTATGTCTATTACGGAAAAAAAAATAATCCATTCCACTGTGTATTTTACTCTGCATATTTGAAGCTGTTCCATTTACAGACACCCTCTGTGTGTCACTCCACTTACAGCCTCTGATGCAGATGGTCCAATTATTTATTAATCTGGTTTTAAAATATCCTCAGAGTGTTTCAGCAGG
>NW_008824762.1:1500011-1515308 GCF_000699105.1 Pygoscelis adeliae | reverse complement strand
TCAGAAAGAGTTTTGCTGTTGAATTTGCTGGAGAGCAGGATTGAGGTTTCTTTTGTCCTTTCTGACCTTCCCTTTCACATACGACCAACATCTTAGACCTGGGAGAGGCAGTTGCTCTTGTGGTGCATTCATATTTTTAAAATGTCTGAAATTGAAGGCATTACATCTTAAATCTTTGCCTGCATCCCTAGAGTGCCTTTATACTGTCACAAGCCATGGCAGCATGGATAAGAAAAAGCATAAAAATTTCTGTGAATTAAGTGTTAAAGAGCTGGGGTTTTTTTTCCTTTCTGCCACACGTCCCAGAAGATTCAGGACATCTGGGATGTTGGCTGCAGACCTGAATGAACTGGTTTTAGTGGCAGCTGCTTGGATTTTGTCCCCCCCCTTCTTTATGAGTATGTGAAGCCGACCAGGTGATTCACCCAACCCAGGCACTGCAGCTCAATCGGGCATCACTGTGACTCAGGCTTTTCCCTTGCTGTGACATGGAAGATGTCTCATTGCAGAATAAGCACAGTTAGTTGATCTCTGCTAGCCAGCCATCGAGCTAGCCAGCAGCCACATTCCCGGTCTAGGTCATGTGGGCTGCACTGAAACCCAAAGGCCAAATTCACCCAAACTATGGGGGACTCCAAACACCAGCTTGGGGATTGTGCCCTTCTTCTGCAAAAGCAGAGGAAGAAAAGTGCTAGGAAACACATTCACTGTCTTTTTGCTTTTCCAGCACCAGTAGTTGAGCAGCATTGCTGATGTGCTCATGGGGGGTGATGCACCAAAGGGGTCCAGAAAGCACTGTGAGATCTGTGCCTGCAACCTTCCACTGGCTTCACAGGATGAGGTCTGAAAATAACCATAGCCTTCAGAACATCACAGCAGAAAATAACACACAAGACTTTCCTCTTGTGCATCCTGTGAACCTGAGGTCATGGTACGACACTGCTATTGCCACAGCCAGCCTGAGCACACCTGGGAGAAAGACTGCCTTGTACTGAATGGCACCAAGTGTATTTTAGAGGTCTGAAACTCTGCGTCCAGTTCAGTGCTCTGCCCCGTGTGCAGGAACAGCTGGAGAGGCATAGAGGAACAGGGCAGCAGGTTTCCCCAGGATGGGTCCTTATTTGGCCTCATATCCTGACCTGCCTCCCAAAAGTACCTGTCATTCAAGTCCCATTGTTGCAAGGTTAAGCTCCCTTTTGTTGCACCAAGCAAGTAAATTTAGAAACAGTTAGTTAATCGGTACATTTGTCTTATGCCCATTAAATTACAGTGCAGCAAAAAAGGTTTCCTGGGAATAAAACAATTATTGTGGAAAATGAAAGGAGCTGTTTGTTTAATTCCCTTTTGTAATGAATTGTTTGGACAATGCAACATTTGAACCAATGAGCAGGAAACAAAGGAATTCTGCCATTAAAGAGAAGTGGAAGTCCTAGTGGCGCTGCCGCCAGCGGAGCAATCCTCCCCCCTCCAGCTCCACAGCTTAGAAAATCACTGCATGAAAGTGCTCGCTGCATCCCGGGTCTCAGAGGGAAACAGACAAGAGGGACACCAAGGGCTTCTGCTTTGCTGAAGGAAATCTTCAGCTCACCTGGGCTTTTGCTGCTGTGCCCCTTCATGCTTTTCCTCCATATTTTTTGGTTTTTTGTAGCCAGGGGTTTCTGTCATTTAAAGACCGTTTGGCTTTAGGAGTAACTCAGATCCTTACCCTGCCACTGAAGCGGGCAGGATGCGAGGGAGCAACGCGGGGCTTAGTCCCAGACAAGACTTGGGCAGGTCTGGAGCTGATCTAGTGTGGAGCGATGCCAAAGGTGAGGCATCCTCTTGTAAAATCTCTCAGTCCCTAGTGCACGAATATTAGAAATTTGATAAACTTGTGAGGCTTACACCTCCAATAGGCTGGTCTCACAAGGCTCTAATATACACAAATAATATTCCTACACTTGCTGCTGTAAAGTCCTGCACACATCAGAAGCAGAAGGATGTATGTTTCCTTCTGTCTGACACCTCCACCCCTAGAAAAATTAAGAACAGAGAGAAGGTAACTGAGCTCCTTAAGGAAGCCTGGTATCTGTGCATTTGCAATACAGAGAAAGACCTTGGTGTTGTCGTTGAACATATGGTCATTTTGAATGACCAGGATGCTTCTGGGCTGAAAAAGAGAAATGTCATTCTGCAACACTGTGGAAAACAGTCTCCCCACCAGCTCTCGTGCAATATTGATAGCTCTGTGTCTGGCTGCAGGAAGGGCTGGGCTAGGATAGCATGAGGAGCAGACCACCCATGCTTAAAGTGGAGGCCCTCAGCCCAGAAGCAGCGCAGAAACAGGCTACACACATAACCACAGTGAGGTGGTCTCATGAGCGAGGAGCTCGGGAGTCCAGGAAAAAGAAACAGCTGACGGGACCAGACTTATCCCTGTAAATATGCAAGAGAGGGGGAACTCTGGGAAGGGAAAAAGAGCTGTTCAAGCCCCCAGAATTATTTTGCAGCAGGAGTATTTAATATAGATAGAGCTGGAATGAATTTAGGGTGAAAATCATAAGCAAGTTTCTAAGTGACCAAGTAGGGAGGTTTTGGAGGAGCTTTCTGGAAGGAGTTGGGGCATTAAATTGAACTGATTTTATAATGGAGCAGAGCACGTTTGCAAACAAGTTTATACAACATGCAATAACAGGAGGCTAGAGCTGGCTGCTGAAGTGATCTCTTCAATCTTATATCTGTCTGTTCAAAGCAGGCAACAATTTCTTAACATAAAGGCATTTACCTCAGTTAGTGAAGGAAGACGTGTGGCTGGCCACCGGCCCATGGGCCTCTCCCCGTAGCTCAGATCTGCTTCCCGTGGTCTGCTCTCTCTGTGGTTGGGCTGGAGGCTCACAGTTCTTGGTCTAAGGAAATACCGTCAAGCTACAGCTCAAGGCAACAAACACTTCTGCATCAAAGAAACTCCTTCCTCTAAAGTCAAACCCACTTTGCTCTCTTTTTGGAAGAGCCCCTTGTGAATGCTTTTAGGCTTTTTTTCTCTGGCTACAAGGATAAAGGTGTGTTATTCCTAATACAGAAGCAATCCAGAAAAGACATGCACAGACTGGTAGAAACATTGTGGCTCATGACACATGAAGGCTAGAACAGAGTCAATGCAAGGGGAAGACCCTTCCCAGCCCAGGAGAGCATCATCCAGGCTAAGGTGGACCCTTGTCACGTGAGGGAATTTTGTTCACTTTCTCCCATTGCTTCTTCTTGAATTTTGCTAAATAATCACTCTCCCTCCCTGATCTTGCAGCTTTCAGCGGGCCATATGCACAGTGGGGCCACCTGTCCCTCTCCAGCCTTTTTGCAGACTTGTAACATGGATATTCCCCTGTGCTAAACCCCCTTGGGTTTTATGAGTCTGAATCAGGACAAGCAATCCTCAAATCAGCCACAATCACTGAAAGCAACCAGCTCCAAACTCACATACACATGTGAGGGAACAAGTAAACCTCAAATTGGTAAACAGCTTATTGCTCATTTAATATTATCGCTCAGCAAAGCTCCCAGTTTGCTAATACACCTGGGTGATCTTGTTACAATTACTGTTGAATTGCAGAGGAGCATCCTCCAAAATAGTTCCAGGTAGATAGCGCTTGCCTGGCAGACAGCTCTGAGGATCTCCCAAGTGAAATAAATACTGTTTCCACCTAAATAGGATCTAATGAGCCATTCAGGAAAAGACAGAAAAAAAAAAGTCTTTGCCCTGAGGAAAAGCATCCCAAAGAACTCAACAGCATCTCCAGCCTGCTGCTGGCAGTGCTTGTCTGTCAGATAATACAGGCTAAGATAATTCTCTTAAAGTGTAAAGGAAGACACAGAATTAGGTGGAAGTGGGAGTCTTTGGGGTACAGATTTCATAATTGTTTTCTGGAGTCTCAGCCTTTAGTTTCACAATATTATCCTATCATGCTTGCAAAAAGAAAAGGTTGTTAAAGATGGACTGTGGTGGTCCCAGAGGCTGCTCCCTGCGTTTGCAGAGAGCCCAAGGTGACAGGTCAGAGCTGAGAGATGGCTCATCACAGGTTCACAGTAATGCAGGCAGCAGTATCAGTGCTGCCAGCGACCTCTTCACAGCTCACAAAAGCACAGAACTACAGCAAAATCACAGAAAAGAAGGGAAAGTCTACCCTGAAAGGCTGCTGGGTTGTGATGGCATGTTTCTGTGAGCCTGGGGGTAGGGCAAGGAGATACAGTTCTCTGTGCAGTACCATAGTCCACAGCAAGGTTTGCAGAGAGCGGTAACTGCTTTCATCAGCTGAGCTGATACAGGTGAAAAACTAGCCTGACTCACAGAAAAACCTATGTCAAGTACAGGCCAGGTACAGAGGCTCTGTATTAATCTGGTTGTACAGAAAGAGGTGACGCTGGGCAGCCCCGGGAGGTAGCGGAGGGTTAGAGAGAGGAAGGAAAGGCTGCAAGCCCCAAACAGAGAGAGGGAAGGATGCTGAGCACCAACTGAAACCGGGGGTGAGCAACCTTGTTATTGTGGGCCTTAAACCTGAGAGAGACAGTGGTTCATTGACAGAAAACTGGTTTTTAGCCCCAAGATCATCTCTTGAGCTCTTGAGGATCAGGGAAGAAAAAAGTCAGTTGTATCATCTCTGGTGAAAAAATACTCCCTCCCCTTGACTGGGTGTCTCTATTCATGTTCATGGGAGAGAGGACAAGTCCAGAGCCTAAAACACAGCGAGGGTGAGGTAGGTTAGACATAAGCAGAAAGACTCCTCTAGGGACTAGAAAAATGTGAGGGGCTTCTGAATCACAGAAGCTTAAAGATAAAATGTGTTTAGCAATCAGGTTAAAAAGCTCATGCCAGCTGCCTGCTCACATCCAGCCATTAATCTGTTCTTGAGAGATTTTGTACCTGAGAGACGTGTAGAGCAAGGGTGGATGCAGGAGGAATCCCAGTCAGACCAGTTCAGAGCTCATGTTCTCATTTGCAGCCGGCTGTGCTGTGGACCAGGACCAATAAATCTGTCCCCAAGGGCTCCAAAGTGACCTCTGGGGCTGCCCAACCCCAGGGTGGGGGCAAATTCCCTGATGGGAGCATGGGCTTGGGTGTGCTCTGATCACTGCAGGCTATCAGGTGGCTTTTTCTTCTCCATGATAATAGCTGTGATTTAGGAATAAAGTTAGTTTGTATTTTGTTATTAAACACTTAAAACACATGCCTCGGAATGGGCTCACAAAGCACATGCAGGTACTGTATGACCAGTCAGAGAGAATCAGAGTAGACAAGGGAAGGGGAGGCTGAGAAAAATTGATCGTACCTGCTCTCCAAGGGACCACAAGACCAGTGAGCTAATCCTCCTAGGAGAGAGGTGCAGATTAACATTGTCACTCTACCAGGGAAACCAATTCTGCGTACTTAGAGTAACACATCACGACCCACTGAAGCCAAATCAAGGCCATAACATTGCTGCCTAAAAGGGAGTACAGCCTCCTTCCACCCTGCTTCCAAGCGCAGGTTTCCTTCTATGTGTATCTGTCCCTTCCCTGGCCCCACCACAGCCACCCAAGTGCCAGCTGCAGCACAAGAGAGACAGCAAAAACTTCCCAGATGTCTGTGTGACCCATAGTAAACCTGTGCCCAGCCAGATTTCTGTCTTAATAGAGGCTTAAAACAGACCTCCTCACTGCTGCTCTAGGAAGCAATTCAGCTGTGGAGGCTCCACTCCTGGGGACCCTGGGATTATCCCTGGGCCGGTAGCCTGAGACTCCCCAGCAGCAGACCCTGCTGCCTCATCCAAACCCTGAGCCAGCCTTGCTTTCCGCTCTTAAAGAGTGTACATGGGATGCTCAGGTGTGGCAGGACCGTGGAGATGAGCCCAATGGCTTTCCACAAGAGTGTTTAATAACCAAATTAAAGAGAAGGCTTGGGGAGGAGAAGTCCTGGGACACCTTTTGGAGAGGTGCAGTGCTGCAGCATCTGCAGGTAGGCTGTGATGCTGTATTGTCCCTGCTGAGGAGGTCTGAGCTGGAGAAGCTCCAGATTCTCCCTGGACTGTATTTTAGGAAGTTGGACTCCTGGAAATGTTTTCTACTTTAGCCAGGATGCTTTTAGTTTCAGTTCAATATTAATACTTAAAAAGAAAGGCTGTAATAAGACTGTTTCATCTTCCAGGGCACTTTAGGATCCTCCCCCCACTGCCCAGTGGGAATAGGGAAACTTTTTTATGTGTGACAATCTCCATAACTGAGTATCAAAGTGCAAAAAGCCTGGCTACACCCGTGCTGATGCCTTTTCTTTTAAGGCACCCTCCACAGGATGGATAATGGCATTTCCCTTGTGTCTGTCCCCAGATATTGCCCCCATCATCTCTCAAGGCTGTACACTATGATGTTTCTCCTGCGAGAACAGTGCAGGTGAACATGGCATAGCACATGCAGCCATCTCTTGCCATCTACTCCTGACAGTCTGGGATGAAAAAGGAGAAATCAGTGTATGTAGGGAGGTCATGTAAAGAGCACACAGGGAGGAAAGGAAAGGTTATGGCAGAGTCAGTCGGGCAGGTTTGGGTGACTGGCTTTGCGTATCTGAGCTTGGTTCATAGTTAGTGCAAGGAAAATACTGGTTTTGCTTCTGGAAAACAACATGCAAGTGTCTGTACAAAGCTGGGGACAGTGCAAAGCCCTGCCCTGAAGGGCTCGCACCCTGGGGACGATGAGCATGTGCTCAGCCCTGAGGTCCCCCTGCCCAAAATCCTAAGGCCTGAAGCAGATATGCAAAGCATCACCCAGGCCAAGGCAGGACTGGATCTGCTGGCAGTCTCGAGGCAGCATGACTTTAACATGTTCAGTCCTAGCAGCGTTTTATCCCTGCCTCATGGGGGAAAACCAAATAACAAATCTCCCTGGCTTGCCACCTCGCTGTTTCTGCACAGCCGGCGCTGCTATCGACTGCGGCCAGCGTGCAGGCAGCACCGGGCAGGGCTCGGCGCGTGCTGCCAGCCTGTGCTTACTCCTCGCACCACAGCTCTCTGCGTCTCTGTTTCCTTTGCAGTTTCACACCTTGCTCCCTTTCATCACATTACAGCGAGGTGGCCGCTTCCCCTCTGCCTTCCCTTCCATGCGTTCCAGCCCAAGCACCGAGCGTTGCCTTCACATGCTCGAGTTACCTGCAGGCTGTGCAAATAAAATCATTTCCGCAGTGACAAACGTGCCCATATTTTTGGCTCACCTTGGGGAAACTCACTCATCTTATGTCCCTGTTTCCTTGCAATCTAATCAGGTAAGGGGGGAGGCAAGCTCCCCCCTGTAACGATGGGCAGATCTAATAGTTGCAGGCTTGGATTATTAATTTTTTTTTCCTATTAGCAGTGAATTTAACCAGAAAACAAGCTAGTCAGGAGAGACCTGGGCACCCTGCTCTCTGTCTGTTATATAGCCAGCCCTGAAACACATGGCAGTGCAGCAGAGCACGTTTCAAGACCTGCCCACTGTATGCTCATGTTCATCAGCGCTGTTACCGGGCTGCCTTTCATCTCAGACATGTCCATAGAAATTAAAGAAAATAAATTAAATTAAAAATTCAAAAACTGTTGCTCTCCTCCCAGCAGCAGGGGGGCAAAATTGCTGGAGATCCTGGACAGCGAAGCCCAGGATGCAGGTCCCACCTGGAGATCCTGCTCAGCTTCCCCGGCTGCTGGCAGAGCAGGGGTGGTGGCCAAGCACAAGAAGGAGAGGTTCTGGAGGATGCAGAAGGCCCTGGGGCTGTCAGAAGTCCTCCAACTTCTTGGGATGATTGCAAGTACCCTTGCCAGCAGGCACCACAGGTTTCATTTCTCGCTCACTGCCCCTCAAAAAAAATCTTTGAGTGAATTGACCACCTGTGGAAATGTGTGGATACAAGAGATGAAGGCAGACGCAGTTTGGGCAGGAGCCATGGGTGCAGGCGCCGTGTCTCTGCCAAGGCACCTTGACCCTGCTCTGCCATCCCCGGAGCCAGGGACCTTGCTGAGCACCAGCACTTCATAGAAGCTTGCATGGTAGCTGGAGGTACTTGTTTTGGAAATGAAGTTAAACAAAATCATCTCCCACTGCCCATTCCTTTCAGCAAGGACACAGAAGTCAGACTGAGGATTTGTGTGTAAACGTATTGAATAAGAGAAGCCCCCTGACTAGGTGGATGTGCAGTAGTAGGATAATTTCTTTTCCCTCAAAGGCTCAGTTTGCTTTCACATAATGCTGGCAGGGGGCTCTGAAGGACACCTTCCACTTAAACACCCCTGCGGGTGGACAGGGCTGCTGCAAGGGACAGGACCGCCGCAAGGGACAGGACCTTTGTCCAGAGCAGATGTGGGCTGCCCCAGTGCTCAAGGCTGGGACATGCTCTGACTGCCAGAGCAGCAGAGGCACACCAGCAAAGATCAGTGTCCATGCAGATGGGTGACCAGCCACATTTAATCATTTGCTCTTCAATAGCCTTGTTTATTCAAGATCTCAAAGCCCCCAACAAATGCAGATAAATGAAGTCTCCGGTTGGCCATGTGCAGTGGATAAGAGTCATTACCCTGACACACAGAGCAAGGATCCCAGCATGGAAGTTGCCCCAAACCCAACAGCATGTCATCAGCAGAGCTGCAGGAAGGAGAGCCAAGGCCAGGACCCACGCTGCCTGTGTTGACCTCAGATGGACACGCTTCCCAGCACACCGCAGCCCATGAGGAGCATCCGCGGCTGCTGCAGATACTTCCCATTCCCAGAGCATTGCCGTGAAGGGTGATGGCTGGGTAATGAGTTTCTTTAGTCTTGCCTGAATGCTTTCGGCTCTGCAGACACAACTTCTCAGCCTTCAGCACCAAAGAGCAGATGAGTAGCTGATTACATACTACCCTGCCCTGAACACAAATCTCAACAATTAGTGGGACTTCTTCCAGGTAATATACATCTGTGAATAGTGATCATTTCTGTGCTCATCTCTCTACCAACCCCAGTTCTGCAAAGGCAAGAAAAAAACCCAGGAACTTTCAAAAACCTCTTAAAATCTTCCTGGCATAACAAAGCCGAGGAACACTGCACTAAAAGATCTCAGCTCTTGGGACTTCCAGCCCTGACCACTTTGCACCCATGACATCCAGGGCAAAGCGGTGAGAACAGCATCCTTCTTTTCACTTCTCTCTCTGATGGCCCAGCTGGTGACCCTCTTGCAGCATGAAGTGAAGAAGTAACTTCAGTAGTGAAGGAGTAACTGGTCCTGCCAGAAGACAGCAGGTCATCATCAGGGAAGGGGGCTGGCCGAATGGCACATTTCCATATTGCTCTTAGCTCGATGCACCAATAAGTGAGGTAGAGGACCTGGGTGGGTATAAAGGACAATCCCATCCTAAAAGCTGACTGCAGATTAGAAAGGCAATAAAATCTCCACCACTGGTAAGTAACAGCAGTGGTGTCTCTGTGCAGCTCAAGTGGCTGAAGCCCGTGGTCGGTGCACACCAACTTTTCATTCCCAACATTGCCCAAGAGTGGGTTGAGCACCAGTTTCATTGCTCGTGCCTTTGGCTTCATTGCCAAGGCAAAAGAAAAGCCCGGCTGGGAATAGGCCCTTGATCCTTCCTGTGCAGAGACACATCTTGCTAAGGGAACTGTAGGTCATTATGGAAGGAGGTGAGTTGTTTCAGAGGAAGGCAGCCTACCCCCTAGCTAAAGGAGGGTGCTGGAAGACCTGCCACAGCCCAGTCTGACTGGATGTAGTTCACCAAGTTAAATAACCTAGTCCAGGTGTGGCAGGAGGAACCTCACGTGGCAGAAACAGGTTCCGTATCTGATACAGCAAATCCCACGGGGAGGGAGCAGGAGAAGCAATTTGACAAAGCACAATAAAGACCAACAACAGAGAGGGTAATAATAGAGGGTAATAATTCATATTTCAATAGGGCATCTTTTGTGCTGAAGGATACAAATTATTTGGCCACTGTTTGAAATTCAGCCACCTCTGGAGTGGAACATAGCCGTGCATAACATCTGACATTGCCGTGGAGTTGATGTATTTGTTAATAAGCAAATTGCTAATCAGTATATCTTCAAAAGGTTATTGCAGAGTCAGATAATAAATCAGCCCTATGTAATGCTTAATATCTTTATGCTGACAGTGCCAAAACCTCAGAGCCCTGGCACTGTTTATATATACACGTCTCTGTGTATTTCACTCTTACACACACAATAAACCTGATATTGTTCTTGTGCAAAAGGAAGACTGAAAGAAAAAATAGGAAATGGCCTCTGTAGCCCACTTTACTGATGTTACAGCTATTCTTACATTTACTTCCACCTTTTCTCCTCTCTGTTTTATACTCTGCCTGCAAAAGGGAAAGCTGGATTCCCCAGCTGAGTGGGAAAACACAACAAGGCTTTTCACCAGGAGGTATATGCAGGCAAAGACTGAAAAGGATCCCTGCAGCTTCTTATACAGGAGACCTTTGGCCAGGGCAGCATTGGAAAACCAGAATTAATGTTGTGCAGCTTCCCCCGGGGACAGTGCAGCCAGTGTTGCCAATACCTTCGGCTCTATCCTCTTGAGCTGCTCTCGGATGGAAAGTTGTCACGCAAGGCAAAGGGATTTGGGGATTAAGATGCCTGCTCTCCTTTCCCATGGTTTATTTTTGCTCCGCTTTGACTAAGTGGGCCTACAGGTTTATGAGCTCTGGACCACGCTCCTGCGGTGGGGGGGAGGATGGTGCCAAGAGTCAGTAAGAACGCACTCGCCCGCCTCCTAATCCCGGCTTTTCCCCAGGGGACTTCACCTACTTTTCCAGCAGCCAGGATGCCTTGAAAGAGAAAGCAAGTGAAGGGGCAACATGACCACTCTTGCCACAGCCAAGTGGTTTGAGACTCCCTCCTTTTATCCTCTCCCTTATCCCATCCTTTGCTCTCGCTGCTTCTTGCTGCCGCTGGCTCTCCCATCTAATTCACAGCCCCCTGACACCCCCAGGCATGACCCTGAGCTGCCAGCCCTGCAGATACCTCTCCCCAGATCCCATTGGAGAGGTATTACTGGCGGTGGTTGGTTTGGCCCACTCGGGGTCCTGCACAGCATCCATCATCGCTGCACGAGTGCATTCTGCAGGCAGCTGCTCTGCTGCTGCTCCACCCGCTGGCTCGGCAGATACCTGCTGAAGAAACACTTTATATTTGTGGCTGGTTTTTAGCTCACTGCCAGTAAAGGCAGTTCAGCCTCACTCTGTAACTGCATCGTTTCCAAAGGAGGTGCCTCTGCCTCCAGTGCACGTTTGTGCCAGCAAGCATTTTGACTTTCCGCCAAACATTTAAGTGACCTTATGGCAGGATTGGAAGGCAAGGCTCTGGAGCTTCACCACGTGCGGTCCCTGAGGGCCTCTATTCTCCCCTCCACCACCTCCTTCGTATATTTTTGTTCAGCATCTCTGCTTGCAGGGTTGCCTGAGACGTTAAAAAGAAATGCCTTCCCCACTAAGACACTCTGTAGTAATAAGGAACTTGATCTCACATAAATTGGGATGTTCTGAGAACCATTTTAATTTCTGCTAATCGGCAGATGAAAAATGAATTACTTCAGATGTCATGTCCTACTGCACAAGTCTCGTAACGTTTGGAAAAGCCGTAACAGAGTTACCCGGTAATTGAAGGGCTCTACATGAGTGAACTTTGTAATTGCATATTCTTCTCCTCGAGTCTGGGAGGCAGAAGGGAAAAGCAGATCAGGCCACGTCTTAATGAAACAGCTCAGTCCCGCAGCGTTACCGAAGCTAAAAGTAAACAAGCCGTGTTCATTATTTTATATTGCAGCTCCCCGGCTGCCGCAGCAGCCCTGTGTGTGATGTGCTGTCTCCCACTTCACTGCCCCTCCACCACTTCTGCTTTCAACCCCATGCCAGGCTGCCCTCAGCCCCAGCGGCAGCCTTCACCCCGAGTGCACCAGTGGCCGCCCCCGTCTCAGTGCTACCCCACACGGCAGGAGGCACAAATGGCTTTGGAGACACAAATGCCTTTGAAGGGTTTCCATCTCCGAGCTGCTGGTCCTGACCGACCTGGGAGGGGGAGGAAAAGCAAGTGCATAACATCCCTATCCAGGCCTGTTGGGTGGCCCCTCCTGCCGAACCCCCATCTTTGCTCCTAGCTGGGAAACGCTGCCTTTGAGTACTGGAAACGTTTCTGTCTGCACCTTATTATTGGCTTCTGCTTATTGAACATGCACGCAGCTCCCCCAGTTCCCCCACCCTGCTGCCCTCCATCCTGGCTGGGGTTCACTTGAGGGTACTATGGCAAACGGGAACCCCTAAATCCTGCCGTACCATCATTTTCCACTCCCCTCTATTGATGAGCTGACGGTACCGGCACAAAGCAGCTCTTGAGCAGTTGTTGCACTTTTGGAAGGAGCATCTCACTGCTGTAAGTCTGCAAACAGCACCTGGTCATTTTCTCGTTCATGAAGAAAGCGGGAAGATGAGGCAAATATTACAGAATAAAGATTTTCTCAGTTCTTATGTTGAAGGGTTTTTCAGCTTTCTCAGGGAAAAAAGAAAAAAGAAAAAAGAAAGAAGTCTATTGCTCTGTTTGTTTCACTACCTTTAAAAGTGGGATCTATCATCTGGAGAGTCAAACCAGCATCCATTTCTGTGGATTTCCATGGCTGCTCCTCCGCGGCTGATGGCATAATGTTTTCTGAAATGGCCATTAGCTGAGTATCTTTATGAACAGCTTCCCAAGGAAGTAGCTGCAAAGTTCAATTTGCTGAATTATGAGCACATCTCTGATAAGAATTGCATTATATGGTACTTGCATGCTGAAAGCATTAACTTTATACTTTGAACTTTTAAAATACGCATTGATGGATCTGATAGGGACTGAAAAAGTAGAAAGGTGAAGGTCCCCAAGGATTAGAGATAATAAGGAATAATTGTTACTTTTTTTTTTCCATGAAAAAGAAGTGGTATATTTAGAAGAATTCTATTTAGCTGAGGCTTTTTCTAGTGAAAAAAAAAAAGGAAAACCTCTTTAATTGGTTGAAAATTTATTACAAGCCATAACTTAAGGGCACCTGATTTGTGCTGAACAGCTGTTTGGCTTCATGGAGTTGCATCAGATTTACCCCAGCATCCTAGGGAGCAAAATTGAGCTCACTCTTGTATCTCACAGAATAAATTTAAGTGTTGTCTGAAATACTTTTAGTTTTTAATTAAGAAGAACCAGAGTGAAACAACAGTGGATTTGTCTTTCAGAAGAGACTAGATCATTCTACCTCACAAAATGGATGTGGTCTACAGTAAATCTCCAGAAGTTTAAAGCCTCGATACTTCGGGTCAAAGCCCAAGAGCTACAGACTAGGACACTTCTCTGGGATGCTGAGACAGATCCGCTCTGTATTCAGGAGAAGTCTGGAGCAGAACTCGCTCTAACACCCAAGCATTCAGGGATATTCAGGTATCTTGATTTCACATGCACAGCACTGTGATTTCTATGCACCGAAGGCTCTTCACTTAATCGGTGCTATTATCACACCTGATGAGGCACAGCAGGTGATATCTGAGATGCTTGCCTTTTGATTTTTTGCAACTGAGCAACATTTAGTAAGAATTACTTAAATCAGCTAATCAAAAACATGTTCAATGATATTAGGATGAAGTGGGCTCTAGAACACCTAAGCAAAGTTATTTTTCTTGTGGAAATCCTTCTGTACAGAGAAAAGCAAATAAATCCCAATGTGATCTATATATTGTAAGCTCTCTGCTCCTTGGGCTATTGATAAGTAGTTCCTGAAAATCCTTTGTTATTCCATATTTCAGGCAAGGTTCAACTTTGTTCTGGTGGAACAGGTTTTCACAAACCTTATCTACTTGTATTTCGGTGGCATAGCTGAGATCGGCCAAGAGCCTGTGTGATAGCTGTCAGAGCAAGGGCATGCAGTGGTGCAGCTGGGCAGTGGCTGGGCTCTGCGAACACATCCGTGCACAGCCAGGACAGCCTGCTGTCTGCCTCCCCCGTGCCGGGGAAGCAGGATGGTGGGGCCAATTGCAGGTGTCATTTTGATGGTGGTGTGTGTAGGCAGTGGCATGGTCGTTTGCAGCATTGGTCCACCAGTTACCATTTCTATTGAGTAGGCACTGAGCCCTGGTCCTTGAAACCAGGTTTTCATCCCCTAGGAAGGGTGTTCTCTGACTTTAGGAAATTAATTTGGATGGAGTTTGGCTACCGAAGAGTGGTGATGCTGAAAGGACAAGACAGTGGGGCTGTAAAGGGGCAAAGTACAAAGCTTCATGCAGTGGGCAGAGCAGGAGGCAATTCACCTCCAACCCCCGGTCACCTGGGAGCTGGGTGAGCTCCTCCCATCCGTGCAGAGGGGAACACAACGCTTCAACCCGCAGAGGCGTGAGGGCCTGATCGGATACAGCAGGGAGACACCACCTAACTGCCTGGACTTTGCAAACCAAGGGCTTCCATTTTGCTGAGAAATGAAGCCAGAGACACTGCTGGCACAAACTGCTGGAGAAAAACACCTGCAGAAAGTCAAGGCACATGTTTTCTCCTCTCTGAAGTCGGTAGAGCCCTTCTGCTGTATTGCACAATGCGGAATGGCCCAGTCTGCTGGGCATAGGGCAGGATCAGTCCCAGCTTCTTCTTCTTGGGTTCAGTGGTGGCAGCAACACCATGGCAGGAGTGCTTGCAGGTAGCTGTGCTTGCTGTTTTATTTGCTCTGAGGACAACTGATGGGTCAGGATTCCTGTTCAGAGGAATCTCCTCCCAGACGGGCATGTCTGTTGGCAAGACCCACACACAGAGATGGAGCTCAGCATCTTCCCTCTCAGTTGAAAGGACCTTAGGGACTGTCCTCCCTTCTCACTCTCCCAGCAGTGGCTATCTCAGATGAGAACCAGCCCCCAGCATCCCTTTCCGTGCTGTGCCCCTTTCATAGCCAAGTGGGATTTACATCGTAGGGCTCTCTGCCCTTCACCTTTCACTGGCCTGAAACCAGGTGTTACAATCCTCCGTGGCCCATTGCACAGAAAATACCCTGTGATTCTCTGTTTCTCACAAAAATGTATGCTTTCTTCTTTTGAACTACTTTCCCTTAAAGGAAATAGATGTTAAGCCATGAGACACCTGGTGCTACCTGTACCACCTCCCTTTGGCCTTTACCAGTGGTGGCAGGGATGTGCCCAGAGCTGGCGGATTGTGCCTGCCTATGGGCAAACACATGGGCAAGTTACTGTCAGCTAAATATTGAAACAGCCCTAGCCTAGATTAAGCCCTTTTTCCTTTTTTTTTTTAATGGGAAGGGGTAGGGCCATGTCC
>NW_008824762.1:1498250-1499976 GCF_000699105.1 Pygoscelis adeliae | reverse complement strand
CTGAGGCATTGCGCAAACGTGCTCCAGCTCTCTGACAGCTCACATGAAGCTCCGCAGAGCTGTGTTCGATCACCTTCCCCTGGAAATCACTGAAGGAGCGAGGACAGGGCCGTGCTGCGGAGCCACCACTCCAGACTGCTCTGAGGATGAGTCACTGAGGTGAAGGCTCCTGTCTGAGGGAGGCAGAGCTGCCGCTCTCTAAGGTGCTGGGCTTTCTGCACCGAGGACTTCTCAAGACTCTTCCTCCTTCTTTCTTTTCTTCCTGAGTTTTTAGTCCTCATCTTCGTTTGTCTCTCGCCCACCCTCCTGCCCTGCAGAGCTCTTTAAGGTTTTAGCAGTTGAAGGGGGGAAAAAAGCCATACTTATTCTGCTCCCTGGTGGGGCCAAGAGGTGATCTGTGTGCGGAGGAAACCCGTCCCTGCTCCTGCCTGGCTGAGTCTGTTGCACCATTGCTTACCCTGTGGGAAAGGTGGAGTACAGATGTTGCTCTCAGGCTTTTTTGATGTGGCACCCATCCCTGTTAATAAGTGGTGGGGATCCCATGGGGGCACATGGGCAGCTGTGGGGGTCTTGCTTTTGAACATCCTACTCAGATGTGGCAGAGGAGGAGCAGGGCAATTCGGTGAAGAGGGCGGCCAATACCATGGTGCAGCTCAGGGCCCTTTTGGGGTTTCCTGTGCTCTGCTGACGGGGGCACAGCTCTGGGATGGGGACCGGCCAGACGCCTCTCCCCCAAATCCCAGCACTGTTGTTCGGCATGGGGGCATGGGGGTTTTGCCTGTTCTCTGCCTCTGACACAACTGAGCCTCCTGAGTCATCTACTTTAACAAAAAAAACATCTTTTGGCTTAAAACATGGGCAGACTTCACTGATGCCCTGGTGAGCAGGCAAGGTGGGGTGATGGTCCCTTGATGGTTGCTCTGCAGTGACAAAAAGTCCCAGAAACCCTGTGGGGATCAATAAAGCTCAGAAAAAGGAAAATCTCTCTTCCTTCCCCCTTCTTCATCCCACTTCCAAATTCTAAGCTGCCAGCCCCGGCTTTGTCTGTCCATCCATCCAGCTGTCCCAGTGGTGATGAAGGCACAAAATGCTGGAGATGGAAGGAGCAGAGATCACTTAAAATTCCCCTTGGCTGTGGTAAAGCCGAATGCTGTGGGCAGCAGCTGCTCAGCCAGAAAGTCACATCACTTGTGGTAGTGGTGGGATGAGTTTTCCTGCGGAAGGAGGCTGTGGAGCAGGTCCCACCCTGCCCTCCATGCAGATGCGGCTGCAGACTTTCATATTTTCATCAGAGAGGTGCAGAAAAAGCCTGAGCAGCGTGGCAGCCTTGGCACTCCTTGAGGTGCCGCGGCAGCAGCCTCCGTGGGCGGAAAGGTAATTTGTGCTGTTTTCAGAGGATCGGGAGCTCTGCAGACGTGATGGCTTTTTGGACAGGATTCGTTCTGGACAAACATTGGGTCTCAGCTCAGGAGACCCAGCTCAGGACTGTGAGACATATCCCTCTCCTGACCAGCACCCATGTTTCCAGACACCCCCAAAATATGCCTGGCAGTCCTGGAGGGGGGGTGCATGGTGATTTTGCTGGGTGCATTAAAGCCGAGCTGCCTTTCTGCTTGCACCCAGCCTGTAGGCAGAGGGATGCCTGTGTTTTGTTGCTAGATTAGTCATCGCCCTGTCGGAGATAAGTGCCCCATTCGCAGAGCTGCCAGAACAGCTAATACCCATC
>NW_008824762.1:1489123-1498040 GCF_000699105.1 Pygoscelis adeliae | reverse complement strand
CTCGGAGCCCCCAGGCTGCCGTGCCTGGCTGGGGCTGGTCACTCGTACTGCCATGGAGATAAGGAGCCCCAGAGAGGGACCCACACCTCTACCATGCCAGCGCCCCACAGAGATGTGATCCTGCCCCAGGGAACTCCCAGCCCAAGATCCCACACCAAAAACTTCAGCCAGGCAGCCACAGGCTTAAAGCCAAGGATGAGCAACAGAAATAGTTGTCCAGAGCTGGATTTTTCTCTGCTCCTTTATGAGGCTGTGTTTTCTCTTGCTGCTGGGGTGTGGGGTGCTTATTGCACCCCAGGGCACACGGATCTTGCCTGGCATGGGGCAGCAGCGCCTCTGCATGCCACAGGGATGCCTGGTCTTGCAGGGAAGCTGTGGGATGAGCCATTCTGGTCACAGAGGTGGCATGGCAGCAGTGGTGGCACCTGGGAGCGGGAAGGGAGCTGCAAGGAGTCTGGGTGATTTCTTTTTATAATCACTCACACAGATTTTCCTATAGGTTCCCCAGGTTTTAGGGAGCTGCTCAGTCATGGGATCCCCCCCCAAGGAAAGTCTTTTGGCAAATTGCTGCCAAGATGGAGACTGGGGTCAGCACCCTGCTCTGCTGGGGTGCCTGGGGACATGCCACCTCACCACGGAGTCCCATACACAATCGTGTCCTGTGCTGTCCTGACACCACAGGAGACATAAGTCCACTCCTCGCTGGGTCCACACTCTGCATCAATCTCCCACAATGCCGGAGAATTTTCATTCAGTATACATATATATATGTATATATATTCACAGATACTTATTTCATGTCCCTTGTTGTCTGTGGCTGGCTGGCACAGAGTTCGCACACAGGAGGGTACTCACAGGAAACATTTGAGATGCTGATAGTAACGTCTGTGTTTAGGTTTAAAAGCATGGAGGGGCAGTTCCTGTAAGTGTGTGTGAAGACAGAGTGATCATTAGTACCTGTTTATTGAAGTTTACCAGCTCTGTAACAATGGGTTTCTCGTTGCCATCGGATTTAATTCCTCTGTAATTATGTTCCTAATATAGAAATCATTTGGCATTTATTTGCCATAAAACTTCCCATTGCATTTAAAGTCAATGTGAAGATTTAAGGGTATTTAGGAGACTCAGTTGAAGACCTGAAATTAAATATTCCTGGTTTCCTTTTCCAAACAAGACAAACTCAGATAAATGCTAGCAGTAAGATCCGTACATGCAGCTACTCCTGTGAGCAGTGGCAGCTGCATGTGCATACCCAGAGAGAGATTGTAGCCCTTGTGAAGTGGATGACTCTTTCAGCTTCTTCTCACTGTCCCGGTCTGGCCTGGAGCACTGGTCCTGCAGGCGATGCTAACGACTGACGCTACTTTGTACACCTGAGCAGGGAAAACACACAGTTGAGGAAAAACTGCAGGTGTTAAGATCACCATCAGCCACCCTGGTTTGCTGTACAGCTTGCACTGGTTTTCAAAATGTTTGCTTTAATAGTTGTGGTAGCAGGATGTTGCTAATGTGGCTCTTTCCAGCTGAGCTGGTGCTCAGGAGCCGCCCAGGCAGCAGATGTAGGTCATCACAGCTGGAGCTGGGAGAGTCCAGAAGACCAGTCCTGGCCCAGTGACACCATCGTCCCCAGCACTGCCATGTTCAAAGGAGACCGGGTGGGCAAATTTGCTATACTTAATTTATAGTTAAAAGAACAGGCCTAGGAAACACATCCCGTGACCGCCTGCTGGTGGGTGAGCACCTGCAGCTTTGGTAGTGATGCGTGGATGGGCTCCCAGGACTGATAAATGACAGATAAAACAGCTGGGCGAAACACTGACACCAGCACACAACAGGGGTGACGCTGCTCCTGACGTCGTTTTCTCCCTAGATATACCAAGCATCAGAAGCGTGTGCTGGCAATAATTTTTCCATCCTTTCTCAGAACTCCTCCCAGTAGGCTTAAAATAGCAGGGCCCAGATAATCATTAACCTCTCAAACGTATTGCAAGGGGCACAGACTGGGAATTCATAAGGAAAGGACAGAGCTGGAACAGACCCGCACTCCTGGTTCGTCTCCAGCAGTATCGTCTTCCTCAGGGTAAAGCCAGTTCAGCCTGGCCTTGCCGCTGCTGCTCCTAAAGACAAGCTCCCATCACAGCCAGAAATAAGGAAAGAATATTATACATAATTGCTTAATATATTACTCTTCCCAGGAGCAGGGAAGAGTAATAGTATATAGGGAAGTGTATTTCATCCATGTTGATGAAATGTTGAGAGGATTATGGCTGAAGCCAGAGCCACCCTTCCCTTTTTGTTAACTCTGGTTTTCCACCTTTGCCATGAACCCTAATTTAGACTTGGATAACAACAAAAAAAAGGCAGGTGCCCTGAGTCCTAAGCCCACTTGGTTGTTTCAGGGGAAGAAAATGGTACTGAGCAAGCTGAGGATTCAGCTTGCAGCTGGGGAGCATTTCTCCACTAGTTGCTGATAAAGCAGAAATGCTGCTCAGAAATGATCTGAGCGATGGGTTGTAACTGTACAAAGGAAAATTGCAAAAATAAGTATTGGGAAGTAGACCCTTCAAAGGGTCTTTGGACAGCAGTCCCCAAAGGGAATTGGTGGGAACGCTGTTGTTTGAAGCACTGGAGAATATGTTGTGCAGAGCTGACTTCTACAAACCTACAAAAATGGGCGTGGGGATTTAATTTCCATCTCTAATTGCTGTGATCTTCACCTCATTTTGGGCTTGCTTTTACATGCATGTAGGTTTTAGCAGAGGTCTCTGCACAGCAAATCCTACATGCGCATCGCAGCTGATGGACTGCTCCTGAGCTCACTGTACAGCCAGCGATGAGACTCCTTCTCCTTTGCTGTATAAAGGATTTATTCCTTTAATATGCCCCTGGTGTTTATTTTTCTGCTGGTACAGGAGTGCGTGTGCGCATGTGTGCGTGTGGCAGTGTTTTACAAATGCCTGCTGTGGACAGAATTGGGCTTCACAGTACGCAAAAATAGCTGTGCACCACACACAAGGATATAATATTTCACATGGCTGGAGAAAATGTGATAAATCAGGTTTTTGCCGGATTTGCAAAGTCAAGATACTGGGGGATTCATCTCCACAGTTGAGTCCTGAGCTCCTGCAGAAGCCGGCAGGACTGTCTAGGTTGGAGCATCCCAATTAGGGAAGGGGGACCAGGTGCCCACGGCAGTGTAGGATGTTTATGGACATCTCTTGGCTCTGAAGAGACAAGCTCAGATTTTTTAGACGCATTTATTACAGAGCCCAAGAAGCCAACGTGAGTCCAGGCTCCAACTACAGCTTTTCTCTTCTGCCTTTGCCTGGAGGTTGTTGCTCTTAGTTCCTGCTCCATTCTGCCCCATTCCTGATCCCTCATCACCGGTGCCTCCAGCTGCTCATTAGTCAAAACCCAGGTCCCTCACCCACCCTTTTGAGCCCCACAGAGGACCCTGGTGTGCGGTGAGGTGGAAAGGCAGGGATGCTGTAGAGCTGGGAGGTTTCTGTGTTACCTGCTTGGTGCTGGGATCATACTTGTGCACTGAGGAGTGAGGCTGTTGAGAAAATAAAATACCAGGGACTGAGATGAGGAGAGTAGCCTAGAGGCACAGAGCAGCCGTCCTTGTACCAGAGTAGCTCTTGGTGTGGAAGAGGTTTGGTGAGCGGGGGAGCAGAGGAGCTGTGCTAAGCCCTGATCCCTCCCGTTTTGCATCCTGGCTGGCAGTACATGCTCATGCAGGTTCCTTATCACACTTGTGCTTTCCCACCCCAGTCCCAGCAAGGGGCACAAACATGCACAGGCGACCCTGAGCCCCTCAAACTGCATCTCCCACGGGGAGTCTGAACGCCAAGTGTCAGTGCTCCTTCCCACAGGCACCTTCCTCCTGTCTAATCCTTCCCTGCTTCCTTTCTCCTGGCTTGTCCTGTCACACCTTTCCAGGTGAAAAAGGTTCACGGATCCTACAACGCTCCTTGCTCCCCCTCTCCCTTTGCGTCCCCTCCTGTGTGTAATGAAAACCAGTGACAGGTAGAGCTGAGCCTGGTTTTGTAACGTAAACAGTTATTTACAGTTTTGCTAGAATTTAATGGAAGATGACATTTTTAGGTCACCTAGCTGAAGCAAATGAAATGATTAACATGTTTGCATTAGGTTTCATAAAAAAAAGTATCACTCTTGCCTAGCGTGGTGCTCAGTTCTTCAGGTCCTGAGACCTGATGTGGTACCCTGAAAGCTAAGGCAGTTTCCCACCAGGGTTAGCAAGAGCAGGATCTGGTTTCCTGACCCAAGGCAGGTGGGATGGATGTCTTTTACCATGTGCAGCAGCCTCAGAGACTAGGGTCTGTTATCTTTGTTCTACATCGGTGGTAATGATGGGGCTGATCTAGAGGTGTAGGAGGAAATATCCTCTCCCCAACACTGAAAGTATGATGCCAGCCTTCCCCATCCCGTAGATATTCTCGTTCTGCCTTTAAAAGCTTTTAAATCTTGGAGCACAGCTAAATAGACAATTGGGGTCTATACTGTGGCTTTTAAACACTAAAAGGTGGGGAGTAAAATGTAATGGCTCTGTTCTTCCCTAAATAAGTGATGGCAAATGGCTGTAAAATGAGCTCCTGAGCTTGTGTGTGCAGAGGGGAATTTAGTCCCATGGTGAACAGGACGATAGCAGCTGGATCAGAATAATATTGAGGTTTTCTGGATACCCCTGTTTAAAGCTACACCAGAAACAAGGGAGCAAGCCAGGAGGATCAGCGTTTCAGCCACCACTCATAAGTGTCTGTGTGTCACAAGCCAGGACACAATTTGTTCTCCATCTTGCTCACTTCTAGGGTGAAAATAGCCAGCCCTACGGCCTATCCATCAGTATGACTCACTTTTGGGACAGACTGTCTGGGAGAAGTGGATGGGGGGGTGAAATTTGAGAACCTTTTCCCTGCTGGGCTATGGGTACACAAAGACCTGGACCTAAAGCACACAACTGCCACCCATGGTCAGGTTCGTCCCTCCCAGTCCGGGAGCATTGGGAAGGAGAGACCTGTGTCTAGTGCTGCAAACTCCTACTGCCTGGCAAGCCCTGGGAGGTACTGCATGGTGCTGGGCTCAGTCCAGCTCCCAGAGAGGAGCAGCACCTCCATGGCCAGCACGAGCCAGCCTGTGCAGAAAGTCCAAGGGCCACCACGTCTGTGCTCCCCCTCC
Source organism: Pygoscelis adeliae (assembly GCF_000699105.1). Taxonomy (NCBI): domain Eukaryota; kingdom Metazoa; phylum Chordata; class Aves; order Sphenisciformes; family Spheniscidae; genus Pygoscelis; species Pygoscelis adeliae. The sequence continues at coordinate 1,492,841 of NW_008824762.1, read as the reverse complement.
TGTCCGGCTAGGCTCGAGGAAGCCGCCCTGGGCTGAGCAGGACACCAGCCTGCAGCAGAGGCTGTCTCACAGCTATCCCCACCGCCAACCTCACTTTCTAAAACAGGTAGCAGAGAGACAGAAACCTGAGCAGTGAAAGAGTGGCATCTGGTTGCCAACGGAGCTGTCCCCACTTGTTGTGGTCTAGTGTGGGTGCTCTGGTGTCTAGTAAGAGCTGTGCTCGTCTAGCTTTTCATTCAGCGGTGATATTAGGCATCTTTCATCTACCCAGCTGTCTCTTTCCACAAAAAATTGTAGGACCCAAGTATTTGAGACTGTTACATCCCTGTCAAACTCTGTTCACATCAGCCAAGAATTATTAGAGGGAAAATGGATGGAGGCAGCACGATTACCTAAGCCAAACCAGGTAAAAAGGAACAAAGAGCAAATGGGTGGATGATGGAGCTTTTGCCGTGCCATGCCATGCCGTGCTCAGGCCCTGTGGGAGGAGGGGAGCCTCACTGATGCTGTCTCTCTTTTTCAGGGGGAGTTGCTGAGTCCATGTCGATGCGACGGATCAGTGAAGTGCACGCACCAGCCATGTCTGATTAAATGGATTAGCGAGAGAGGCTGCTGGAGCTGTGAGCTGTGTTACTACAAGTATCACGTCATTGCCATAAGCACAAAGAACCCTCTGCAGGTAAAGGTACTAGAGACATTTCAAAGTCTATTTATTCTCATTTCTATTTTTGTTTCTGAGAGCAAGTGGTTTTTACCTGCGTGGGTTTTCCTTCCCTGCGCACAGTGATCCATACATCTGAGACACTTAGAAAGAGTTGTTGGGGGCTGGTCTAAAGAGACCCCATGTTCTGCTTGGTGCTACTGGGGACATCCCTCGGATGTCTGCTCTTTCTGTCTTTTGACAATTCCCACATTCATTTTCGTCCTGTTGAAAACACCAGTGTGACCACGATAGTGCTGTAACACCTCACAGCCCTTTGAATGTGTTCACTCACTGGAGACCGCAGGTATGCTACTGTCCCCAGAGGCAGATGGGGATGAAGGAGTTATGGGATTTGCTACAACAGGACACACAGTCTTTGGCAGAGCAGTATCTTGAGACCCCGTGTGTCTAGAGTTGTGCCATTAACCCCGAACTCATGCTGGGACTCCTCTGTGTTGGCATGAGGGACGGAGGAGGTAGACAGGGAGCTCTTACAGCTCTCCTCTCTGATCCTGCCACCCTTTTCACTTTACTGCTCCCCTGTGATCAAATACGTCCTGGCATGGCACAAGGGGTGTTAGTTCTGATGCTCTGGTCTCTCCAACCCTGATTCTCGGTGGACATTTGCAGATGTGCATGCAACAGGTAAAGCACATCTTGATGTAAGTGGCTGTGAAAGGCATCAGAGGACCCACATTCTTTCTCTTCTGAGTTCAAAAGCACTGTGGTTTAATAAGCCCCACTGCAGGCTGGTAACTGAAATCAAGATTCAGAATGGGGGAAACTGTGTGACTGTTAAAAAATAGGATAAATTATCCTTAATAGCTATTGATTTATTGTGGGGGCAACACCTGAAGATGGACTAATTGCTGCATGCCTTTGCTGAGCACCATTAGTGCCTCGGACGTAAGGAAGCACATTGTATCCAGGCACTACTGCTTAATTAGCATCATCTGGACTGGCGAGACATTACAGCAGCATGCTGTGGTTTAGAGACTGGGGCAATGTCTATAAGTATGTTGGTCTGTCCAGGGCCTGGCTTTGGCTCTCTGCTGGTTGCTCTGCTCTCTAGCGGGAGGCAAAGACTTTGCCAGTGATGGTGCCCAGCTGTATGAGGTGGGGGGGAATGCAAACTCCTGCTCTCTCCTCCAAACTGCAGTCTCTGTGTGTCTTTTTCCAGGCCTGAGGTCACTAACCACAGTGAGGAAACAGGGACACCCCTTTAGGACTCCAGACTTAAATGAAGTAGTGAAATTAGTGGGGCATCATGGGGAAATTTTGGTGGGGGGAAGGAAAAAGCCTGCCTGCTCTCTGCAAGTCCCTACAGCTTCTGATTCAATTTTCCATGTGTCATGGGCTGGAGAGATCAGTAGTTTCATCCCAAGCCCCAGACCCAAGGTATTTTAATTTCTTGGCTCCAGTAACTCAAAGTAGATTGAAACACAGGAGGGGAGATGTGGACAAAGCAGCATTTGTTTATTTCTGGAAAGCTGGTCCATGAGTGCCCTAACGCTTCTGTGTCTCAGATCAGGATGATGCTGAGCAGCATTGAAGGTTTGTGGGTGCGGATTTGCAAGCGTGTGTGTAGCCAGCACTGCCTTTAATGAATGACCTCCAAATGCTCTACACCTTCAGGTGGCTCGGGGCAACGGGTCAGTGACTTTCCTCCTGCTCCTTACTCAGTTAAAATTTGTTGGAGCTATTCATGGACAAGCTCCCCTCCTACACACATGTTTCAAAAGCCTGTGCAAAGCATTGCTCTTTCTGGGCTCCCCTGTTAGAAAGTGGCCTGATCTGCTGGCCTTTGCCATGAACACAAAAACTGAGTGGCAGGAGCAACTGAGTTAAAGAGCTCAGCTCCAGAAACGAGGGTCCCAGAGGACCATGCAGACCCTGGGCTTGGAGGCTTCACGTTGCTGGCTTAGACTTCACAGCACTTCTTGCAGAAGCACTGGGAGATTTGGAAGGTGGGAAGAAGCAACTGGAGTGAAAAGCCACTTGGTCTGGAATAAATGCAGCATGTGTGGAGTTACAGCTGCGTGCCCGGGTGCCCTGTCTGGTGCCAGCACAAAGGCACTTCTGGGAAGTGGATGCTACACTAGCACGTGAAATCCAGTGGGAAGTGGCTGATGTACCAGGCCTGGAATTCCCACGAGGACTAAGGGCTCAGGCCCCCCATAACCCATCACCACACATGCCATCAGGGTTTCCCTCGTTCCCCAGTGGCTCTCACCATCCTCTGATGCTGGCAAAGGGAGGCAGAGAGGACCCAGGGGCTGCAGTGCCCTGACACTATGTGCCATAACAATGTGTCACAGCGTGTGCAGACGGGAAGAGCATCCTTTCTGCTTGGACTTCACCCCCCACGTGGATAACAGGGGCCACCTGGACATACGAGCATGTCTCTAAATAAAGCAATAGTCCCTCGCCCTTTTCTCCAAGGGCAATCAAGAGAGATTTCAGGGCCTTGGGATGACTGGTTAAGGGATCAGGAGCACAAGTAGTGTTCTCTATCTTTCCAGTTGCAGGGAATGGTGAGGGAAGAAACAGGAAGAACCTGTTCAACAGGCAAGATCAACACCTTGCTCCCAGCCTGGTGTCCCCAGCAGAATTTTGGGTTTTTTGATCATGGGTTGATCTACACGACACCAGGCCTGCTGGCGACAGACAGGGTACACCTGTCTCAAAGGGGGAAAAGGATCTTTGCACAGGAGTTAGCAGGGCTCATTGAAAGAGCTTTAAACTAGATTTGAAGGGGGAAAGGGATAAAACCAGGCTCGCTAGAGATAAGCCTGGGGGCGGCACGCCAATATTTGAGGAATGGTGTGCTAGTGAGGTCCTTCAGTCTGCCATCTCAGTGGAGGTAGGGGATGGAGATCCGTGTGGCAGCAAAGACGCAAGGGTTATGGATGTGTTAGAAACCATGGAAGTGCCTGAGAATGGTCAGATAGGAATTAGGGTTTCTCCCCCAAAAAAGGTGGTGGGATCAATAGCCCAACTGAAGTGCATCTACAC
>NW_008824762.1:1456192-1487897 GCF_000699105.1 Pygoscelis adeliae | reverse complement strand
GCTGAGGGAGCTAGGGTTGTTTAGCCTGGAGAAAAGGAGGCTGAGGGAAGACCTCATTGCTCTCTACAACTACCTGAAAGGAGGTTGTAGCGAGGTGGGTGTCGCTACTCTTCTCCCAAGTAACAAGTGATAGGACAAGAGCAAATGGCCTCAAGTTGCACCAGAGGAGGCTTAGATTGGATATTATGAAAAATTTCTTTACCAAAAGGGTTATCAAGCATTGGAACAGGCTGCCCAAGGAAGTGGTTGAGTCACCATCCCTGGAAGTATTTAAAAGATGTGTAGATGTGGTGCTTAGGGCCATGGTTTAGTGGTGGACTTGGCAGTGCTAGGTTAATGGCTGGACTCAATGATCTTAGAGGTCTTTCCCAACCTAAATGACTCTATGATTCTATGATTCTTCTCAGGGTCTGCTGGAACTTCTGCCCAGCTTTATTCTTACTAGAAAGCTCTGAATTTCTCAAGCACAGGTTTTGGAGGGCAAATGCTGTAGGAAGTCATGGTCGTCTGTTTATTCCAGACCGTAATACAGGCAAGGGCCACACAAACCTCACCTCGTTGTCAAATGAAACCTGTTTTGGTGATGCTCTAAGCCTGGCTAGATTTTAACCCGCAACGTGGCCTACCTATCCCCTGTGACTATCTCTGTGTCCTCTCATGTGACAGACTGCTGGCAAGCCAAACCCAATTAGCTGGAAAGCCCTGGGCTCCCTGAAGCATGTCCAATTGGTCCAAGCAGAGCAGCACACCTGACACCCACATGTCCCCTGCATGTTTCTCTGCCCATTTTGACATCTGCTGCACATTTTTTGGCGTGCCTGGGAGCACAGCACGGCCCAGATGCGTGTGGAGACTCATAGCATGGGCAGAGAAGTTGCAGCTGGGGGAACATGGTTCATGCATAATTAACAGACTCCTTCCAGCATCCAGGCTGTTATGATGTCTCATATCAGAGAGAGGCCTTTAGTCTGGTGTTTTGGCAGAATCATAGAATCATAGAATCATAGAATCATTAAGGTTGGAAAAGACCTCTAAGACCATCGAATCCAACTGTCAACCCAACAACACCATGTCCACTAAACCATGTCCCTAAGTGCCGCGTCTACACGTCTTTTAAATACTTCCAGGGATGGTGACTCAACCACTTCCCTGGGCAGCCTCTTCCAATGTTCCAATGTTTAACCACTCAAGAACAAACAGAGAACAAACAGTCACTTAAGAACAAACAGAGTATGACTTTTAATATTTTTTTTTCCTACCCCAAATCTTGCACTAGTTTGGGACTGGTGCAATTCCACTGTTTTGATAAGACATGTGATGGTCTTACACCAGCATTGAGAATCACGTAAGCTGTTGTCACTCTTAGTTATAGCTCCGTCGCTCCAACCCCCAAATCAGGTAAGCTGTGGTATGATTGTTGGTGGATTATTCTGTAGATACATTTCTGTAACTATGTCATTTCAACAAAGGGCCCTTTTCAGTTTCTACTCTTGCATTTCTCTCGCAGGCAAAGACTATAAATGTGAAGAAATACAGCACAACTAAAGAAGTGTGCAACAAATATTCACTACACAGCAGCTCATATGTATTTCCATTAGTCAAATGAGGGGCTTCCCATCCTTCTTCCGCCTCTTGTCTGTGTCTACATATTAATCAAGTATCTGAAATATGTGTATGAGAAGTAACCATTTATACTATAGTAGTTATAGCTTTAATTGTAAATTTGATGTATAATAATTTGAACCATTTTTTTCATGAGCTGTGCTCATAATTTGTGCATTGTATTATTTCCAATCCATTTTCCACAGCTGCAATCTGAATAAGTGGCTCAATTATAATTAGCGTTATCCTTTAATATTCACTGTGCCTCATGGAAAACTTTGAAAGAAATGTTCTATTTAAAGACAATCATGCTTAAATATCATGGTTTTCTAAAGACATTTACATGAAAATAAATGCATGAAGAACTAATTTTCCTCTTCCATACTTCTATCAGAATCATAGAATCATAGAATCATGCCCGGCCGTCCAGCCAGGTTTTTACCCAGCGCAGAGTACACCTGTCTAAGCCAATGAATCTCTATAAATTAACCCCTACCCCCATCCCTTGATTGCAGGCATTTAAAAGCAAAGATCTTAAAGCAGCAACACTGCAAACCTGCTGAGACTGGGGGATTAAAGTTGTTGGACAACATGGCAGGTGTCCTGCCAAGCAGCAGTCAGGCAGCAAATGAGCAAAAATATCCCACCTGCTGTGAGCAACCAGAAGATCCAGAGCTTTTGTCCGTCTGTCCATCCATCCATCCATCCATCCATCCATCCATCCATCCATCCATCCTCCTGGTTCTCCAGTCTGCAAGTCACTGAGACAGGAGACATGGGCATGAAGACTTTAAATGCTCCTCTCCATTGCAATATTTGTGCAAAACCTATGATTTTAAAAAGGCCCTGAAGACACAGGGTTTTAGAAGCACATGATAGTACTGCAGGCACCCTGGTGTTGATACACAGTGGAGGAGGTATTTGCCGTGATTGGACTCTGCAGTGGATTTCATCTGTACAGCTCCTTTGTAGCTGCTACTGAGCCACATCCACTCTGATGCTCTGATTTTAGCAAACAGAAAATCTGTTTGAACCAACCTACCCAGACCTACAACTGTCTGCAGTCTTGGGGAGTTCAACTCTGCTTTACAGTTGTTATCTCTGACTCTTCCTGTATTGTGGGTTATTTCAGCTCTGAAGATCCTCAGTTACACAGTGCTGGGGTTGGGATCTGGTCCCAGTTCTCCTCTGGCTCTATTTTGACTGTGGTGATGCTCTGTTAAGAGCTGATGAGTGTTTGTTTATATGGCCTCTTCATCAGGATACACACATCTGCAAGAAAAGTGGCCAAGGTCCCAGTGTGTTTGAACTTCAGTCTGAGCTCCTGAGCTAAAAAGCTTGAGGCAAGTTCACTGGTGTCTCCTGGTTGTCCCAACTTGCTTAATCAGTTGTGCTGAGTATGAGCTTTGTCTGGTCCCTGCTGAGCTCCAGCTGCGGCCTGCAGCCTGCAAGCAATGGGTGCAATCACAGCAAGAGAGACTTCATGGCCTGTGCCTTATAACAGGGGCTTTCTAGGATACCGATGCTGTAGCCTGAGTCTTACCAGATGCTCTGGCACATGGAGGAGAGGGGGTTTCATCACTGCACCATTTCCATTACACAGCCCTAGTGGATCCTCCTTCCTCCCTGCTGCCTTTCCAGTACCTGAATAAGCCACAGCATCTGTAAATGTACAGCAGGGAAGCTATCACAACGGTGGCATAACTTTGCTTGGTGAATTTATAAAAAGAAAAGCCATCCTCCAAAAGATAATTGAGGAGGCTGGCCAGGGCCTCAGGACAGCAGCGAAGGGAGAGCCAGACTTAAGCAGTGCTGGGAATGGTACACTCCAACCTTCTAGGAAAAACTTCTGCTTGCTTGAGATCCTAGGTCTGAAAATTAAATTGCTGACTAGCACAGCTCAGGTTGTTAATGATACGTACTAAGGGGGTGTGTCAGATATACAGCAATAAAAATAAACTGAATTGCCTGAGGCAGGCATGGGGGAGCTCTCAGTGGAGCGTAGGAAGGCTTTTCCAGCAAGCAAGTCTTCTTTGCAAGCTGCTGCAGTAAGATAGAGATATCTTCTACAGGCAAATATCTGCCTTGGATCTGCTCATGCTGGTGCTTGGGAACCTTTGGAGACTGCTGATGCCAAAGAAAGGGAAATACGGATCAGGCCTTAAATACTATAGTAATGACATTATTAATCTGTGTTACATTAGCAGCGGGAGTTTTCACTCACAAGCCTCTGAGCAGAAGCACTGAAGCAAACAAGGAAACAGGTTTCTCCCAAGTACAACACGTAGGTTATGAAACAGTGCAAGAGAACAAGAGTGACATGACTGGCAGGCACCAGGTCCCAGCTTGGCCCCTGGCTAAGGTCATTGCAAATATCAGACCTGGGCTCCTAAGAAACCCTTTCTGAGGCATTTGGGTTGCAGAGCTTTGCGATTTGGGGAAAATGGAAAACATGGGGAAAATCAGTCCAAGAGAGCATGGTGTTTTGCACGTGCACATCTGGGTGGTGTGCCAAAGCACTCGGCCAAGGGGAATGGTAGCAGAGGACAGACAGACAGCTCCTGAGTGAATGATGACATTTCTTCAGAATGGTCTGGAGGGACAGCATGGGTAGCCAGAGCTGCTTGGGAATGCTCTGAAGCCATTGTAACCCCAGAGCTCACAAAGCTGCTTCTGTTATCCTTCAGGAGCCTTTAAAGCTTTCTGGTACCACCAAGTCCTTAGTTGTGCCCTGTTCAGCACTGGCAGAGCATCTGTAGAGCTTTCTACCTGTCTAAAGGTCATATTCCTGACTGACAACCTGGTGAGCTGCCAGTTGTTAAAGGTGCACTTCACAGCTCAGCAGCTACCTGGGACTCAACAGTCATTATCAGCTGAGGAAAGAAGGGCTTGGTTTTAGGTATCTCCCTGCAAGGTGAGATTGCTTGACACTGTGACCTTGCTAGAGCTTGAATGTTCAAGCTGGAGATTTAGAGGGAGGGGGCTGTGTCTGCAGCCAGGCATTCAAACAAAGAGGTTTGGGGGTTTCAGATGTGCCGGTAAAGGGACTCTGCAGCATTGCTGAGGCCTTTCTTTGCAGCTCTAGTGGTGACCTGAGGACAATAAGGTCAGCCACCAAATCCCTGGTCTGCTGGCCATAATGATGGTGCAGAGGGGTTAGGAGAACAGGTGATTTTCTAAGGGCTGCTATGAAATCTGAAAGGCACAGTGCTGTGATTAAGGTGGGGTCCTGAGGCCACCGGTGCAGGGATGCATCAGGCCCAGCTCCTGCAGCTGAAATTCATCAGCATGTTCCACCTCCAAACAGCTCTTGGACCCTTCTGTCTGCACTCTCACTGGGTAACGTGCTTTATCCTCTGTCTCACCCCTTTTCTTCTCTCTGTGCAAACCTCATACCCTAGGAAGTGTAGCAAAATGGAATTAAAAGATGAAAAATAATTACTCCGGTTATTGGTGACTCGGGCTAGATGTGTGATGCTAAATTGCAGTTCTCAGGGTTGCCAGAGAGGAAATACAACATTTATTACTTACTTTTTTTTTTTCATGGAAAATATTAAATTCTTCTGCAAGCTGGTTATTTTCCCCAATGTTCAGCTCTGACCCATTTACCTCCTTGCCAGAGGGTAATCACACCTCAGTGCCACCTCCTGAACAGAGTCAGGACTGCTGCTGTGTGTGTCACTGTCACTTAGTGCCAGATGCCAGGGGAGAGTCTCCTACCCCCTGGCACAGCTGAGGGACTCCAGCCTCTTCATTAACACCACAGCGAACTTCCCAGCAGCTGCTGCCAGCTGAGCAACATCAGGCAGTGGCCCTGCCCGTGTTCCAGCCTCTCTGTTCACAGCTGAAGGGAGTGGGGTTTGAAGTTCGCACTCAGGTGTAACTAACTTCTCTGTGCCCTGAACCACATCCCCTTTCACAGCGTATTTAGTACTACACCTAAGCCTCCCTGTCTCTGCAAAGCAGTGGTGCTAGTTGTATGTGGCTTCTAGTTGTAGCAAACAGATACTTCTTCTTTTTCTGTCTTTAATTGCTGCCTTGGAAGGACCTGTTGCCACCACAGGACTTGCAGTGTGCCAGACAGATGGTGAGGAGCCAGTTCATTACCTCCTCTCGAGAGAGAAATGATGCAGAATGATTTGGCTGGCACAGGCACACATGGGTCAGCATGAGGGACCTGCAGTAAAACCTTCACATGCAGCACCAGGCTGTGCACCAGGCTCCCTGCACTCCCATCCCCACAGCGTTTGCCAGAGTTAGTGGAAAGGGAGATGAGGTCTAGGGAAAGCTGCAGGGGTGAAAGTGCAATGCCATGCACTTACCCAACTGCCCCCCGCCATGTGCAGGGTCAGTAGTCTAGAGCTCTAGACCCGGAGCTCTGAGTTGATGGCACCGGTTGCGGATTTGTCCTGCATCTGCTTATGGTGCTGTTGAGGACAAAGCTGAAGAGCTGACAGGAGGGCAGCATAGCTGCTGATTCCACTCTCAGAACCCAGATTTGGGGGTGATGTGTGCTGGGAGGTCTATCGCCCTCTCTCAGCTCTGAGGTGGCCTTTGCTCTGTTTTGTGATGGGAGAGGAGTGGCACAGCTGTGCATCTCCTGTGGACTCCAGCACCCCTTGACCCTCCCGTTGTGACTGGCACCACCAAGCTCCCAGCCCTCAGAGGAGGGCAGTTCACTACCTCAACCTCTCCATGGCACAAAGGGGCCACTGGTGTGTCTGGATTTGGTGGAGGCGTGGAGCAGGTCGGGCTATGGCAGAGTGGGAACAGGTTGTTTAAAAGATCACTGAGTGTCCCCAGTGCTCGGTGTTTGCCTTTGGCTGGGCCAGCTGCTGGAGCGGATGGGAGGAAGGGGACTGGGGTTAGCTGAGCACAGTCCTGCCTCAGCAGGGAACAGGTTCTCTTCTGTTCAGCAGCTTTATGGCCACCTACTCTGTGGCCAACTACAAAATAAACTGGTACCACCCACCTCACTGATACTGCACATGCGTGACATATGATTTGAGGGCTGTCTGCTCTTGCAGGACGTAAGCCAAGGAGCAAGGCTGGCAGACGCAGACACTTCAGCTCACCTCTGAGCCAAGCCAGGCAATCTCCTTCCAGCTGCAACCCGCAGACCTCAGCCTCAGGCTGAAGCTCTCGTCTATTCCTCTCCAAAGGCAGCCCTTTGCAGGGGAGTGCATTTGGTTCAGGGGTTTGGTCATTGGACTGGTAGCAATGCCAGGTATGCCTGTACCAGCACAAGTCACCTGTTGTCCTTCTTGCCCTTCAATCAGGGTTCAAAGTCCTCCCTACCTCCCAAAACACATATTGGTAATTCCTGCCTGGCCTGGGCATTAAAGAGGGACCCAGCAACTGAACTCCCTTCTTGCCCTGCAAAAGGATGGGACAAGATTTGACAGGTGACCCTGCTGTCCCAGGATATGTTTGACAAACGGGCAGGGTGCTGAGGGCTCACCAGAGATGCCACTTCACAGGGACACTGAATTTGGGCTGAATCCAGGCTAAACATTTTCAATTCCTCTGAATTGTCTATACCTGCAGGAGGTTGAAGTCCACCTTTATTTGTCCTTCTGCCAGTCCCACTGAGATTTCAAGGGCATGCATCTCACAGCTAAAGGTGGCCTATATACTTTGATGCCAGGATAGACTGTCTCTCCCCAGCCTGTTTACGCGTTTGATTTCTGATTTGCAAGAGGGGCTATGGACCATGTCCCCAGGTCTTGTTAAAGAAAGCAATTTCTGCTCTTGGTTTTTATAGGGCAGTTCTCTCAGCAGTGTAAAGCTGAGTGGGGAGGTTTTATGCTGGATGACAGAGAGGAATCTGGGCTTAGGATATTTATACTGCAGCTTATACAAAGCTATTTGACATAGTGAAAGGATTTGGGGGAGTTATTTCTTTTTTTTCTTCTTCTGAGGAAGAACTATTGGCGCATTGGCATTTACCTTGGAACACAGCCTGAACGTGTCATCACCTAAAGGCAGGGTGCCCTGACCACAGCAACTTGTGTTGGTTGTTACGAGTTTTGTGGGATGTGCGTTGCCACTGTGAGATCCTACCTACTGCTGTAATCCTGTCAGATCTCACAAAGTGGCACAGAGCCAGCTCACGGGAGGCCTCTGAAGGAAAGCTTGGCTGTCTGAGACACTTCTCATGGTAATAGGATGCCCTGGCCGAGGATGCTGCCTGGCCTCTATTTGAGGTAGCAACTGAATGTCCTGGTTTGTGATGGCCACCACAGACCTACTGTCATGGGGATGTTACTTTCGGTGTCTTGCCCCTAGTCTGTCCTGCCCCCCTCAGGTCTCTCTGCTTTCCTGGTGAGATGCAGGATTCCTCCCCATTTCCTCTTCAGCAGTGCTGACAGGAAACATGGGCCGTGCACTGTTGAACAACTGCCGTGCTCCACCCCAGATGTGGACCAGGTAAAAGCATCTATGCATAGGGTGCACATTTAAGTCATAGGTGCTCTTTGAGATCTCCAAAATCACCACAATGATGTAAAACAGCAATGTTCCCCATGTAACTAATCTCTTCTATTTTTCCTTCCTCCTTCCCTCCCCCTTGTCCTCTCTCCTCTCTCCATTGCCTCCTCTTGCAGTGGCAGGCCATCTCTCTGACAGTCATTGAGAAAGTTCAGATAGCAGCGGCCATCCTGGGTTCCCTCTTCCTCATCGCCAGTATCTCGTGGCTCATCTGGTCGACCTTCAGTCCTTCGGCCAAATGGCAGCGCCAGGACCTGCTCTTCCAGATCTGCTATGGAATGTATGGCTTCATGGACATTGTCTGTATAGGTGGGTGATCGCATCTCGTGGCACGGCCGAGATCGCCCGCCCACTCACCCGCAGAGAGGAGCAGGAGATGGCATGGAGGGCCAGCTGGTACAGCTGAGCTCAGATTGAGCCTCCCCAGCTTTTCCTCCTCTTTGCTTTTGTGACACCTATTTTAAAGTCCTCTCTGCTCGTCTGGGCAGCCCTGGAGTATCTCCTTGGCTGGGCTGGCAGAGCGACCTGCTGCAACCCCAGAGAGAAACAAATCTCTCTTCAGAGCAAGAAGAGGGTGGGGAAGTCTGGGGGAGGCTGGGGAGTGTAAGGCTTTTGAGAAACTCCTTCCTTTCTGGTATAGCTAATTTAGGGACTGTCCCATGGTTGAGTATGGCAGGGTCTCTCCACGTGCAACTCCTTGGCTTTCCAGTCCAGTCTCTCTGCCGGGCAGGGGTGGCTGCCTCTTCCTTGGCCCACCCTGGAGCTGCAAATCCCAACCAGCCCAGGTCATGGCCCAGCCTGGTGTCCTTGTCAGGTTGCTGGTACAGAGTAGCTCTGAGGATGAAGCTGCCCCACACTAAGCAAGCAAAGCAGATGCTGACAGCCTGGCCCCAGAATGTCTCCCTGAGAGCAAGATCTGTAGCCCCAGTGCAGGCCTGCAGGATGGGGGGACGTAGCTGACGATACCTACGGGCAGAGGCACTCACCAGCCAGGTCGTTAAAAGAGCGGTGGTTACCGAAACAGTTCAGTGAACATCAGCCACCTCCAAACGTGCTCCTGAGCAGTGTCCACCCAAGCATGGGCCACCAGATAATGTCAGTTCAAGTGACCCTGCCAGGAAGCAAGGAGGGTCCCAGAGAGCTCCTCATGTCTAGGTCCTTCCATCATTGATATAAAGACAGAAGGGGCCTCCCAGAAACTTGGTAGGACAAGGCAGTCCTCTTGACTTGGTGGATTTGTGTTTATGTGAGCAGGGCCACTCCAGAGAAAGGAGCACAGCCCCCAGTTCAGCCCTCAGGAGAAGCAGCACAGACATTACCACAGAGCAGCAGTACAGAAGTAAAACAAACCCAGTGGCAGGGACAGAGGTCTGGACAGCAAACCCTGGTATCCAGGTTCAAATGGCTCTTGGCTTCAGCATCCTTCCAGCACAGGACTTGGGCCTGCCGAAACCCAGACCAATTCCTCCCACTGTTGCCACTGCTGTGCTGACAAGGAGATGGCCTGTAGACATCATTCTGCTCTTCCATGAGATGCTGGTGGAGCTACCACATGTCTCCAGGAACGAAGGGTGGCAAAGAGGGCTGAAAGAGAGATGGGCAGCACCCACATGTTGGCACAATAGCCACTGGGGACATCCTCTTGCTGGTGTGATTGGGAGTGGGGAAAAAATTATCCCTCTGTGTGTGCGGTGTGCGTGTGTGTCGCCTTGTTGGCAGAGGACAGAAGTGGAGAGCCCTGGCCTGGGCGGACGTCAGTAACATGATTAACTGGCTTTGATAAAGCTTCAAGAGCTGAGGGGAACTGATTAGCTCATCTGTCAACAGGAGCTAAATCCTCCCACACGGCAGAGAACAAACCACGCCAGCCATGAACTGAAGGGGAACTGGGCAGACAGATTCGAATTTGAGGTTTTTGGTTTTCTTATTAATTCTTTTAAGGGTCTGGCCTCTATTTCTCTTCTCCACCTTCTCTGAAGGGAAAAAAAGCCCCTTTTCCATCTCCACTGATGTCACCATCAAGCTTAATGCCCTAAGCTGGGATCTTTGATTTTTTCCAGCTAAAGATCAAGCAGCCATCCTGTTCCCAGGAACATTTCAGAGTCGTGGCTTGGGGCAGCCCCTTGTCTCATGGTCCTCCCTGCACAGCTAGCAGTCTTGGTGAGCCAGGCATGCTGGCTTTCCCACGAACTCAAAAGCAAGTGGGAAGCATTACAGATGCAATGAGTTAACATGACTATATGTGGCTTCTCTTGCCCAGCACCTCAGAGCAGTGTCCGCCTGGACATGGCTCCACTTGTGTGCAGCATGTCTGCCTGTGCTGCCAGGCAGCCCACCCAGGCTCAACCAGGAGAGATGATATTCTGGACCATGCAAGCCTTTCATACATTTCAAACATTTCCCTAGAAAAGCTCATATGTGCATGCAGCCAGCCCTTTGCCCCTGTCACGCTCCAGTGTAAAACTTTCTTGTATTGTGTGCATCAACACCCTTTGCAATCCCAGCTGCTGCTGCTGCCGGGTCAGCAGTGGAGAGGAAGGGCAGCTCTGAGCAGGGCTAGCTGAGATCTGCTGTTCACTCTCCTCCCTGCCTCCTCCTCTTCTTTCTCTGCCTAGGTTGAACCAAGTGACAAATGAGGTCTTCACGGGGAGCTCTGGCTTCCTGGCTGTCGATGTGGTCAGGTCTCTCCTCTGAGTGACTCCTTGCCAGCCCTGCTGATTTCAGGGGGCTGCGCTAGTGCTAGCCGAAAGGCTGGTCTGTCCCATGGAGAGGCCAGGCCAGGTCAGGTCAGCAGAAGGGGCTGATCAAAGGGAACTCCGCAACTGGCTTTAATTCCTTATTCATTACAGCTTTGCTCGACTGTGATGGATGCAGCAATGCCAGCTCCCTAGAAGACTTGCAGTGAGTTCCTCACTGTGGAACAACTATTCTCCCTCTCTTTATCCTTCTCCCAAACCTTGCAGCCTCATGCAGGGTCTTTGATCACAGCTGGGCAAAGCTGGCTCCGGAGATTCAGAGTTCTGCTCCTGACTGCCAGGATGGCCCAAAGCCTCTTGTTACTCCTCCTTGGGCTTTAGTTCCACTTCTGTAAGTTCAGAAGAAAACCTCCCATGGATAATGGCAGTGACAACGGTTCTTGAAATACCAGGGTGCTGTCTGTGCATTTCGGTGTCTTCTCCTCCGCAGTCCAGCCCTTTTCCCCTTTTGCTTTCCAGCCTATGGGTGGGTAGGAAAGATTTAGCAACTAAGAAATGCTCAGTGATGGGGAAAGAGCAGGACATTAAGTGCACTCAGTTCTACCATACTTATTTTTTTCAGCTAATGTAACACACACATCGTCTGTGCATTGTTCGGTAACAGGCTGGTCAGCCTTAGCTAGCAGAATGTTATACTGTAGGTCCTACACTAATTGTATGAATTCCAATTGTTCCTTCTCCCAGTTTGACCCCAAGTTTTGCTTTCACTGGCAGAGGAGCAGAGGCTTGAAAGACAAAGTATTTACTAAATAGCAGATGTGCTGAAGCAGAGCTCCTCTCCAGTTCCTGGAGTTCCTGCTTTGGTTGTCCTTGGATGTCTCATGTCCATTGAGTAGCCAGTGACATTTGTCCAGGAGGCCAGTGTACACACCCTGTCACTGGAAGTGCTCAGCAGGACACTTCCTGTGGCACTCTGGAGTCTCAAAGCTGGAGAAGACACCGAATCTGCAGAGATCCTGACTATCATCAGACAGGGTATATGCACCTAGTCAGCAACTGCCCAGCTGTTTTGTGTGATCTCCTCTCTACCAAGTCATTAAGGGATTTAGGTAACAATTTGCCAAGACAGAGATATCTGTGGCAATTTGCATGGGCAATCCCATGGCAGCACTGGTCTTTCCAATGTGGAGTCAAAGGTGAGGGCACGAGTGCTGACTTGCACGTATGGCTCCCTAAACACAGATCATTTTGTTGTTGTTATCTTCAGTTGAGCTGTACTTGATCTGAAATAGTCAGATCATCTCCAAGCTGAGCTCTCAAAATACAGCTGTTAACTCAGAGACTATTGATCCATGCATCAAAATCCAGGGGTCTTGGGTTTGACCCTCAGCCACTCACATTCAGTAATACACTATTTTTCTTTGGACTTTGCTAGATCCTAGCATGCTCCACAAAAACAGTTGTAAGGGATAGACACCATTTGCTACCCCTTCACCCACCATGGAAACAAAACCACAACCAAAGTAAAATGAATCTGCTCCTCACAACCAGCAGGACAGATGGTATGGACCCAAGCACCAGAAGCTATGTCCATCTGGGCAAGATGTGCAAAATGGTCTTTCAACATTGTTCTTCCCCTTGCTCTCAGACATCTAACAGGAGGGCAGGAAGCACTGGAAAGGATTGCTTGGGATTTGTGGGAGTCTCCAATGCTGGTTTTTTTTTTTTTAAAGCCTGTTAGAAAACATATGTCAAGAACATGTTGCGGAGAGATGATCCCATTTTGTGAAGGAGGAACAGACGAAATGCTTCTTCATATACAGCCAGCCCCAGCGTCTTTGATTCTGATCTCTCTCTCTCTTCCACGTGTGCTATCTCTGGTCATGTCTGATATGACAGTTGGATTAAAGGACAGATATGAGAGTTGGATTAAACTAGAAACTGGTAATGGTGCCAGTATAGGTATTGCTCTGCTATGAAGCCATCTACAACACAGACATTTGAGATCAGCAACCGGGAAGTGAATGAAAAGTGAGATGGAGACTGTTCATTTGATTAACTGCTCTTTCCATGGGTCCATGAGAGCTAAATCCAGAAAGCTGGCATAGAGAGGGATTAGCAGAAATGCGGTTATCAAAATGCAGAGATAAATGGAGTGAGCCTTCACAGGCCTGAGTTACTGAGCAGGGAGAGTAGCAGCTTAGAGCTGGGCTGTACATCCTGAGAGATACGTGCCTGTTAATTAAATGACAGTCCTTGGAGGCGGAAGGAGAGGTTTGCCTCTCTCTCTGTCAAGGTGCAATTAGGGAAAGTCGGCGTTTGTAGATTAAGGTGTCATTTGGGGTCAGGAGGACAGGAAACCGTCTCCTGTTAAACAAAGAGGAACTCTGCCAGCTAATGAAAGTATGTCACAGTCTAGGCTCAGGCATCACCAGATCAGCTCCAAGGGGGAAGCGCGTCTCAGGAAGGTCATTAGCAGGCTGTGCGCACAGGGCTGGCACTGTCACGGTTTGTGTGCGCAGTCCTGCTTGTGCTCACACAGGGGTATCCCTGTGGTTGGCATGAGGGGGGCTTATCCCCAGCGATGCAAAAGCAATCCGATCTGCCTCTCCTTGGATCACTGTCTGGTTGAGACTGTTGCTTTGTCCATGCCCACCTAGTCCTTGCTCTCCGACTCACCCTGTCTTGGTGCTGGCAGCTGTGCACTTTTGCAAGCACTAAATCCTCACGCTCTTCGAAGCTTTTCCCTCGCTTTCCTTGGCAGCCAGTCCCTGAGGGTATTTGCCTTCACAACAGTAACTGCACTGCAGCTCAGTAGCATAAGAGACAGGCAAAGCAGGACCATTCATCCTGCCAATGACTTTTGTTGGCACACTATGGCAATCCATTACAGATCAGGAAGTGTGTGCCCGCTGTTTTTAATCCCAGCTGCCAGCAAGAATAATCAAAAGCATCCAGTATGTCTGACGGCATCTCAGCACAACCGTAGGTAATAACATAAGAAATCAATAGCCAATTAAAACTGATCCACAGCATTTGATCTTTCATAGTGCAATGGGAACAGTAATTAATGGAGCTTCCTTGAGACAGTCACAATTCAAACTTCCTGCCAAGACTAATGTGGTTTTGTTTTAAATGAGCTTTGCTTCCTAGAGGAAACGCCAGGCTGAGGTAGCCTCAGGGTGTTTTCTAGCCAGGTCACTCAGGCCCTCAACATTCAAAGGATTTAGGAGTCAAAGTCCCAATAAAATAAAGAGAAACTGAGAAATTAAGTGTCTTCAGGGTCTTCATCTGTATTGATCCCATTCTCAAAAGGAAAGCAAATGTTTTCATTCAGGTCTGCGTAGTCCCCCAAGGTACAAAGCAGGAAGAATTGCTACAGCAGTAGGGAATCAGTTCTGGGGAAGCACCAAGCCCATTCCATTAGCTTGATGACACCCTAAAGGCAGAGCACAAGGCAGAGAAGTTCAGCAAATATCTTCAGAGGAGGAACCTGAGACCAACCCAGACAGTAAACATGCATGGCTTTAACATACCTGGAAGAGACCCATGAGAGTATGCAGGTCTTCCGTGCCCTTCAGCATAACGCACTGCTTGCCACGCTGTTCATGCACTTCTTGCCCAGTTTGCCTGCAAACTGGAGCTACCAGGAGCTAACTGGAGTGACCAGATCCAGGCCCTATCATCAGAGCAGGCAGTTGGGATAAAGTGAGGCAGCTAATTCCCTTTTTTTGCACTGTGAATCCTGGTTTGCATTCATTCAGCCACAACATGCATGCTCGAAAAATCACTGAGCAAATAATTGATTTATCAGCTGTAAAGGGGGATGTGGAGACAGGAACAGTCCCCACAGGGCGTGTTGTGGGGCTCTCAATCCAGCTGGGCAGGGACTGTCTCTCAAGAGCAGTCATTCAGGGCCCTGTACCTGGTCCAGCAGCAGGAAAAGCAATGCTGCACAGCTGATTTGCCAGCTGATTTCTTGGCTGCTATCCAGGAACAGCGGATGCTCAGCAAAGCCAAGACATGCCGCCCCTCCGTTCCTTGAAAGATGGGACGTATTTTTATCTAATGCTGCATTGATTGTTCAATAAGAGAGCAGAGTGGGCCAGCCGGCACATGTGCACGTGTGCTGCTTTCACCAGCGGGCATTTCTGCAGAGGTCCAACGCACCTACTGAACTCCAGTGCAGCTCTGTCAGCTCTCTGCAGAACGAGCACATCGCTGCTGAGCAAAGAGCCACGGGGTTTGGACCTGGCTCTGAACCCCCTCCCTTTTTGCAGGGAAGGAGCTTGGCTTCCAGCACAGTCAGAGCAGCACCTGGCCTTTCAGACGTGTCCTTTCAACTCCACAATCCTTTACCACATCCATCTCCATGCAGTTTCCCACTGTTGCAACAGGGCTCCGGAGGTGTATTTTGTCATGAATAACCATATGGTGCTTTCTGCTCCAGAGGATCAATGTGTTTAGCATTTAATGAGGGCAACATAATTAACATTTTCTGAGGGGGAAAAGAAATCCTTTTGCCTTGTGAACTGCATCTTGTGCTTTCGAGGGTGATACGTTATAATCAGAATGATGCTTCCCTGTCACTAAACCCCATGCTGGAATCAAGAGCCTGGTGTCCCTGGGTTAAGTTCCCATCCATGGGCAGAGGCAGAAGCACTCACCTGCCTGTCACAGCTTCTACACTGCGGCAGGAGATTCCTTCGTAGGCAGCTGGTAGGATCTCCCACACCAGCTGTATAAATTGTGCTGTCTGGTAAAGGATGGAAAAGGTCCTCAGCTCTGTGCCAGGCTCTGTTTTTCCAACTGCTTTCTGTCCCATTGTTCCTACTACTACAGCCTCCATACTTGCAGACATGTTACTCCTGGAGGTGGGAGGCTGTGGTCCACGGCATACCTTTGTAGCCATAGCAAGAGAAGTCAACTCTGTAGTCAAAAATGAGGCCGCAGGGGGGTCATCCCCCACGCATAGTGGATGAGGCTGCTTTTGCTGTGTTCCCAGCTCTGTAGGGAGCCAGAAGCAGAGGTAAGAAGAGATTAACATGAAGCCACATTAAACCATCTCTGGGATCGCTTCTTAAAGTAGTGAGTGATCGGTTCTTCTCCTGGAGGGTTGGATACCTACCAACACACCCATCTTTCACAGAATCATAGAATAGTTTGGGTTGGAAGGGACCTCTAAAGGTCATCTAGTCCAACCCCCCTGCCGTGGGCAGCGACATCTTCAACTAGATCAGGTTGCTCAGAGCCCCGTCCAACCTGACCTGGAATGTTTCCAGGGATGGGGCATCCACCACCTCTCTGGGAAACCTGGGCCAGTGTTTCACCACCCTAATCTTAAAAAATATCTTCCTTCTATCTAGTCTAAATCTATCCCCCTTTAGTTTAAAGCCATTCCCCCTTGTCCTGTCACAACAGGCCCTGCTCAAAAGTTTGCCGCCATCTTTTTTATAAGCCCCCTTTAAGTACTGAGAGGCTGCAAGAAGGTCTGCCCGAAGCCTTCTCTTCTCTAGGCTGAACAACCCCAACTCTCTCAGGCTTTCTTCATAGGAGAGGTGTTCCATCCCCCTGATCATTTTCGTGGCCCTCTTCTGGACCCAATCCAACAGGTCCGTGTCTTTCTTAGGCTGAGGGCTCCAGAGCTGGATGCAGGACTCCAGGTGGGGTCTCACCAGAGCAGAGTAGGGGGGCAGAATCACCTCCCTCGACCTGCTGGCCACGTTTCTTTTGATGCAGCCCAGGATACGATTGGCCTTCTGGGCTGTGAGTGCCCATTGTTGGCTCCTGTCCAGCTTTTCATCCACCAGTACCCCAAGTCCTTCTCGGCAGGGCTGCTCTCAATCCCTTCATCCCCCAGCCTGTATTGATACTGGGGGTTGCCCCGACCCAGGTGCAGGACCTTGCACTTGGCCTTGTTAAACCTCATGAGGTTCACACGGGCCCACTTCTCCAGCTTGTCCAGGTCCCTCTGGATGGCATCCCGTCCCTCCAGTGTGTCAACTGCACCACTCAGCTTGGTGTCATCTGCAAACTTGCTGAGGGTGCACTCGATCCCACTGTCTATGTCATTGTGCATAGACATAGACATAGACACTATCTGAAAGCATTCACTTTCAGACCCAGATACAACAGTCTGTAGGCAAGAATACTACAAACAGGCCCATGGGCTAAGTTGCTAAACTTAACTTGCTAAACTTATTCTTCCTGGAAGTTACTCCCTGAAGCAGCACTTTTCTTCCTGAACCAAGACAGACCCATGACAGCCACAGCCCGAGTCCCTCTGCCCCATGGCAGAGCTGGATCCACAATACCCATACGACCATGCAGTGTTTGGCAGAAGTTGTTCAATAAGATTAAATAACATCAGGCACGCTGTGCCCAGTAGTGCAGCCAGCACTTTACCTTCTCAGAAGAGGTCCAGCCAGCAAACAAACCCATGGCAATGACATTCAGGCAGGACCACTGTGGAGTAGGCAGTCATCGCTACTTGCTGAATGCAGAGAAGCCTGAAGAACTGAAGGTCCGGGCATTTACTGTGCCAGGTGGGACAATTCACTCTGCTCAGGCACAGCCACATCATGGTCCCCTCTGTGTCCTGCAAGGCTCTTCTCCAGACCTTTGCTGCAGGCTTAGCCACCCTCAGTTCCTTTCACTGCTTTCATTTTTGTCAGCTCAGCATTGACAGATTCCATAGGTGCGTATGAACTCTTACCTGCCCCTTTCAGCCTGCGTCAGCATTCACTCAGCTGGGTATTGCAGCCCCTAAAAGTCTTCAGCTCTGGTGGAAGAAACTTATCTAGCCAGAGCAGGAAGGCAAAGGTTTTGCCGTCCCAGAGATCCTTACTGGTAATGGATCAGAAATGATAGACCCTTGTCCTCTTGGCTCCTACCGCCTTCCTTAATTTTGAATAGCGCCTCTGTGTGAGAGGTGAAGACCTTTGCAGGGGAGAAGGTGGGGTGAGACCTGTGAGGACACTGTAGGGGAGCAGAGGGGAAAGGCCGCAGCACGCAAGGTGGAAGACTCCTGGAAATCTCACAGAAATCCTGTGGTCTGCAATGAAAGATTTTGTCATGACTGTGGAGGACAAAGCAGCCAAACACAGGCTGCACCATGGTGTGTCCCAGGGACACATTTATCCCGACAAAAGGCTGGTCAAAGAGCACCACGAGCACCTTCTGCCTCATGTCCTTGAGATGCCTTCCTACATGGCAGAGGGGAAAGATGCCCACATCTCACTCCAACAAGGGGGTAGAAGCAATTGCAATGCACACACTGACCTGCAACTTCAGAGGCACTCCCAGGTCCATTAATTTAGCCTACGATGTGCCCTATATTAACCTGGGGGATGCTCTGTTAAGGGTGATCTGTACTCACCTTTTTGTCTCTCCTAACTGGTCACTATTCCTCTTAGTGAAAGAGCACTTGGGTGGCTGGAGCAGTCTGAAGAGACTGGGCTCAGGCAGGACCTGCATCCCTCAGAAAATGAAAAACTGTGAAACTATTCCCATTTTTTCTTACATAATTTCATTTGCTAATAAAAGCAGAGAGGGAGGCACTAGTTCTACCTTCAATAAGCAAATGTCATGTTTTGATCATTATTGAACAAAGCATTTTGATTTAGCATTTAGAGATGACTGCTCATGCTGAGTATTTTAAATTCAGTGTCAGAATTGGAATACAACATTTTAAAAAAATTCAAGTCCAAATGAAACATTCTCACCTGTCTGAAAATATGTATGTATTCTTCCATTCTGGGGGACAGTGTGACTTTTTCAAGTCTCACTCCAAGCAAGTGTGATGCTAGATTTCCAAACCCTACACAAAACAGCGCTGTTGTCCAGCTTTGCCTTTAAAGAAATGTCCCAGGAACAGCTGAGGATGCAGCATGACTGCACAGGCAGTGCTTTGGTCAAAGTAACGTTAGCTACAGGATAGAAAGGTTCAGGACCCAGACCTGGAGGACTGACTACCGTGGTGCACGCATAGTGAAATGGAAGCCACATGCTTTTTCTCTCCTCACCACAAGTACCCACCTCCGTCGACTTCTGTCAGGGAATGTCTGGAAACAGATCCCGAGACCACGGTGCGCATTTGGCCCGTGCTCTGTTCAATCCAGTTTGAAATGATTTTCTGCTCCCTTCTTTTAAAGACCTAAGAGAATCTGCTCTGCACACAATGAGTGACTTTCACCTCTCGTGCACAAAGTCCTTTCAAGATGTGGGGTGTTGTTCTCATCTCCATTTTAAATTCGGGGGAAAAAGGCACCAAGAGGGTCTATATAATCCTAGCTACAAAGCAAGGAGGGGAAACTTTAAGAGAGCAAGGGGGTATATAGGTAGTGCCTCCAAGCCCTATCCCTCCTATACTGGCACAGTTATGGGTAGACTTACAAGTGGGGAATGATGCTGGCGATGTATGATTCAGAAGCGAGGCTATTCATAGAATCATAGAATCACTAAGGTTGGAAAAGACCTCTAAGATCATCAAGTCCAACCATCAACCTAACACCACCATGCCCACTAAACCATGTCCCTATTCTGCCGGTGGAGCTCCAGTCTTTATTTATTTATTTGCTTTTTCCAAGAGTCGTCTCATTTATTGCTGCCTGCATAGCTAGAGACTGCCCTTTAATTCTCTGCTTTATCGTGCGCTGTGAATTAAATACCACAGGAGTACAAGAGCCCTTAAGGGCACAACATCCATTTTGCTGTAGCTGTCCACAGCCAGCTGAGTTTAAAGGAGTGCTTTTGTTTATGGTTTATCTATTGCCTGAGCGAGGATTTCTCTGGGGTTTATTTTACCTATTTATTTTTGCTGTTATTTCTTGTTTTGTTTTGGGGTTTTTTTTGTCCCAGTTTTGAGGCAGGGTGTAAAAGTGCTAGTCTGGGCAGGGCAGGAGAAAGTTGTGGTGGTTGATAGCTCCTATGCTTACAGCTAAAAATACTGCAGCATTTCTAGAGCGATGATGTTGCTGTGTGCGGTTCCTGGGGTCAGCCCAGCTCCTTTGTCACAGATGGCATCCTGCAGACAACTGATGCTGTTTTCCCATTACAAACAAACCACGTGGGAGTGCTGAACAAAAAGGAATTTCCTGTCGCTTGGACACCTCCTATCAGCTCCTTAATTTTTCCAGTCTTTCCTCATCTGGGGCCTTACCAGCTCAGCCCTACAGGGCCCAGCCCATGTGTTGTAGAGGAATGTGACGGTGGGCAGAGGACATGAATGAAGATGGCTGCTCTGGGATGAAGGTAGCACCCCACAGAGAAGCTGGCATCTACCTGGCAGCCATAAAAGCTCCCCCAGCGCTCCTACAACATACTGCCCCCAGCTCCCACCAGTTCCCCAAGCCCAATGACAAGCAGTCCTACCTGTCCTCTCAATTCATCCCACTGGATAAAGCGTTCCTCCTTCCCCAGCTACAAATGCCATGTATGTGGGATGGACTGCTCCTGCTTCAGAGAGGAACCCATAGCATCCTGCGTGCACTGGAATCACTGCCACATACTTGTGCTACACGAACTCATGACATGCTGCGGTGTCATGACCTGGAAATTGCCTCTTGACATATAGCTCAGCAGCATCTTGCAAAATCACAGAGCTACCTGGAGGAGAGATGCTGCTGGCTGTCACGCCAAGCACTCCCATCAGTAATAAAGGAAAGAGCTGCCTCCTTTCCCCGGCCCCCCATGCTCAGCCCCAGCATGGCAGGGGGTGAGGTCTGCCATGATCGCTCACATGGTGGAACAGCAACTCTGGGGACCCTCTGGGATGCCAGCATGCTGGATCCATCCCCCAACTAGCAGGGCTCTTGCTGAGTCTGGGGGCGGGTGTTAATGGCTGCAGAGAGCTTGGGGTGTAGCTTAACCACCCGCCCAGATGGGACCTGCTGCTCCCATTGCTCTGCCAGGTGGAGCGGAGGAGGCAGGGAAGGAGAAGGGCTTTCGTTGCCTTTGGGGGGGGTCCTGGCCCACCTGCGGCTGAGGAAGCTTTTAGGCAGAGCTGTCCTTGAACCCCAGCTTGCACGAGAGGAGACAAGCCATAATAAGCACAAGGTTTGCCTGTTAGTCAGCAGTCAGAGGCTTGGGGACCAGCCTGTCTGTGCTGTTAATGACCCAAAATGGAAGAGTCCATACCTCCATAAAATACCTCCTCAAGACAGCTGGGAGAAGCTTTTTTGTGTACACTGGTAGGGGCTCTGCCCAGGCAACGGAGGTCTCACCCTTTGAGGGGCTCAATTTCAGTTTTGCTGGAGTTGTGGCCCCTGTGGCCTGAGGAGAGCCAAGCATGGCACATACATCACTGTGAAAGCTGCCTGCCAGTGGAGCCCCATTACAGCAAATACACTTAAAGGGTGATGGGCAAAAGGAATGTTTCATCTCCCCCAGACTTGTGGGCTCCATGACAGCACATGTCATCCAGTGATCAACAGCACTCCACAGGCTCCAGCCATGCAGCCATCCCAGTTCTGCTGAGCCAAAACACAGCCCAGATTTGTACATATTTAATCAGTTCTTCAGATATGAAAAAATGTGCATGGAGAATGATTGATAAGAAAATGCCTGATTATAATCAGCTAATTTTTTTTTCCATATGCTAAGTGTTCACTTGAGCTCTAATCATTATGAATACACTTTCAGTTTATGCTAGATGTCATTCAATGCTGGACATTTCTAAGCTTGCACACCCTCCTTGTACAGTTCCAGCATTATTCAGAGCAGACCTTTGCTAGATGTCTTGCGGACTAGAGACATCCTGCTCACTGGTCCAGTGTCTTGCAACTACCTGAAACGTCTAAAAGACAGCACCAGAGGTCTCAGGTCGTCCATTACCTGGACTTCTCCTGTATGCAAAATAGACTGTCCACTAAGCTCTTGAAATATTTTGGGGACAAAATTTATATTTTGGAAAGCAGGTGTAACAGTTGTGAAGGAGTCTATATTTCCTATTTGATTTCACCAGAAAGCAAAGAATCCCTGAAAACCTGAATGTAGCAGTAGTTTGTATGAAAAGTGACTGTGCGATGAAAGCATTCCTGAGCTGAAGAAAAGTATGATGTGAGGATAATGGACTCCAGAAAAGCAGCGGCAGCAGCCTCAGGGGACCAGGACAGGGAGTGTCTCTTGGGAAGAGAATCTGAAGGATAAAAGAGCTGCGAACAGCTCATGGCTGCCAAAAGGGATGATACTAAAGGCACAACAGCAAACTGTGCCTGCGCAGGGGAAAGCTCAGAAGCGTGGGAAGAGAGCACTGAGGCTGCATCAGGAGGTCTTTGAGGAACCAAAATCAGAAGCTGCAATCACGCAAAAGGCAGAAAGAAGAGCCTGCAACTAATGAAAAGTCTCTAGAAATCACACAGGCATGGGGAGCTGTCAGAGCTGAACCCCAGGATTACCATCCAGAGATACAAAAGGTAACAAGAAATGGGTCCATAAGCATACGTAAAGAAGAACAAGGCAAGTCTAAGATCTCAAATAATATTTGATACAAAAAGGGCTGAAGAGTTAAATGTTGCCTTTGTTTCAGTCTTCAAAATTTAACTAAAATAATTTTAATGAGGAGAAAAGAGCCCAGGGCAGAATCAGAAAAGAACAGACTCAAAAATATTCAAACGGGTTATCTCTGTCCTTGTCAGCATGTCCTAATGAACTTCAGAGGAAGCTGCAGGAGCAGCCTCTGACCCATGAGCATTTCATCATCAGGAACTTGGGAAGGATGCAGGAGGTGCCAGGCACCTGGGGAAATGCAGGCAGAGTACCTAGCTTTAAATATAATCCCTATCACTAAAGAAGGTAGGAACTGAGCATCAAGGAAATGAAGGGCAAATCGGCTTAACTGATTCATAGAAAGATATTAAAATAATTTTTTAACTAACCAATTGATGAGCACGAGAATATAACCATATCTAATTTGGGAGGGTAATTTTCCTAGTGGCTAAGGAGGAAGCAGTCAGTTTGATATGCCATGACTTGGGCAATGCTTTTGGTGCTTTGCCCTAAGATTCTCCTCAACAAACCAGAGAAATGTGGTCTAGGTTAAATAACTCTAATGGAGGTGTACAGCCAATCAAAAAACTGCATTCTCAGTAGTTGTCAGTGGTGTACCATAAACTGGAAACACGTTTCAAGTAGGACTGTTTTGGACTCTGCTCTCTTCAATATTTTTATTAATGGCTTAGATAATGAAATAGGGAGTGCTGTTATCAGATTCACAGATGACACCAAGCTTGGAAAGGCTGCAAGCACTGTGGAGGATCAGATCAGCATTTGAAATTATCTTGGCAAATTGGAGAAATCAACAAGATGGAAGTGAATAAAGAGAAGTGCAAAGCGCTACCCTTAGGAAGGAGAAATCAGAATCACAAACACAAGCTGGACCAGGCAGTCACACTGCCAAAGACAGCGATTCTGTGACATGTCAGTTTTTTTTCAACAGAGTATCGAAAGGAAGGTGGGGTATACAGTGCTGATTCTGCACCTCTCTGCTCTGGGCACCGCACCCCTTTGGGGAATTTACTTGGAGGAAAAGGGGGTTGAAATGAAGAGGTTCTGGAGATGATGAACAGAAGTGAGGAGAGGGATGATATTACCTGATTTCCCGCCCGGTCAACTCCAATGTTCACATCTCCCCTCCCAAATCAGACCAAGTGCAGAGTCCCACTGGTGCCACAACATTACTTTCAGTTACAAATCTACCTCTCCCCACTCCCTGGTTCACTCTCTTCCCCATTGCCTGCAGAGCACAGTTCTGCAGCCTTGAGTCTCGGCCACTGGAGGAATTAAAGATGCTAGGTTGTTTAAAGAACTTGTCATATTCAACTGGAACTGACCCTGCCACAATATTGAGGGATGCCAGATACTAGGTGCCCCTTTCCCAGCCCGTATTTGCAGGAAAAGGTCCCTCTGGCTCTCTTTTCCTGGTTTATCACCAAGGACTATCTTGCATCATGGATGAGGGATAAAGTACAGAGGATTGCACTGAAAAGCAGTATGGATTGGGAGGGTTCAGTGGGAGCCCAGTCACTCATCTCCCACATACTGTAAGGTACTTGCGAAGCTGGGGTAAGGCAGAGATTCATGGTTATTTCTAAAGCACTTTTTGGAATGGAACGATCTCATGGGGACTATGAGAATTTGGGAGGTGGCAGGGCAGCCTAACTTGAGCAAATGCAAAGCACAGAGCAAAAGTCAGTACACTTTACTGTACTACACTGGAAACCTACGGTTAGGGAACACAAATAAGCCAAAAGAGACCATCTGTGGCTAGGTACGGCCCCTGCAGTGTGCAGAGCCCATCAGGGAAACATCACTCTCCCAGCTTTGTTTTTACACCCTCCCTTGTTGGCCACTGCTGGAGGCAGGATGCTATGATAGACAGACCCCTTGTGTGAACCAGTACAGCCACTTTTCTGCTCTTAGGTTAAGATAAAAGACGGCTAAGGATGGAGCATATAGGATGAGATTAAGGCAAAGAGATAAGTGAGGGCTGAGCTGCTGGAGCTTTGGAAACAAAAGTGGGGGAATCTGAGATTGCCATAAAAGATTAAAGAATTCACAAAAAAGGATAGAAGGGTTTGTGTACGCAATGATGTCAATAGAGGGAAAGCCTGGCAATGAAAGTGTTATCTCCCAGAAGGATTGCTTTGCCTCAGCCTAAGCCACTGCTGCTGTGGATGCAAACATTAAGCTTTGATCACAGCTACCGTAATCTTCCCCTGACACCCAGCAATGAAAGCAACAGAAACAGCTAAAGCATGGCAGCTGTCTGGGTGAGGTGAAACTGCATTTGGGAAGGAAACCGAAGGGGGAAAGTGCTGCTGAAGGTGGAAACAAGAGGTGACAGCTCAGATGGCAGGACAGGGACTTTATGAGAAGCAGGTCAGAGTAACTGGCTGGAATGAACTGTGATTTTTCCTCCTGTAGATAATGTGAGTGACAGCACAGTGGTGATGTACCACTCACTGTCAGTAGAAGCCTTGTTTTGGTGGTTTCTTCACTGGCAAACAGGAGAAACAGTTCCTGCCCTATGAATTTGCCTGTCTCTTTCAAGAAAATGCATGGCAAGTGTTGGAATAAGAAAAAGGTTAATTAGAGGCTGAAAGTCCTGGTGAGAATATCACTTGGTGGCAGAGGCTGACAATGTGCAGAAGGTGACTGCTTGTCATTTCTGGGAAACTGCTGCTCCAAAGTTGCCTTAAATTGGAGGCTCACAACCACTCGGGTCAATCTCACAGGATGGTGGCGCACCAGCTGGTCCTCCCTTGCCCATCCGGAGGCACAAACGCAGTTTTCCTTGTTACATCTGGGTTTTGCCCATGTTCTTCCAACAGCCCTTCTAGCCATTGGGCTGAGGACCTCTCTCTTGACCAGTCTTGCCACAGGCCCGCTGACGGCAATGCACTTCTGTCCTGACTAATCCCAAGACAGAAAGGGCCACCTGCACACAGCCCATATGTGTCCACCCTCAGCACCAAGAACACTTCCTTGCACAGAGACTGCTCACATGGATCATGATGTGGTGTGGGCAGGTATTGCAAGGCTCAGAGAAATCCCACAGCGACGTGAGCCTTACCTCTGGGCCATGATACTCACCCTTGGTCAGGCTCCCCTTTCCAACTCTTGCATTTTAAAAGTCCAGAAGCTCAGGGTTAGCTGTGGCAATCAGTAGAACATAGAAATTAAATTGCTTGCACCAGTGCTAGCTCTGTTGCAGACTGCATGTTAATCGTCTGGAAAAGAAACGTCCAGTTATTCTTGCTCTGGTATGAAAATGAGAGTGAGGGAGGGGGTAAATGGAAGAGGTAAGTCTTTCCCCAGAGTCAGCAATTGTCAGCTTGCTCTCCCAGATGCTGTGGGCATGCACTGATTGGGCATGCAACCGCACTGACACAACCCTTGCCCAGCCAACCTGTATTGGTGTTGCTTACCAATCCAATCTGGGACCAGGCTCTGTGCTCTTTGGGGCTGGGTAACTTACTGTGATAGTTTTGCATAAGAGCAGTGGTTGGGTGCTGGGTACTCTCCCGTGTATGATAAATGAAAGGAAGCATAAGATACCAGCATAAGCAATGTGTACAGTTTTGGTATAACCTATTGCCAAGCTATTGTTGTGTTTGCCTGTACTGTGAAGCACAAAGCAGCTTCTCAGCTCTGGGAAGTAATCCCTGCACCCAGGATAATCACTAGTCCCTCCTGCCTGGACTCTACAGAGCTCCACAGGGCTGACCGTGATCTGACCCTCTGCATGGACTCAATAATAATAAAGCCACAAGAGAAAGAGCAAAAAAGGCTCATATGTGGAGAGAGTGAACACAGTGAAAAGAGATTGGTATGGTTTCCTGTACATATTGTTCCAAATTCAGCATGTGTTAATTCAGAGCACTGCTGGGTTAGCCCTACCATGTTAGCTCAGAGGTACTATATCTTGTCCTGGGAACAGCACAGCCACATCAATGTGGCAAAGCAAGCAGAGGCATTAGAAATTTTTTTTGTAGACTTTGCTGTCAGGTTAATGACCCCATCACATAGTATGGGCTGTCTCCAGTTCCAGAGCCATCTGGGAAATCTTTTCATGGCACAAGCCAGTGCAAGTAGAAATGTCTAAGAATATAAGAACGGCCAAGGTTCCATCTAGCCAGCTGCCCTGTTCCATCAAGGGCCACAAACAGACATAAGAGTGAAATAAGAACAAGACAAGTGTATATTATAGTTCCCCTGAATACTTCTTCCAGCATTCAACAATTTTCAGCTCAAGGAATTTCTTCTGCTGCTGGTCCAGTCAGGTTTCTACATGAGAAAGTGGGAATGAGAACAGCACACCTTCAGTGCCCACATTGCATAGGAGTTTCATTTCACCAACACCACAAACAAGGGATTTAATGGACCAGGCAACAATCTGGACCGACACGTTTTGCGTGAAACTCTCAGAAATTGTCCTTCCGAAGAGGATGGTTTTCACAGAGGATCCATTAAGAACAGATTTTGTGAAGCAGAAGATGGCAAGATAAACTTGGGAGGAGTGGAAAAGGACCAGGCCACTACCAGAATCCATCCAAAATTCTCATATAGACATTTCTGCATTGAAAAGAGAAAAGTGCACAAAGAGAGAAGTTCACACCAACCTGCTATCTTCCCCACATACACAGGATTTGGCTTATGGACTAAATGCTTCTAGCTGGACACTTCTAGTTGAATACGGTTCTTCCTGAAGGCTTTCCCACTTAAGCCTGGCATTTAATTGGAAAGTTTCACCTCTGTAAGCGAGAATGATCCTCAAGGGAGGGGTGTTTCTGGAAGGGGACACACAGAGCTGAACGCAGGAATTCCAATCCTAATTTATCTCAGGCAGACAAAATTTGTTTCGATGGGAGCATTAAGTGTCCCGCAGCTTGATATAAACTGATGGACTCTTGCTTACTCTTGGTATTTACTCTTGCAAATGAATCACTGTTACTTCCGCCTCCCTGCCCACCCCTCCACTTGGTTCCTTTTTAATTTTACAGCTTCCTGAGCTTGACGCTGGGAAATCGATAAGTAATTTAGAGCCCAGTAAATACAGACAAAAACAAGTTATTTTGTACTTTTATAAATATTTGGAAACCAAAATTATCTAAGAAAACAGGTGCTCAGTTGACTCAGCAACCCATCCATCAGCATCACACAGTTAATTGCATAAGATCATAAACATTTATAATTAGAAGGCAAACAAACAAGAATTTTATAAACAGCCCTCTTGAATCAGGCTGCGCATTAAATATTTGTGATAAGGTAATTAAGAATAGATTTACAATCCTGGCTCAGTGTTTAATACTTTGGAGAATGGATTTGATTCTATGGAGAATGTTCTACAGCAAAGGAGAAAACATTTGATTTCGGCTCTTTTATCCGAGGCTTAAAGTGGTCTCAGAGAAACATCGGCTCTGTCATTGATCAGAGTGGAATTTCATTCATTACAGATCAGACAGCTCATTTAAATATATGTCTAATGTCCCTTGTCATGGGCTGATCCACTTCAGGCCTGCTTCAAAGCTCTGTTTCCTTGGCTGGATCCGCAGGCTTTCCCTAAGTCCTGCTTTTTATGGTTGATGCTTTGATCAGAAGATGTCAGAATTCTCAACCATGTTTCAAAGTAGGGAGGAAAAAACACATTTTTCTATTATGACATCATGGTGTTTGGTTATGAAAAGCCACATCACTACAGGATTACAGCTGTGCAATCTCACTGGTCTATGGGAACCAGAGTAAAGATCTCTCCCGTACTGTAGTGCCCAACACCATTCCTGTCCCAAAAGAGCCAGATTTGAATACTTAAACCTACAGCCAGTACGCAGGCTCAGCACCCCATTACGATGAATGTGAGAGTCCCCCTGAAGCTATTATGTGATCAAGTCAGCAGGGCTTCTAGTTATGCTTCAAACCAGAGAGGCTAGAAACTCAATCTGTACTGAAGCTAGAGTTTAAACTCTGCAAAATCAGATGCAGACCCTAAGAAACCAGGTGGCTGCATCTCATCAGTGAGTAATGGGGAGGTCAGCCCTAAGGGTAGGATGACCTTCAGATATTTTGGTTTTTGATATACACAGACTTACTCCAATAATTACCTGTCATCAGAAACTAGAACAGTCTGGAAAAGCTGCGTGGAGGGTAAAGCCCTAGCATTTGATTCATCAGGGATAGCAGTAAACCACTTTATTCTGTGATGACCATCATCTCCCTGCACAACGCTGGTCAAGGTAACCTCCTTGTTTTGGTATGATTTTGCTTCTTACTTCTTGTGGGTCTTTTGTTCTTTGCCCTCATATTAATATGCTTGCAAAAGGTAGGCAAGAGAGCTGCTCTTCCTAGAAATGGTTCTGATAATCTTGATCCTGACCAAGAATGGTGAAGCCATTGTTATTAAGAACAATGAAGTCATCCATGTGCTAACTCACACAGTACGTGTCCTACCTACTGGTCTGGCTTCAGCTACTTGGGGCACAAAGGCACTTCCCTAACAGAGAGATTGCTACAAAACAAGGAGACTCAGACCCCCCTCATTCTGCATAAATCCCACTCTCTAGCAAAGCTGCTTAATTATATTACAGTGTGCTAACTAAGCCAGGCTACAAGAGATGTTGCAGCTTCCTCCAGCCTCAGTTGATAAGAACAACATGGTGTTGCAGTCACTGCTGGTCCTAGTGCTTTCAAAGGGTCTAGCCAAAGCCTAGTGGCTTGAATAATAACAGAGCTTAATACTCAAGTACTGTCATCGTCTAACCTTATCTAATCCTTCAGTCCTCTTGCAAGGGTGGGAAGGACGACAGAGACCGCTGGGAGGTGAGCTAACTGCGGGGTGGAAGGGCCTGAGCTGCTCACTCTCTTTCAGATGCAGACACCATTAGAAGTCAGTTGTCCTACAGCCCAGTGCCATCCCCCGGACATCAGCTCTGGGATATGCAGATGGGTAGCAGAACATATGCACGATGCGCATACTCAGTGCACACATGGCATAAGCACATCTGTCCTTTCTTTCAAGCGTGTTGTTTTCCCCCTTGGAAGGGAGCAATGACGTACAATGGGGTACCTGCTCTGCAGATGAGCAAAACTTTGCCTAAGATGACAAACCATTTATAGGTATAGACAGACCCTTTTTTTGCTCGATTGCCGCCTCTGGCCTCCATGTGCGTGTCTGCTCTGCTGCTGTGTGTGTGGGGAGAGACTCGGGCTGTGCACGCACATGACACTGGTGCAGCAGACGTCACCAGCACGTCAGATCCAGTTACACCCCCTCCAAACACACGCCATTAGCTGGGTGAATCATGCTTATGCAGCATGCAAAACCAGTCCAGTGATAGATAAACTTCGGGTGTTTATTGGTAAACAGATACTGTTTTGCTGTAAGAGCATAACTCTCTGCTGCATTTACGATCCATTTATTGATTGCTGAGATAAAGCTGTAATCCTTTTAATTCAGGGGAAAAGGGATCCAGCAGAGCAGGAGCACCGGTGCTCTGCCAGTTGGTAATTAAAATACATGATTTATCGTTGAATAAACACTGGCTGAGGGAGAGCTGAGCTAACCAGCTAGCTGGGGGCAGGATGCTGGGATAGGTTTATGGTTCTTTCTAAAGTTTTGTTTCTGTTTTATGTTTATTTCTTTCCCCCTTCCCTCCAGGTCTAATAATACACGAAGGGCCCTCGGTTTACCGGATTTTTAAACGGTGGCAGGCGGTCAATCAGCAGTGGAAAGTGCTGAACTATGACAAAACAAAGGACATGGAGGAACAAAAAACAGGGACGAGGACAAATCAGCGCCCCTCCTCCCAAACCACCCACTCGTCCTCCACTGGTGGTACAGCCACTAACTCCGCTCCAGCCGACAGCGGGGCACGGGCTGCCGGCCATGCCACAGGCACCCTCTCTGACCACCACTGTGCTTATACCATCCTGCATATACTCAGCCACCTGAGGCCTCACGAACAGAGGAGTCAGTCTAGTAGTAACAGAGAGCTCGTCATGAGGGTCACGACGGTCTGAGCCGAGGAATTCAGGAGGCCTTAACACAAAGCGGAGGAGACAAAGAACTCATAAAGCAGAGGAGCATGGTGTGCCTTTTTCTTTCTCTTTCCTTTTCTTTTTTTCTTTTTCTCTTTTTTTTCCTCCTCTCCTTTTCTTTTTCGGTAACTGCACAAGATATAAGAGGCGGCACCTGGCCAGCTGAGGAAAAAAGCAGGTGGAGGGAGAGCTGCACACTCATGCTAAAGAGGTTAATGTTTTCCAGCCAGTTTAAAAAAAAAAAAAAAAAAAAACGACACAAATCACAAAAAAAAACCAACAAAACAAGTGCAATACAGACTACAAACTGAGTAGGCAGAGTTCTGGGGAAGCAGAGGAACAGACGGTTTAGCATGTGTCAAATCTTATTACCTGGAATAGGTAACACTCTGTACATGCCCCCCGTACACACACGCACGCGTACACAAACACACACACACACACAGTGTGAGATTTATAAAAACAAGGAAGGGAACGAAATATGTGGAATACTTTTATTTTCCAGACTGTGATTAACCAAGGCTACGAGTCATTTTGTTTCATGAGTCACTCTGGAGCCTTGTTTGTTTTATCCTAGGATACCTGAAGTGAAATGGATGGGGATTTTTCAATATTGATTTACAGAAAGAGAGATTGAATCATCCCACCAAGAAAATCTAACAAAACCCAGGCATACCCAAATTTCACTAAAACAAAAACCCTGTTTTTTTCATAATGTTCCTGACAAAGGCTTTGTGAGGGTGGAATTGGGAGGGGGGGAGGGCGCTCCATGACCTTTATTCGACGTATAGGCATTTTTGGCAAATTTTGTACAAACGCTCCACAGGTGTTTCAAGCACAAGTACTGGTGTGATTTATGCCTTCATGACCCCAAACCCAGCATCCAAATCTTGCCACTCACACACATCATTTCCCATGCAGACATTCCAGGTTAATTTCCTCCATTTTACTCCAACCACAAGAAGCCGACCCATATCGGTGGGTTTCTGCTACCTTGCCGATTCAGACACTCATGCATTAGAGTTGTACATCTTTTTTTTAGGTGTCTGTATCCCTGCTGCTCGATTTGCAACAGTCTCACTCAGTCTTGTAGGCTGATCCTTTCACCATCCAGTCTGTTAGTTTATTACAGAGTCTATTCCATTCAACCATTCAAGAGAGAGTTAGTCTGAAGAGGCAGCACAGTTGCTGATCGAATATGTAACACTTCTAATAACTCTCCTTCTCTGGGATATATCCTCGAAGGTATCGGTTGCTCTTCAGGAACATTCTTTTTCAATGCACAATGGCTGAATCATTTGTGGATATTAAAGGGACACTGTCAAGTACTTTTTAAATAGTTTTTAGGGTTTGGGCTTTTTTTACTCTCCATTGTTTGTAATATT
>NW_008824762.1:1444888-1456076 GCF_000699105.1 Pygoscelis adeliae | reverse complement strand
GAAATCCATGTTACTGATTTCCTCCTGACTGTCCTCGCTCTATGGAGGGTATGTCCCAGCTCTACGGGGTTGAGCAGTTTTGCCAGTGCAACTGCCACAGAGGAAGTGCTAAGGGCAGGAACCCTAAAAATACGGAGATTAGCTAATTGAGGAGCAACAGCTCAGCAATCCCAAAACAATGAGCTCGTAGTGATGAAGCCTGAACCCACCTCCCCCCAAAATTAAGATAAGGACTTCAGCCAAACTGCATCCATTTAGCAGCAGTGCTGAGCGACGTTGCACAATGGCTGTGTCCAACTGCCCTCTGTCATCGTACCAGCACCTCGCATAGCTTCTATTGGAGCCAGGGCCAATGCAAGCCACCAGCTCCTTTGGCAGCCAGGCCGTCATGGGTCAGGTGTTTCTGGACTGGGGAAGGTGTCAAACTTCAGCCTCCAGGTTTGAACACACCAGCCATTCTGCAACGTTGAAGGTGGAGGTTAGCATCTCAAGGCAGGTCATATTTTTCACCTCAATTACTTGACAGTGTCCCTTTGAATATCAGAATGCAACAGAACAGGTACTTCTCTGGCAGAGAATGTGGGAGGTGAAACACCAGCCAAGAAAGCTGACTTACTGAGGACCCATGTGAAACAGCATGGTTCTGAGGCCACTGTACTTTTATCTGACCAATCTTACTATCTACCAAAGAGTGCTTTTGGCAGAGGGGAGGGAAGGGATGTTGGTGGGCAGAGGGAGAGGGAAGGGGCAATTCCAATCATCTCTAAAAGCAGCTGCCCCTAGAATGAAGGTGTTGCAACGAACGGTCTCTGGAAGAACTGCTTCTGATCCACAGTAGAGAGAAACCTGGCCAAAGCAAGGAAACACAGCAGCCTCTCGCCCCCATGCCTGTCCTGGAAACTGTCCTCATTCCAAGAGATGAGTAAAATGGTGGTTTTGAGAAAGGGGAAGCATACACAGATGAAGGGACAGCTGTCAGACATGATGTTGTTTCCCTCCCTGCCCTCCGCTCATTTAATATGGAGAAGTCAAATTCCTTTAATTTGGCTGACGGCTAAAAGTTTATGAGGTCAGAAGCACAACTTGCCATGAAAGAGTGGTGTGATCTAGTAATCTGAGCACACAGGACTCTGCATACTCTCACTCCAGCTCTGCCACCGACTCTGTAGCCTTGGGCTGTTTGGCTCAGTCCCCCCTCCACGCAAAGGGGGAATAACAATACGTACCTACCTCACAGGGGTGTTGTGAGAATCCACGTTGGTAAAGCCTGTTGAAGTGCTAAGTCTACCACCGGTAGTCACGAAGCATGTGGTGGGGGTGAGCAGTGCTGCCCTTTTGCTGGTTACAGTCCGAACCACTCAGCGGGAGTCCTATCGGCCCTCTCCTGCTTGGAGATCCTCCTTGATCCGAAGCGGAGGGTGTCGTCCGAGTGCCCTCTCCTCCATTGCATGACATTTTAAGCGGCTGTGAGGTGCAGGGTAGTGACAGACATAAAGTCCTACTTGACCAGGGATTTGCTACAACATTTTCTATTTCTGTGGGGTTTGTTGGTTTGGTTTTTCCATATATTGTGCTTAGAAATAAACTTTCCACTTAGGGCTGGCGGTTCGGGATCTCTTCTGTTGCATGGCAATGTATACAAGTCTTATTGTCTGTCTTACTGTGCAAATGATCCCGCAGCCCAATTTCAGAGATGGGTATGGTCTGAGCCTTTTCATAGCGGCATAAGACTCAAAAGCCTGTCTAGACTGTTTAATATTTAAACAACACTATGAACTTGTCAATTGTATGTGTTCTGTGCAATACGAAGCATGTCATTAGCTGGCTTGATGGGCAGAGGGGCTAAAGGAAGGTCAAAACTTGTTCAAAGAGCTTCATACATGTGCCAGCATGGAGCCGAAGGGCTGCCACCAGCAAAGCAAACTTGGGAAAGCCATTGGAAACTGTTTTCAGAACAGTTTACTCCAGAAAAAGGTAATTCTGAGTTTATGAACTTCTAGGCTGCCAGCCTGAGAGAACAAGTGCAAATTTAGTGTGGGGTTCGGGGTTTTGGATTCTCTTTTTCTTTCCTCCCCAAAGTATTGATGGCAGAAATACTGATGTGGGTCTCTTCCTTCCATAGCGGAGTTCTCTCGTCTCCCAGAACCTCCTTGTGCCATCCCCTTTGTGCTACTATGCAGGACTTTAAAAGGTGCAAATGGAGACAGTACGCTCCCGAGACATGCGAAATACATTGCGTATTGGCAGATTCTAGCAGACAGAAGAGATGGGGCAGAGCTATGCTACAGAAGGCATCTCCTCTTCCCCATATCTTTCCTCTAGTCTTGTCTGCTGGGTTCCTGAAGAGATGTTCTCTGTATTTTGTTACAAAACAGTCAGATCAGCTTCCACCGACAAACAAAGCTTGCAGAGTTTGGCAGCTGTTTCTCCCTGTGGAGAAAATTCCAGGTCCTATCACTGTGG
The DNA here is from genome assembly GCF_000699105.1 of Pygoscelis adeliae. Taxonomy (NCBI): domain Eukaryota; kingdom Metazoa; phylum Chordata; class Aves; order Sphenisciformes; family Spheniscidae; genus Pygoscelis; species Pygoscelis adeliae. The sequence goes on along the minus strand of NW_008824762.1, from coordinate 1,453,613 downwards.
AGACCCCTCAGTTCTTTGGCTTTGTGGTCCTCCAACAGCGTTTGGGGGTGGTCAGTGTGGAGGACTGTGTTCAGCCATCATCAGAAATCGTGTATGTGTGGTCCTGCTCATTCTCGTGATTTCTGCTAGTCCCCTAATTTTCCGTCAGTTTTGACAAGTCTTTCTGGTGATGCTCTTCTGGTTATGCTCTTCAGAGGTGTTTTGCTCTGTGTCAGTTGCCAATGCTATTCCTGCCTACTGAAACATCAGTGCTGGTCTCCAGCTTCCACAGCTCTTCCATTCTTGCCACCCAGTCTCTTGGTAAATACCCACTGCCAAGTTCAGACCCTCTTCCTCTGTGCCTGCAATGGCTCAAGCACAAGCACTAACCCAAGGGTCATCAGAGAACACAGGGACCATTAGGAGTCTGTATCAATAGTCAGACTCCATAACCATCAGTCAGTCCTCTTTGATATATATTCACTTTGCCAATCTCAATGCCTGCTGTTAATTGGCTGCCACAAAAAACCCATAATGCTAGCAAAACCCATATAGCCCGCTAACACTTGGTTTCCAATTTCAAATGTCAGAAGTGATGGACTGTTTTTCAAGTAAATCAGGTGTGTTCCCTGCTGTGGTTTCCCAAGCAAGATGTGGAAGAGGTCCATGTCCTACCTTACCATGATGGGCGATGCAAGGAACGAGCAAGTTAGCAGCATAGATTTGAGTCAAGAGAGGTGTCGGCTGTCCACTATGTTTTCACTCGGGGAGACAGGAAAATACTATTCATGTCTGCCAGGTCCCTGAGCCTTCTCGAAGCCCTTGTATCTGGCAGCAGTAAAATGTCATAGCCAATGCCTGTAGATGGAGGACAATTCTGAAGATTTTCCAATTCTGAAGACCATCCCCTGCCCATGTGTTGTGGTCAGTCATTCAAGCATCTTCTCTTTGTTTTCCTCAAGAGAAAAAAGATCATTTTGACTAAGAAAGTACTGCTACTCTTCAGCGTAGGAGGAGGCTGCACCATTAGCACTTCCAAGCTGTGGTTCATCCACCAGGACTCCTGCACATCTCCTTGTGAGAACGAATGGCCAGAAGACCTATTCCTTCCTCTTACTATTATACGTCGGTCAAGCACTTGGAGGGAAATAGTCAGCAGTGCAATTGCCTTAGTGACTACTGGCTGAGTATCCTAACCTCCTCTCCACTATTCACCTCACCTGTGACTGCTCCTTCTCATTCCTGAGCCAACAGATGGATCATCCCCTCTGCTGTCCCTAGACTCTAGCCCTGAAGATCTCCTGAGCAGACACAGACACAGGGTTCCTCCAAGACTAGTTTTAGTCTTCTACATCCTTCATGTATCCAGACGGGCAAACACATTTCATCGATAGACAATGACATATTTGAATCCTGAGAGGAGAAACAAGTGTAGAAGCTTATTGCATTGACCTTCACTTCCATGTTGAGAGAGATACAGTGAAACATCAATTGGTTTCCATACAACAGCAATGAGCTGATGGCTTTAGGAACATTTCCCTCAATGATGCAAGCCCGACATGCTGCAGTTACTGAAGGCAGTCTTTGATCTCACATCTATCACATTGGATACAAGGAGAACAGAACCTGACACTTCTGTGCTGTTTACACAAACATCAAAAACTATCTCAGTTCATTATTCAACTTACCTCCAGGTCAGTGGGTGAATTTCTCCTTTGATGAAAGAATGATGTTTTCTCTTCCAGAACTGGAATTACAAGATAAAATATATGTACACATATACATATATATTTACAAATGTTATCCTGAAAACATAAAGAAAAGAAAAAAAAAATCCAAATAAACCTGAAAGAATACTTAACTGCATTGAATAAGTCTTGACAGGAGCTAGGGAGTTGCTGTGTGGAAAGTACTACATATGATTTGACTTCAGGCAAAGAGAAAACAGAAGAGGGAAATGCTTTTATGTGACCTCTGGACTGTCTCTGGTTCGTGCTCATTATTGTATAGCATTTAATTAATGCTGAAGTATGTGGAAAACAGATGCTCAGCTCCAGCAGCGGGAAACAGACTGAAGACCCCTCAAACTTACCTGAGCCATACTCAAACAAGCACAATGATGCAAAAGCACAAACACCTGCCATCACAACTGTTTGACAAGAGATGGATTTCTGAACACAGACAAGGACTCAGAGAGAAATTCTTTTCCAAGCCACATTGACAGTATTGATCCCAGTTTGTTTACTTTCTATTATTAGGTCCTTTTTTCCCAAGCATCAAAGAAGAGAAGAGAAGAGAAGAGAAGAGAAGAGAAGAGAAGAGAAGAGAAGAGAAGAGAAGAGAAGAGAAGAGAAGAGAAGAGAAGAGGAGGATTCTGATACCCAGGACTTAAAGAATTAAATAACAGTAGAGAAGAGGTACTAAGGGGAGATGCTTCTCTATATGTTATGTTATGCATCAAGATGTGCTTTACCAAACAGAATTAGGACATCACATTCAGTTCCCTGCTTGCTCAAAGAAAGTCTGAGTGAGAGTCTGCTCATAATCAAGGAGCATTCCTAGAGCGTAACCTTCTACAAGGGACCACAACTTCCCCCAGGATGGGATAGCCAGCATCAGGCAGAGACGTTTTGCCTCCAGTTGTGCCCCTCTATGGCAGGATGACCACCTGTGGGTAGCAGGTTGTTAGCAAGTCACTGTTGGGCAGTGGGAGCATCTATCAGCTTATAAAAGTTTTGATATCAATAATCACAAGAATTGCACATGCCCAGTGTGCCCCCGCAAATGACCCATCTCATCCTTTCAGAGTTCAAGTTGGTGACAGAGCTACTCTGCTCTTTGCTCTTCATTACAAGACAGCTTTCCTTTAAAATCCAGCCTGCCACATTTCTCTGGAAGTTTTTCCACTGCACATCACAGAGGTTGTTCAGTCCTTTTTCCTAGAAGGATGAACAGACTTCTACCCAGCCCACCTGATCTTCTTCCCAGCTAGAGAGACAAAAATCGATGTTCTCTGAACAGCTGATCTCAGTACCTATGTTCTTATGAGATTATATTCCCCCTTTCACTCACTACTCCATAATTTTCACTTTCCCTTGGAAAGGGGTGATTCATTGCTACTAAATAGTAGAGCATCTCTCTGAGATGGGAATATGGACAGCCCTTCTACTCCTTGCTAACAGGCACGCAGACCTTCCTCCCATCCCTCTAGACTGGCGTGGCCACCAGAACCCTTTTTCATGGAGTTTAGCTTCTTAATCCAGAAGAACAAACTCTTTCAAGCATCTCCTTCACTGCTATCAAACTGTGGGATAATGGCATGGGGAATCTTTTGTTTCTTAGCCTCAGGGTAACTAGAGCAGATGATGTACCTGAGCCAAAAACATGGTGAGGACAAAGGACTTGTATTTTAGATGGTGGTAAAACTGGGTGAGGTCTGCCCTGATGAGAGGGGAGCAAGAATCTTTGTCAGGTTTGTATGGTAGCAAAACAAAATGGCCTCGTCCCTCATGTTTTTAGCTCATACACATCAGCTCACCATTATAAACAAACCCTCTGTAGGCAATGCAGGCCAGGCTTGGGGAGGAAATCTCCCTCATTCCAGAAGCACAACCAGCCCGTAGCTATGCATCAACCCCTTCAGGACTTTTGCCCCAGAGAGGCTGAGAGTGAGAAGGGAGGTAGCTAGTGGGGATGGTAAGAACACGTCCCTGGATCTTCATCCCCAGTGGGCAGAGTCCCCGGTAGGCTAATTCTGTATCTCCTCACGTGAGTCCCCTTTGAAATCACTCCCAAGGACTATGGACTGATCCTTCACTACTGCAGGGTCTGCCCAGGAGAGGAAGCAGTGTCTCTGCATGGATCTCCAAGGTCTGTTGGTAGGGTCCTGAGTCGGGCCTGGAAGAAATCACTATGTCCACTGAGGGATGAGATGAGTCAATGGTGTGTCCATGCAGAAATACTATCTTTGAGACTTCTAGAGATGTCTGTGGGGTTGGGAGGGGTGTTTGGTTTTGTTCAGGGCAGGAAGCACGGGGAAGGGAAGGCTGCAATGTAAGAAACAATCAGCCACAAGGGAGGGGTTGACTAAGAGGAATGACCATGTCGACTGTGTTACTGTCCCGTCATTCTCCTGAACCCAGAATGGAAACTTCCAAGTGCTCTTCATGAGCTTACGTTTATTAGAAAACTATTCCTGGGCGTTCAAGGTTGTTTTCTAATGAAAATATACATAATAAAAAAAGCAAATGAATGACTCTTGTTAATCTTTTCCTCTCCTCTGTTAACCTGTAACACACACTGTGAAACTTACCTCCTTCCTTGTTTGTTTACTGCCATTCTTGGTCAATAAAATCTCTTTCTTTCTGGCCACGATCCACACAGGGCCTTATACAGTAAACTTTCATCTTCTGCCTACACATCAGAGGTCAAGACTTCACATAAGGGATCTGAACAAAATGCCATGGCTTAGCGTACGTAGCACAATGTGTTAGCACTTTGACTTATCATTTGTTTATGGCATTAAACAGCAAAAATCGTTTACCAAACATCACTGTAAGGTTCATGTGTAGTGCTTTCCCTATGTGCAAGAGAGAAGCTTGAGGCAACCATGGCAAGTACAGGCAAGCACTGAAAAATGTTGCTATTTTCAGAGTACCCACTCTGGTATGCCAGGTCCTTCCCAGGGACAATACAGAACTGCCCTCGACAATGAACATCTCCCGCCTAAGCAGTACTGGAGTCAGCCCTTACTCCAGGGCTTTATCTTCTACAAATTGCTGTGTGAACTTTGACACAGGGAACGCTCAGAGCAAGCACGCACAGAGAAAGTGAGGACGATGGAAGCAATCACCAGTGCTATGGTAGGAAGGGGTTGGTAAAGAGCTAGGCTAGATCTGCAGCTCCTCTCCTCAATGCTGGGCACATGACAGCAAGCTGTACCCCAGGACACCTTTGGAGTCTGCCCCTTGTTTCTGTAGTGCCCACTGAATGCCTAGAGCATCACTTTTCAAGGTGATGTGCCTAGAAGCCCAGTGCAACCGGCCGCACAGCCTTCCTGTCTCAGGAGGAAAGCAGGGCAGTGCTTCACCAGCCAAACATAGAGTTCACAAAAGACGGTCACAAGAAGCCCTGAAAACTCTTCTTCTGCCGAAGGGTCACAGAACTTTCCCATGCTTGCACAGGTGAGGATCCTACCCTGGAGAGACAGATTGAGTCTATTCCTCATCCTTCCCCTGGAAACCAGATAAGTCCTTTTCTTTTCTCTCTCTCTCTCTTTCTTCCTTTCTTTTTTTTTTTTTTAAATATAGGTCTATTCCAATAAGTCTATCGAAATATACAGGGAAATGGAGAGGGAGAAGGGAACAAATGGAGAAAAGGAAATGGGCAGGACAAGGAGCTGCTTGGAAAGAAACAGCTGTGCTAATCAGAAGTGGAGGACAAACAACAAGGGGAGGGCATATGACAGCAGGAGCAGGGGCTGGGGGCAGAAGATAGGGAGCAGGGATAGGACTGGCAGAGAGAAGGGAGACATGTGGTGTGAAGAGGCTGGTGGCAACTATTGATCACTGCAGCAATAACACATGGTTTGGAGAAAAGAGGGCAAGACAGGCTCTAGAGGATCCTCAGGGAAAGGAGGAAGGAGCCATGAAACACTGGTAGACCAGACTTCACAGAGTCCTCTCCAACCAGCCTTTCTATGAGTCCACGACCCAAACTGGGTCTTTCACATACTGCAGACTGACTAACAACCCGCTTGTCAGATTATAGCCCCCAATTATCAAAAAGCTGCATCACCCAGGCTAGGCAAACACAAATTACTGCACACATCATCTTAACTGTAACTCAGTTATTTTTGAATTAGGAATAATACTTTTTGTGAAGAAGGCCTCCCAGGGTTTATTTTATTCTGTGCACACATGTGCTAAAAACCATAATGTGCCCTGCACGTGCTCAGACCAAAAGTAATTTCGTACACCAGCCAGCCAGGGCTCTGCTGAATTGTAGCAGCTATAACACACTGTGGTCTTTGCCAGCTCAGTGGGTTTCAGGAGAACGGGGATGCTGAAACACTGGGTTGCTCTAGAGAGATAGAAGGTTGTCTGTAAAACAAGGAGTGATAGTGCAGCCTGGATTCCTTCGCACACAGACAGGAGTGTTGCCAAAACATTGGGATCTGAGCTCAAGCTGTAAAATTCACAGCAGAATTGCAAAAATCACAGGCTTGAGAGTAGAAAGCATTTCAGGCAAGGTGGTGGCAGGAAAATGTTTTAACCACTGGGAACATGAAACTATTTTGGTTTAGAAACAGGTGAAAATTTCAAAACCTAACCTACAATGAATGTAGGTATATCTGCATGGGGAATATATTTACCTGAATCTTACAGAGAAAACAATCTGTTTTAAGAATTTCAAACAGCAAACAACAGTGTCTCCTATCCACAAGTTACTGGTCACTTCCAGAAGTGATACAACAGCCATCCACCCAATGTCCAGAGGATGCCATTCCATGAAGAAGATGGCTAGCAACTGTCTGCAATTACACTGGTAACATTCCCGATGTAACATATCAGACAACCGGTTTATTAATTTTGAACGAGATCACCTAAGGGCCTGACATAAATCTGACTGAAATCAGCAGGATGTTTCCTCAGACTTCAGGGCACACAAGGTCAGGACTGTGCCCTTGGGGCATTTCGTGCTCCCAGCTCCTCAGTACTCGCATCTTCTGGTTTTACAATACAGAGTCAAAAGCACAGGAGAACAGTGAGTGGAGCATCTCTGTGAGGCCAGCTGAGTCAGTCTCACTGCAGGATTTGCAAAAGTCACTACTTTACCATCCATCACCAAAAAAACCTCATCTCCCAATGAATTAATAGCCATTAATTTTAAAGCACCAGCTTTGCAACGAAGTTTGCGTGAATCTGCACACCTATGTCCAGTCATGCTTACAGGTGTAAAAATATGCCTGTGTGAGACAGCACTCAAACTGCTATGGGCACACAGAAAATTAGTGCAAGACGTGCAGGGATGTGCACCAGATACACCGTGATGTCTTCTGATGTGCATGGTCTTACTGCCCGACAAACTAGCATCAGCCAAGTGGAAATGTAGTTAGTTACATTGCATCTGCAGGGGAAAACAGCCTGTTCACAGGCAGTTATAGTACATTAGCTGAAACCTTGTGAGTTCATTACCAAGATCAGTTACTCATATATCTGTAAACAAGGCCTAACATCCACAAAAACAGCCAACAGTAGCCCCATGCATCCGGGCAAGACACAGTCACAGAGTTGCATATCTTACAAAGAATATAGTATTCCCCTCCCTGTCATTTTGAATTTAGCTGGGAGTGATAAACACTGATTACTTAATGTAGACAATGTTCTGGTTATTTAATGCACTAAATAACAACAGACATCTATAAACTCATTTATTTTATATATTTTTAAATGTCCGCAGCCTTCTTTAGTTTGTGAATGCTGTGAACTTTATTGCATCACTAAAGCCTTATCAAGCTTTGGAGCAATCTCAGGTCAGAGCATAATGGATCATTTTCAAGGCTATAAGCAGACTAAAGGGAGGCTGAATCATTTCACAAGGTTCCCACTTCCACATACAATCCATGTGTTTGTCCTTTCCCTTCAGATAAGGTTTCATGGTGGTAAAAGATGCCAGATCTGGAGTTGTTTCTGTTCACAGCACATGGAGTGACCCTGGAAGCTATGTCTGTCCTCAATCTCCAGTAACAACCTCTATGAGTTGAGCAGTGCTTAAGGCCATATATTTCAACCTGCCTATGCAGGTATTTAACGTAGGCATCTACAGCTACAGCTCACCCAACTTTATACATCTAAAGGCCACTTGTCAAATTCTAAGCTGCCTTCGTAATTATCAGAGAAAAATAGGCACCTCCTAGGAATTATTCATCCCAATTGTATTCAGCATCAAACTGCCTACACAGTTGTCTAGTATGATTTGAGATGCTTGACTGGCCTCCCGTGTCTCATTTTTAAATTGACGCCCATCCCTAAACTTAGGAAAAAAGCACCCACCCCTCTTTTGCATGTAGTGGGTAGCCAGCAGTCGAGCCAGTCATCTTTCCTCTGACGTTATTGATCAGAGGAAGTAAGTTAAGCTGCCCAGGCTGAATACAAGATGTGGTCCCTAAAACATTGTTTTCTTCACTCATCTTACTGAAAAAGGGAGAAATAACCTAAGGGATTTGTGAGGTTCTCCTACCATCCACAGTCGGTATGAGACTCCAACCACCAAATATCTTAGCCCTGTAGTTAATTGTGCTTATGGCCTAAAGCTTGCGACATCTGTTGCTTGCAACCTGTCTCCAATTCTCAACTTTTGTACCGAATTTGCAAAAAGGATGAAGTAATTCAGGGTGTTCAATTCAGGGGACTTTAAAAAGCAGATTGCCAAAAGAATACTGTTCAACTTTTCCTAAAAGTAAAAAAAAACCTTTCTAGGCAAATTTAGGGCCCTCAAATTACTGCTACCTCCTGAAAATTCAGGCCTGAATTTCTAAACTCTAAGGGGAAAACCAGCATTTTTTAAACAGCAAACTCTGCAAGGCTGTGAATGAAGCCTGGCAAAAAGCTGTTCTTTAAACAGCAAGGCAGCTAGTCCTACGATTGTCACCATTTGTGACTCGTGATACTGCACAGAGTTCTAATCATTACAGTGCATCTTGTGTTAGAAGCATCTTTCAGAGCTTTGGGGAATTGTTGGTTTT
>NW_008824762.1:1433170-1444855 GCF_000699105.1 Pygoscelis adeliae | reverse complement strand
CTGAGAAAACAGAAAAGGGAAAGGAGAGAGAGGCTGAGTACCCAGGCAGAATGGAGCAAGTACAGCCACCATAGTCAACTAGCTGGCCTGATGGAAAGCTTAGCCTCGTGCTAAAGGACAGCCCCTGGATTAGAAATCATCCCTGAACATGTTTAACTAAGGCATTTGCCTGACAGTCAAAGCAAACAAGAAGAAGCATACAGGGGTGTGTCGAGGCTTTAAAATACTGTTTGCAAGGCTGAAGGAGATCAGCTGCTCAACAAGCAAAAGCTGTTGGTGCCCATTATATTTTCCAAAGGAATTGATCTATGAAAGGGAATCGCTTATGACCCCACACAACAAGCAACTGATGTTCTACAGGGAGAACTCCACACCCAGGAGACATCTCTTGGACTGCCTTTCTCAGATACCCAAACAGCAGTGCTCCTCTCCCATCACTTGACCTGCAGCCTGTCTCAGTCTCCCCTTCTGGAAAGCCAAGACTTGCTATTCTTCTGCAGAGCAGGGGCAGATGTCACTGGCTTCCTATTAGCACTCCATCCCCACCAGCAAGTGGGCCACTGGGCCTGAGCTCACAAGCACCAGCAATTATGGTGGGATCACTCCTATGCTTCATATGGACACCATCAAAATGGTGTTCCTTGTCCTGAGCTTGATTTGAACCCATCATGTTACACTAAAACTACAGCCCAGGAGGCATTTGAAACATTCACAGTACATTTCTAAGCATACTGTTTCTGAACATGTGTAAAAAAATCCCATTACTTTACCTCTCCAGAAAAAATCCAGTGCTGCCTTTGGCATCTGTCTCCACACTTCTTCCACACTTTTCTCTGGGCTTGTGGTGGTGGTGGTATTTGCTGCTGTTACTGAGATGCACGAGATTATGCAACTGTCTAGCATTTTGATTTAATCAGCTAGGGAACAAAAACTGTTCCAAATTCTATTAATAACTGGCAGCCAGCTCCCTCCTTCCCTCCCTCCCCGAATTCCCACAGAAGAAGGATCACAGACAGATCCCAGCAAGCACAAACTAGCAGCCTGACTGGATCAATAACATCCATGGAGCCAGAGATTTGCAATGAATTCTGGGTAATTAATCTGCCAGGGAAAGACAATCTTAATTAAGAAAAGCCAAGCTGTTCTTTTCCCAAACCTTTTGATTAATAAAACCACAGTATTGGTTTGGCTGAGGATTTTGGTCTAAATTTTAATGGGTTTTGTGTTCCTACCAAACGTTTTGAAAGCAACCATGCAGGCAGTGGTAGAGTCTTCAAGCAGCAGTCAGAGATGTAAACTCTTTACTTTGCCTTCTTGACACCACATTAAAGGTGAATGATTGCATTATTTAGGATGGCCTCAGTGCTGGGGAGAAGCATTGGCTTCACAGCTTGGATAGACAGTGCCATGGAGAGGTTGCCCCCGTCCTTATGTAAAGGGGCTACAGTTGAGATACAACTGGGACCCTTCCTCCCCTTCTTCTCAGGAAGAGCATGCAGGACAAAGGGTTTCCTCAGAAGGCCAAGGCTCCTGCTTTCGCATTCCTTTCAGGCAATCCTGGAAATATCATTTGGAAGCAAAGGCAGCTTGCCAGCTCCCATATTAGGTTGCAAGCAGCCATTTGGATATGAACAGCTGTACAAGTCACTCCAAATTTCCTGAAGCAGCTGCTCTCATGAGGCAGTCATGAGTCCTCCCATGCACCATGTCAAGGTTTAGGAGGAATATTGGGTATATTTCAGAGACATGGGATTTATTTAAGTTCTTTGTTCTTTTGCTTCTGGTTCTGCTTCAAAATCCTCATTTAATGCATAATAAGTATCTATGGCAACACCTATCATAGTATACTCAATGTGCTCAGGACCTTTCTCTGGTGCTGATGCCAACTGGTACAGACTCCTCACCCAAGTCCAAACTCCTATTCAACAGCACAAAAAAGGCCAAAGGGTGGCCACGTCCAAACTGTCTATAGCTCCTGACCTGTGTTAACTCCTGAACCATACTGGGTACTCCCATGGAGACAGCCTGGGCCAAAAGCATGTCAAAAGCTATGCTAATGACTTACCAAGACAACTCCAGTGCCTGGGAGTGTTTCCTGGGCATCCATTCACAATGGAGGACATGTCTCAAACCACTTTGGTAGGGAACATTCAGAAAGACCCAAGAAACTCCCCCCAAAGTGGTACTATTGCCCAGCAAGGACTTGGTCAGCTGTAAGCAAAACCCTCCTGCAGCAATTTGCACATCCAGTTTTGAGGGCCTAAGAAGGTGTGTTCTTTTTATTTCCCCAAGGTAAGAAGGCTGTTTTGGTCTGTGAATCATGTGACAGTTGATCACGTTTGTCTTGACACAGCGCAAAGAGCCAGGAGACCAGACAGTTCAGGACAGGATGTTTCTGGAGGCACTGGGTGAGTCGCAAAGAAATTCCAGGGACTTTCAAAGGGAACTTTAATCTCACCAGCCTTGCTCATCTTTGCAGGTCAAACTCTACTCACCTGTCTGAAGCCAAGGAGGGCCTACATATTTATTGGCAAAAATTAGCATTTTCCCTAATGGTATCCTGGATACAGGGTAATTATGGTAAAGACTGATGAAAATCATTTAACTCCTGCTATGGGGACAGCATGATGGCAGCTAGATTAAAGATGTCCTTTATAATCCATCACAGACCAAGAGAACATGATAATGAATGAGTTAATTACACCAGCATTTGAGGCTGATACTACCCATCTGCCGCTTTGATTAATTAAAACTCTGACAGACGACAATGAGGCCCTTCTCAGGTCTGAAAGCAATTAATTGCCAAAGTCCTCAATACATCTAACAGGATCACTGACTGAACTGGCAGAAGAGACCACTTCGAACAGTTCCAGAACAGAGGTGGCAAAGCAGATTATGGAGCTCAAAGCATCACCAACATGATGCATTAATCTTTTGATGTAACACTGGGAGCTGGGGCCTAGCAATTTTAACTTCTTGTTTAATCTCCTTCTCCCTCCCTTTCTTTCTTTTCCCTCAAGATCAGAGGAAGGGAGAGTCTCAATAAAGGACATGAACCGCTGGGAAGATTGTTAAGGAGACATTGGCCCTTTTTGTCCTTTGTCCAGACTCTCCGAGCTGTAATGAATGGGTTCAATTTTTGCTCTTGAATGTCTGTTCTCCTCAGACCAGTTGTAACCAGTTCTGATAAAGGGGGATTTTGGAAATGCAATGGGGAGCTGAACTCTTCCAAGCTTTCCCTATTCATCATTCAAAGAATGACAAAAAGCAACAGCACTTGCCCAGAAAGTGGTGGCAAATCAAATTCCCCTATGGGCAGGTCAAGGAAAGACTCAGCGCTGAGCTGAAGTCTGAGAAACCAGACACAGATTATGGAGATCAGGAGCAAAGGCAGGGCGTGGAGAAGATGAAGCTGATCAAAGGACTTTCTACTGTGACAAATCCTAGATTCCAGAACCACCTTCCACGTTAGGCAAAAGAGGAAAGCCCTAGTGCACAACCATTTAAGAGAAAAAAATGTTGTCAATCTACTGCAGGGAAAAATGGCCACAGCCAGCAGAGAGGGGAGGAATTAGTGCTTTTCACTTTTTGCCCTCTGTCTATACTGAACATCAGTCTTGCAAACTAAGCCTAGCTGGGACACAATGGGATTTTGAGGGAACACCACGAAAAAACACTTTCTTTTGCAGCAAACAATGATAGAGAACACCAGACCATCTCCAAAGCCAGTGCAGCTCAAACATGTAGTTTGGAGACCTTGCACTACAAGGTGCTGCTTTTTCAGAGATGGGGAAAAAAGCCTTTCCTTCCATTTTTATCCTACTTATGCATTGTTAAGCAGCTCTTGCATTTCACCTCGAACAGTTACAATTGAGGAACTAAAGCTTCTTCATGCTACAGATCCAAGACAATGATTAAGAACAATTATCAGCAGTGATTAGTTAATACGACCATAATACAACAATCCCACTGCCTGCCAGTCAATTGCAGGCATCAGCGTGTTGAAGCATGACAGCTGTTCTGATTAAACACTGCCTTGCTCCTGAGGACAAGAGGAGAACCCTCTTTGCAGCAGCAGCAGTAGCTTCAGCTGAGTGTGATGCAGGCTGCAACTTCCCATGCTGGAATGGGGCAGTAAACAGAGAGTTTAGACATGTTGAACTCAAAAAATCATTGCTGTATAATCACATCAGAGAGAGGGTAAGTATATCCTGGGTAGATGGCTCTTGCTTATTGCTGGGTCTTTAGTTCAGTAATTGAAAAAGAACCACATATAAAAGGGTAAAACAGGGGTAACTAAGAAGAGGACAACAAAAAGTGTTTACTTACAGGGCTCCTGTTTTCAGTTACAGAAGCTGGTTCTCCAAGAGTTGTAAAAGGGTTTGCTATGGAAAGGAAATTTTAAGGTGCAAGTACAGTAAACAACAGACCCCTTTTCCAGTTACAGAAGAGGAAACTAGTCAAGGAAACAAATGGACCTGAAAGGGGAAAGGTAGGAAGGCACTTTCTAACAGATGAAGTGGCCATTTGCAAATACTAATAACTCTTTGTCTCCATCTAAACAAAGGAGGGTGAGAGACAGATGCCATGTACATACCTAGATTTCCCAGGAGAAGAACGGGAGAGAAATTAGGACAGACCAGATGTTCCAGGAATTAAAATTTTTTAAGAGTAACCAAAATACACAAGGAGCTGTTAAAGCTCAGGTGAGCTCCAGCTGCCTCAAGGTATGTCTCTATCATGCAGTACAGAAGCACGCAGATGTGCCCTAGGCATCTCAAAAAAAAAGCCAGCTAGGTTAGAGCCATGCAAGTATCTCTTCAAAGCACCGCGCTCCCCTGAGCCCAAAGGGCGAGAGGAGGCTAAAATGTTCTGCCGGTGCATTTTAAGCCATCTTCAGGAAGCAGACAGGGTGGTGTGTCTCTGCAGATCAGTTGACATGACAGATTCGTACAGACATGTGCATCCACTGTGGAGTGAATCCATCATTCAACCTAAGATTTGGGTCAGATTTTCTGACTCCACCTGCAACTCAACTAAAGACCACACAAAAAAACAGAGGGATGAGGATGGGGCAGGGTGGGTGCTTTTTTTCACAGTTTTGCTTTCTATCCCTTCCAAATATCATACATATAACTCATGTCACTCTCCAAAAGTCCTTTCCCTGTTGCCCAACCCAAAAAGACTGCATGTTCAGGGAGGGGACCGAGAAACCACTCTCCAAGGGCATGGATTTTTTTGTCCCAGTTTAAGGGTTAAGCCCATTTTAATGTGAAAGCCATAGCTCCCTCCATAAAAAATCCAGTTAGAAGAAACAACTTTTTTTAACAACATTAAAGCCTTACAGCGTACTGCAAGAAGAACCGTCGTCCCAAGCTCCCTGCAGTATTTGGCCATTGCAAGGTAAGACGGGGATGGACGTATAACTTTAGCTTTGAATTTCTTTCTTACCACTATCAGTTCAAGGTAAGCCCCAATGTTATTTTTATCCACTGTATAGACCAGGTGCTACAGAAGTACTTGGTGTAACCTGCCACACTGCAAAACAAGTGTCATATTGAATTAGCGATTCTCTACGACACTTCTGTCCTGTTCCTCCACAAACAGGAATGTAGTAGAAGCGTAATCCAAAAAAACCATATTACTTTCTAACTTCTATTTTATAAGCCAACTAATACCTCCACTTACATACCATTTTTGTCATGGACAGTCAAGAGAAGCACTAATTAGACTAGCACATTAAACGGTTGTTAATTACATGCTTAGTTCTCAGTGTCAGGAGTCTCTCGTTTGTACCTTTTAGAAGCTGCGAAAGGAGGAAGGCTCTGTCTTTGCAGGGGGGAAACAAAAACAACTCTTCTCTGATGCTGTGTAGTTCTTGAGTTGGCTAACCAGCTACTGCAGTGTAGCTGCCTTATTTTTGTCACAGACTAACGTATGCATCTGGATATGCAGATGGACTGATTTTATCCACAAGAATATACAAAATAAGCATATCTCTGCTGAAGTCAATGAAACTGTATTGGTATGTAAACCAGCAAAAATAAAATCAAAATATAGCACATCACTCCTAGCATTTTGATCTTGGTCTGAGATCTGCGTTCACAGATGACGTTTCAAAATATACATACCTGTCTGGAGTTGAGCATTCAGTTTGGTCCAGTTCAGCTGATAAGAACTCAGTTCAAGAGACAAAAATACCATCTAGGTTTGAGGGAATTAGAGCTAATATTTTTGATTCAGGCTCAACTCTGACTTGAACTGATTTTTCCCTTACCCATGTATATGGTACATCTTTTAATAACTTCCTCTCCAACAAAATTATTACACTTTGCTCACGCCTCTCCATCTCATATGCTTAACACTGCATTTTCACAGCTCTTTCACAGGTGGCCTCTGAGCCAAATATCCCTTCTGAAGCACAGAAAGGTGAAGAATGGCTGCCCAAGAAAATGTAAAAAATGTGTTGAATGTACCAAAGGACTCAAGAACTGACCAGTAAGTTGCACTCAAACAAGGGAGCACTGAAAGGAGGAAAAATCTTGGACTAGAGTCAACATCCCTCTTGCACAAAACGGAACAAAGGGAAGGGTGTATCGGCAACGGTGGACAAGCTTGTGCTGAGCAGCACTGAAAACCGGAGTCTGAAAGTCCTGCTCAAAGCTCTGCTCACACAATTGACCTCAACCACTTGCCTCTGGGGGTAGAGGGAGAACTTGCAGAAAAACTAAAAGTAGAAGCCAGAAGTCCTAACTACAAATATCACATAAAATCTGGCAGGTAGCACATCATATCTTTGATCTGCTTTCATATGCTTTGGTTTGCCAGGCAGAGAGCAACACCGACTCCGATGACACATTCCCGCACTGCCTTGTCCCTCAGCCAAGCTGCCGCAGACAGCAAAGGGCGCACAAACAACCTCTTGCACTGAAGTACTTGTGTCTAGAGCCCTCTTGCAAGCTCCTACAGAATTAAGCGTAAATAGATTATTAGATTCCTTTGATAGTTTTGGAAATGTTCTTTTAGGCGTTTAAAAAAGCAATCAAGGGAGTGCAGGCTTAGTTGAAAGGGAGTATGTTTGTTCCCTTTGGAGCGAGGATCACAGGCAGCTGCATGAGACGGCAAACCCCTACACTCTGCACTACAGCAGTCACCGGGGAGCAGCCGCATAGTGAAATGCCCTGAGCAGAAAGCAATACGGGCTTTCCCGCAATCTGCTTAAGGTGCTTCACAAAGGATCAGTGAACTTACCTTGAGCAACAGTGAGATGCTTTTTCTTTCTCCATTGATAGCATGGGGGAAAAGTTGCCCTTTCCCCAAATTCAAGAGTTTGCATTAGCCTCGGCCAATCCATGCCAGTGGAGGGGACGAAGGTATTGCTCTATCTTACACAAGAGATCTGAGGCAAAAGAAACCGCTTAACACCTCCCATCCTTCTTCTTCCATGCTCTAGCATGCGCGCAAAAGTTTGTGCAGTCATGGATTTCTAACCTCAGAAGCAACAATTGGATCATTTGTTCTGACTTCTCCCACACCCCTTAGCTCCTTTGGCTAATCATGAATTTCCCAGAAAGCTATCCATAGCACTGATTTGAAGGCTTCAGGACATGGGAAAATCCATTCATTTCCTCACTATTTTGATCTAAACTGTCAGAGCAGGGAATTGGGTCTCTCCAGGTCTGCTGCCATTGCTGCTTTTAATTATGGGACCTGGAGCACATCACTTAACTACACATTACAAACCTCAAAACCAGGGCAAAAAGGTTACTACCAGTCCACCAAAGTGCAGTGACATCGTCACAAGAAACATGGTGCCAATTAAAAGCAGATTGTCTAGAGTTCATGCACTGCCTGCAAAGCAAATCAAAACTTAAAGGTGTTACTACAGACAAACACATGTGCTTAAAACCAAAATTTCTCTGGCTGTGTCAACTGTCTCTCACAGTTACAGCCTTTATTTAATAAGGGTGGCAGCAAGACGTGCTTACTTTCAAAGTGCATTTCATGAGAACTTGCTATGCCATCCCCACTATAGGTGCTCAGACAGCAGCGACGAGATGAGTTGATAGAAAAGTTTGGCTTATATTAGGCTCAATAAGATTAGATTGGAGAGTTATCGAAGGCTGGATTTTGACAGAAGATGACAGGACAATGCTAGTCTCAATAGAGGCACATTTTGAACCCACAGAGACACATTCTGCTACCAGGAACAGCAGGCATATTTTTGGAGTCATTCAAAATCTGCCTTGTAGTACGTCTTGTCATGCTCATCTTCAGCCTCCCACACTTTCTCCACCTTTTCTCCAACCCTGCAGTGCAGGGAAAGTTTGGATTTTTGCATCATTTGCACCCCTGAGGGCACAAGACTTTCCACTGAGAAACCAGCACTGAAAAGCATTGCTGGTAGAGCAAAGCCCACTGCTAAACACCAGAATCCCAGAAAAAGAGTTCCAGAGATGGACCAGTCGCTTGTCTTTTACAATCCAGATGGACCTTAAAAAGCCCCTTGGGGCTTTTGTCACCATATTTGATGTTGGGCCAGGTATGACTCTGCACCAATGGCACACAGGAAGACATGTCACCAATGTCACTTCCCCACTGGCTTTGACTTGCCCAGCTCAAGTGTGCAGAGCCAGTCCACAAAGGTCTGTGGCAAGGACATGACTTCTGTTTGCCAGCCTAGAGCCCTACCTGAAGGCTGCACCTTCCTTCCTCCGATAGGCACAGCTGGAGTAACAGTTGCACAGGATGACAGTGCTGAAGTTGTGTTTAGACCTGGATTTTACAGATCCCCAGTTGTTGCTTGTACCACTGAGTTGTGCACAAGCCGACTTGGTGCCAACAAATAAGGAGAGTCCTGCATAAAGTTTTCTTAGACCAGACCACCACGTTGCTCATTGCTTGATTGACCAAGTGCAGGTGCTCTCTTAGTTGCACTACACAAATTCAGACACAGCTCCTTCCAGGCAACACAGTGACCCCAAAAGCCCCAGTGGCATGGGCTCAGTTTAATGCCATCTCTTTTGCAGGGTAGGCGGAGCCAGCATCAGATGAGCGGGCTGGAGCTTTTGCTTTAGGATCAAGATCCTAAGTTGGCTTCTCTGCAGCCTGCACTAGCTTTTGGTCTCAAAAGCTTACATGGGTGACGCTCTTTCCTTCCTCCTGCTGATCTACAGATCAATATGAACCTCTTTATTCATCTAATTATAGCTGCAGGGGGCTCTTCGCAGCTCAAGTGCATTTGTCTCCCTGTGATGTTAATACAATCAGGCACAAAGATCACTTCATTAAAAGATCATCTATGCTTGATCTTATTTGAGCTATAAAAATCACTCCTTTGTCATACAAACCGTATGGCAAAAAGTGCAAAGCTGGATGACTCGCTTTAGCCCAGGGAGCAGAGTTCAGCTCCAAAGAGCAGCTGGAAGAGGAGCTGTCACCAGGTAAATGCAGCACTTCCGCCACGATTCAGACGGGCACTTCCACCACGATTCAGACAGAGCTACAGGCACCACACTCCAAGCCGCAGTTAGCTTTCTACTTAAGGCCCCAACTCAGCCGTATCTTGGCACTATTTAAGCACTAGTTTAAGACGCTTCTGCTTGCCTTATGCTTGAGTTGGTGGGACAGGAATGTAAGCATCCCTCAAAGCCAGCCAGCTTGGTTCCACTCACCAGCAGAGGTGACTGAACTAGCCTGGCTGGCTTTGCAAAGCAATGAGCTGGGTGGTACCTCCCGCATCCTTTCTACCACAGAGCTGCTGGTGGGAAAGACAAGCCTCTAGCAAAAAAGCAGTCCTGCAACAAAGCAGCAGGAGCAGTCTTCAGCCACCTCAGCTGACTCCAGGAAGGACACCCATCTCTGCCCAACAGGACTCATCCACTGCATAGATAAATAGGCACTCTGCAATGAGGTATGGGGGGGAAAATGAGGAGTACGTTGAATGTAAGGTGCAGAGTATCTGTGGCAGAACCCAGAACAGAGTCTAGCTCTCCTGTACTGTAAAATGATGTCCTATTTTTTCAGTCCCCCTCCTCCACCTTCCTACTACATATCCCTCCTATTTGTTTATTTATAGTGCAGTCAGACAGACACTGTCCTCAGAGCAAAGGGGCTCTTTTCTAAGTAGCTGGTGGCCTAGAGGGGATGTTGTTTGCAAAGGAGGCTGAGAATGTCCCAGCAAATGCAGCTCTAGGTTGGTACTTAATAGTCGGCTAAAAGATGTAGCTTCCAGCTGGTCACCCAGTGGATATTACACTTATACAAAAGAGCACATCTTCAGCAGTAAAGACTAAGATTCAAGATTAACAATCAAGAGGAATCAGGTAGAGGAAGGATTTGAATTTGAGAGTCCAATATTGCTAGAAAATGCTTTAACCTCTTCACTAGGACAGACAATAAGGAGGTAAGGGAACAGCACAACCACCCTGCCTCCACTTGATTTTTTTCAGATCTAACCTATTTTTGCAGACTTCATCTGAGGACACCTACCCTCAGGCCTGTGGGTGAAGAACACTTTCTTTGTTAATTCTGCAAGGAAAGCAATGCAGCCTTGGGACATTGGAGCATGCACACAGAATATGCAGGCAGAGCACAGCCTTTGCTGCTGACTGTGTCCCAGTCCAAAAGAGACATCTTCAAAATCCTCCACAGAAATGATCTTGCCCTGCCAACACCTATATTTCTACCAATACTGACCCATCAGTGTGGATATTGCCTCTCTACACTATAAATCACTCAGCTGAAAAATAGGAGCAACACTTAATATTCTTTTGAAAACCTCACGATGAAAGTAAGTTATTACAGCGCTCTCTGTGCCACTAAGTTATTAATAAACACACAAAGTCCTGAAATCTTTTTAGCAGATTCTCATTGGAAAAAACACCAATGACCTGTACATGCTAGAAATTCAGCAGCATAGGAAAACTTGAATTCTTGGTTCATCGTTCATAGAAATTTCTGGACATGAATTAAATACATATGCTTAACACCAGAACTGCTTATATAGCAGCACCATAATGCAAGTTCTTCTCACCTTATCGGCCAGAATGATTTTCAGGAACTAGTGATGACAAGAAAATTCAGGGAGAGATAATTATAGGTCACCAGGTTGACACTGGCCCCAGAAAGCAGAGATTAGTTGTACAGCAGGAACAAGATGAAAAACTATAATGGAGCATCCTAGCACTAAAGAAGACAAATTGACAAGAGGTCTACCATACAGCACTGGAGAAATAGGTATGTCCCTGAAGAATGGTGGTTTGAAGCCTCTTTGGTACCCTTCTGGAGAGGTGAATTTTGAAAAGCCATTAAGTCAGAACGGCTTGAGGGGTGTCATTCCAGCCCCCAGGACACAGAATCAGATGGCAATTTCCTGCAACCAGTGGTTTTGCCTCCCAAATCTGGAAGTGCAGCAGATAGTGCCGATGTCAGCTGAAGGTAAGAGCTGAGAATGAAGCACAGCAGCAAAGCAGGCTGGAGGGAACAGTCATATGGCTGGAGTTGGAAACTGCCAAAAAGGCAAAAGTAAGAGTAAGTGAGCAAAGCTGGATGGACACCCAAAAACTGTAGCCAAGTTCAGAAGTGCTTTGTACACAGTGCACGTGGCATGTGCAGGAGGCAGGGGAACACACTGAGAAGGTGCAGTGCACGGAAAGAGATAGAAAAAGAAAAGTTACAGTACTC
>NW_008824762.1:1429772-1433121 GCF_000699105.1 Pygoscelis adeliae | reverse complement strand
CATTACAGCATGAGCCTCCACACACCCAGCCTATGGCAGTTCGTAAACCACTCATTGCTTTTTATCCCAAATTACAGTTCGTGGATGTCTGCATTCTCAAACACGTATGCAAAAGCAGCGTGACAGCAGTTGTACAAGGGGCCTAATGTGCTGACCATAACAGATACGTGGCAGACCCATGGCAGTGGTAAGAGAGGAAAGAGAAGACAGAGAATCAGCAGGCAGAGCCAGGGCAGCTCACTCCCAACCCACCTCTGCTAGTTTGGAGTGATGCCATTTCCCTGTCTCTTCACATTAAAGCATTGAAGTCTGGAGCTGTTCAAACACTAACTAGCAAAGCCACTGTCGCTCAGCACATTGCCTTTCCTTTAAAATCTCACAGAGAAGTATCACCCAGTTGAAGGGGTTGCTTTGTTGTCTGCTCTGTGCACAAGAGGCAAAGTACACAAGCACATTTTGTGCCCAAAGGCCTGCTGAGCTTGAGATAAGTGAGACTGTATCTCCGAGTTCTGTTAGTAAACATAAAATACGCATTTCCTCCCAGGGTGTTAACAGTCAGCTGGTCAGCAAATGAGCCTGTTAATGATCTCAGGGCAGTAGTAAAAAAAAAAAAAAAAATCATACACTCAGCCTATGGCACGTCATAAAGCACTCATTGCTTCTTACCCCAAATCACAGCAGCATGCAAAGACAGGGGAAGGGTATAACCCATCTATTTCGCATTTTAAAAATTAATTTTGGGGATTTCAGTGTTTCCGTTCTGTGCTGCTATGGAGCTGTGTGCTTGTATGGGAACATCTGTCATGTGTGCATGTCCATTCACATGTCCACAGAGATCACCACCATAGAGGCAACCTTTCCCAAAGGAAATGGAGAAGAAACCGAGAACCTGGCCCTGGGTCGCCAAAAAAATCCCACCCTATTGAACTCAGAAAAAAAAACTGCACAGGGAACGAAGGCTGTTTACATCATCATCCTGATAAACCTTTTCCTATATGTTAGTCTTGTTTTGCTGTAGGTGCAGCTTCCCAAGGATGGCTGCGCAGGCAGGCAGGAAGGACAACCATGCTAGTGGCAGCAGGCCATCAGCACTGTGACACAAAGCTGCGGGATTCCTCAGCTCCGATACCCCACCCTGGATCCCCATACCTGCACCCTTGATACAGACAGGCCAGATGCACCTTTTAAGGCTTTTACAGCAATGCTAGCAGAAGTGACAAACTTGCCTTGAATTAGCCAGCTGAATAAATGCAAGAGAATGGAGCTGTCTGGTCCAGAAAGCACGACTGCTTTTGAAAAGTCCAATGTATTAGAGAAATTGTGTAGATCTATGTTGTGACTTTTTTTTGCAAAATGCCCTCAGTAAGCAATGCAAGCCTGGGTAATCGTTGTTAAAAGCATCCCATTAAGGGACTGCAGCTCTAGGACACATGGGTGTTACCTACAAACAGCTAACATGCATTAATACAGACTGGTTTATACATTACAAATATTGACAAGCTCCATGCATAGCAGCTACAAGAACTCTCTATCACCAAGTAGCATTTTGAGCTGATGACACGCAGCTAAATCCTGAAAGCCATACAAAGTCCAAGAAAGAACATTTTTTTTTCTGCTTCTCCTTAGGGACTCTTGTGTGTCCATTTAAATGAATCCTAAGGGAATATGCTTGTTGATACGATTTGCCCACTTCTCATAGTAAATATTATGCCCTCATCTATTCAATTTCCTCCCTCCTTGTCTTGAAGCACTATTTTTTCAGCTAATCTCTGATCCTGAACCATGTATATGTGTTTTGAGTTACTTTTCCCTTCCCCTCCTCTCTCAGTTCCCTTGCTGCCTTTAATTCATGCAGGGAGCAATTTGTGCTCCACAGACACGGCTGGCTTGTTGGGTACCCAACAAGACCCCAAAAGAGTGTGGAGGAACAGCATTCACACCAGTCTCACAAGCTTCCCTGCACCCTGCCACCAGAGCATTTTGAACCTGAGTAACTGGGCTGCCAATTCTAGGCCTACCTGGTGATTTTGCCTTAGTATCCTCTGTGCAGACATTGCTATCCGGAGGAAAACCGATGATGCCAAAGATAACTGTGGTGCAATGAAGTCATCAACATCTGCTCCATCGGCTGGTTTCATGCCAGCTCTGAGGGCACACAGGAAATCTTCAGAGACTTCAGGAAATCTTTGTACAACGAAGACTACAGACATAGGTAAATTATCTTCAGATGCATTTGCTCTTCTAGGATTTGGAAAGTGGGGTTGATGGCTTCTTTAAAGCCAAACAAAATACAGAATTGCACCCCAACAATTTTGGTCATTCTGCAGCTACCAAGACAATCACAACAGCTTATTTTGTTCTGTTCCACTCATCCTATGGTTTTTGTACCAGTCTCGAACTATTTGCTGTCTGGCCTAGAGTCATTTTCAGGAACAGATACTGGCAACCTAACGGCCAGATCCCATCACATGGAGATTCCTGCACAAAAACTTCAGCAGTTAAAACTTAAGAGAAGGAAACAATTTGCTTTGCATACCTAACATAAGCTTCTCCATGCAGCTGGGATTTGCCTTTCAATTCTCTTTACCCCACAGTAAATCTCTGAAACTGCCCACAGCTCTTCCATGAAGAACTAGATTCTGCAGAGTAATCTTCCCTTGAAGAATATACAGCTGTCCAGAAGGTGAAGCTGGTCTGCCTTTCAGCACACACTCACTCTGTAACATACATGCAAAGATTTAGTTCCCTTGATTTCCAGTGGTCCCCTTGGGTATGTATTGCTCTTGTTGTGTTTCAAGTTACGGTGACCTGTTGTAGGAAAAGGTCATTCCTGCATGTTTTTCTCTCTTCATGTTTGTTCTTTTTCACATGTTCTCTGTCTCACTGCAGTTCTTACATATGAGTCATCATCAGCTTTGGGTTAATGGGGATTATACACAATCTCATGTGTAAACCATGAGCTGTGAGTCACTCAAATGCTAAAGCCTCTATTGCTCCCATCTCCTGAGGACTGCAGAGAAATCTCTGCTGGACAAGCTACAACCCAGTTACATATTGTCTTTCTGGACTAAGCCTATTCCTTCTACATTGATTTTGTCACTGCTGCCTGAAGGGAACTTTGTGACCATTTGCATTTTTAAATAGGTCAGTGTGCATGTGTCTGGGAGAACAGTAAGTAAATGTTCATTATGTAAAACAGCTCATTCTTTCTGATTGGGAAAGAGATATAGAAAGGCTGTTCTTCCCAATAATAAGCTTTGAAATCTCATCTGCTTCCTCTCCTTGCTTTTCAAAGTCATTAAGTGGAATAACTGACAGTCCATTTCTCCAGAATACCTCGCTCTTTGTC
>NW_008824762.1:1368624-1429727 GCF_000699105.1 Pygoscelis adeliae | reverse complement strand
TACTCCACTTCTCAAGACCATGTTCTCCTCATGTCCCAGGGAGCATCACAATAACTTGCTTTTTGTCTTCATTTACTTCCCCCCACCAAATCTTTTGCCATAAAACCTTTGCATTTACATATCCTCTCTATATGAAGTCTCATCCAACCAAAGTCCCTCAAAAGTCTTTCAACTGCCTTCTCTGTGAGACACCATGAGTAACCAACTTTCCCCAAGTGCAAAGGGAGGATAATCAAGAGGCAGAGAGGTTGAATAAGTGGCCCCAAATGAGCCTTCAGCAGAGCTAAGAATAAAACCCTACTGTTTATGTCCTCCACTAGCGAACCAGAAGATTAACTCTCTTACTTTCTTATGAAATAAGACAATGAAAAAATTTTAATGAAGCTATGGGGGACACAGACTATTTCTCTGACTCTTTGACTTACAGCTTGATTTAGTATTAGTACAGCACCGAGAGATTCCACCTGTTACAGAACATACCTTATCTAGAGTACCTTTGCTATCTCCCAAGAAGCCTGATCACCAGATCTCACAAAGTTTTGAATCATCCCTTTTGATAGAGCCACAGACTCCTCACAAACAATGTGCAACAAACCCAACCAGCTCAGCTATACGTACGGTGCTTGTAAGTGCAGATCTCCTCAAGTTTTGCTTGTTTGCTAGCAAATACTAAAGGCTTAAGACAGAAACCTTCCTAGCTCTGTCCCTTCAAGACCTTTCTGTGGTAAGTGCATGCCTCTAAAGGTAATGTTACTGTCTGCAAAGCACAACCGATACCAGAGAAACAATGGCTTAATAAGCTACAGAACACACTGGTGAGTTCTGGTACTTCAAGTGGTAGAACATAAGCCAGAAGTAAGTTCATTAATTATATGCAGTTTCTATCTCACCAAAAGTGCTTTCCTCCCCAAAACCCTTTGTCTCCTTTACTCCTTTTCCTCAGGGAGAAGATGATGCTGGCTGATGTTATCTTTGATAAATTGCCCCACAAGAAAATGAAGTGAATCAGCAAGTTTAGCTTCTAGAAGATGATCAGAATGTTAGCTGAAGGTGGGATTCAGATGATATACAAATCTGTATGCTACCCAGAACAGTTTTGTGAAAGGTGGATCAATATTGCTCATGCTAAGTTCTTCCTGGAGAGCGTACAGCCTTCTAAACCTTGGCGCCAAACAGAAACATAGAGATAGTATGGTTGGTAACTGCTGAAAGTTCACAAGGAGTACTAGAAGACTCCAGGGTGAAAAACATACACCCCAGGTCACTAAACAAAGGAGGTCATGTTATTTCTCATCTTACCTTTGCTGAGCCATTTTTTATCCTTTGTAGACAGACAAGTGACACTCCCTGAACATTCAGGAAGGCTGAGGGCTAGAAGATGAAATTCACGGTGGATTCTTGCACAGTGTTAAGGGACCACAGGGAAAAGCTGTTGACCGACTCTTACCCATTCAGATCAGGGCTTTCCATGCTGGCCTGCTTGGGACCAAATAAAAAAATTCTTTCCCCCTCCCTCTTTTTTAGTAAGTAAAGGGTCCCTAAGTATTCTGATATAGCTGCTATAACCCTTGTCAAAAGCCAGCATGGTGCAGGGGGCTATATACCATTTCTTCACATTGTGGATGTACTTCACTCTGTGGGAAGAGAATATTTGCCATTTGACTACTCGCAATAGCAGGCCAGAGAAGGAATTCTCACACATCCAAGCCATATAAAACTCCAACAACTAAGTACTACAGCTATTTTACCTTACTTTACCTAGCGTTATGTCTGATCCACATGCTTCAGGCAAAAATATCTGCACCACAGTTGGTCTCCTCAGGGGCTTGTGCGCCCTTTATGCATTGTCTCAGACAGCAGATAGAAAATGTTTCTAGTTATACCCCTACACTGGAGGTACTTCTGTTTTCTGTTAATATCTTGAAAGTTGCAAGATTCACTCCCTTCTGGAGGAAAAGGAAATGACAGTTATTACTGCCTATTATTGCGCATCAAAATAGGAAGAAAAGATGAGACAGGCTTGGAACTCCGTAAAAATAAGGAAGAAAAACAATCCTTTGGTCTGATACATTGAAAGCAACATCAAATACATTTCTACGGTCAACCTACCAATTCCATCATAAACTTCCCAAACTCTCATAGGAGTCCATACAGCTGACTTGGTGCATACAGAGGGGTCCTAAGAATTAGTACATCAGTAAATATATATGTGTATGAACAAATTTAAGTACTTTTTAGTGCTGTGAAATAATTCACGATTTTCTAACAGCAAAAAGTACTGTGAGTACTTTAGGCTGCTCGTAAAAGAGATGCTTCTGATGGTCAATAACTGAGAATTGTACTGGTGAGGCACCAGAAGGAACAGAATTCATTTCACTGTGTCTTAGTCACGCTGGCTTCACAAAGTTATCGGGAAGTGGCAGCAGATTAATTTCTGTCCAACTTAAATCACTGAAGTACAGTAAGTACGTGCAGAGAGAAAGTCAGATGAGTGAAGGGCCTATTTTAAGGCACTCAGCTCACAGGTGCACTAAAATTATGTCTGGTCTGTAAAAACTGGAGGAAGGGACAGGTTTTCTAGTTCTTGTTTAGTTCTTTTATTTTCATAAATGCAAGTACTATTCCAAAACAGTAAAAGGCGGGTGGGGTGGGGTGAGGGGATAGAGGGGGACACTAATCTTTCCACTTATCAAAACTTGCTGCATGGAAAAATATGGTCAAACTTTAAGCTAAGCTGTGTTCAAATGTTTTCCAAGTAATCTTCTTGTACAGTAAGGAGTATCTCTGCCTCTATGCCAAATTTTTATGCAGAGTTCAATGTGGTTTTTCATCCTTTGGGAAAATCAAGAGAAGTTAAAAATCACAGCCCTGACTTTTTTAGTGTATCTATTTTAGTTCTTCATATCAGATTATGACAGTATTACAAAAGAAAACTTCGCCTATTCTGGTTTCCTTTATTTTAAAAGACGGGTAGATGAGGCGCTTAGGGACATGGTTTAGTGGGCATGGTGGTGTTGGGTTGACGGTTGGACTCGATGATCTTAGAGGTCTCTTCCAACCTTAATGATTCTATGATTTTCCTTAGTACGTGGTAATCTTTTCCTCTAAAATTTTCACGTTCAAGAATTACAGGAAAAGAAAAGTCCAAACTGGTGCAGAGCTTCTCCCAAAGCTGCCTTCAAAACAGTGCACAGAAATGCTATATACATAAACTCCACCACCTAGAAGGACGAGTAGCCTCTTGCAGAAGTCAGGGCTGTCTTCATTTACTAGCACCTTTCCAGTGGTGGGGCTTACAAAGAAAGCTGTTCTTTTCTCTGCAGTAGTTCTTCAAAGAATGTAGAAACACAGGCCTGGGTGGGCCTCCAGTCCCCTGCTAGTGCTGGGAACATTTATTTTTTTTTTAAATAATCTTTGTAACCTGCATCTCAAAAGAGGGATGAGAAAACTTGGAGGTTTTCTACATCCGATACTTCCTCTTGTTAATGCTGCCACACGCTGCGCTCCATTACGCAGCTAATGCTGTACTAGTACCAAGAGAAGAAGAATGACTACAGAAGGGAAAAGGAAGCAAAGCTGAAAGTTTGGTGGAAATGAGTTTTCCTCCGTCACAAACCAACAGCTAAAGTTAACTGCTTATTTCACTGCGGGTGGGGGGGATAGAACAAACCCAAACCAACCTTATTGCTTATACGCACAACAGGAACATCTACCAGTATATTTGCCAGCTTAACAAAATACAAGCCAAAACTCTTCCTCTTTCCAGACTACCCTCAACCCAACTGAGATCACAAGGGAACTCCTCCCTTACCTTATATCATCTGACTTTTGGTAGAGGCCAGCAACCTCGTCCTAAGAGCAGGATCTGCTATGCTAAGCAATGTGCAAATGCAGAATATAAAGATGGGCCCTGTCTGCAGAATTCGCAGCCTAAATAACTTCTCCAATCTTCCACAGATAACTCTGAATTTCCTTCCTCATTTTCTAATTCCAAAGACCCTGCCCCAATGCCACACAGACAATTCTGCCAAAAACAAAATATCAGGAAAGTTAGCAAGAAGAAAATCTACCCTGACAACTAAGAGACTGCAGTGCAGCAGAATAGATCTCCTTGCATTAGAAGTGTTTTGATGGTATATGTCATACTTTTATGCCACGCTGTAAGGACAGAGATGGAGCCTTGCTTCCAGAACACTTCAAACATGTTGACGCCATACTGTTGACCTGACAATTCATTTCAAGCCAATCTAGTATCACACAAATCACAAGTCTTCAACTGTGTAACATTTTGGAAGTTATCTTCCACTACTTCTGTGACATTTTCACAACTGTCTGAGAGCACAAATCAGGTTTCTGAGTACAAAAATGAAGGAGACAAGACTTGAGAACTGTGTTACAGAGTCAGTAGACCCCACTACTCAGTGACAGAGCAACCCACTTCATTAGCAGAACTGATATATCCTGGTTGCTTACAGATTTCTGGTACATTGTTACTGGAAGAGCCACATTCTTCCTCCATGGCTCCCAAAAATAGTGTTTTGTCCTTTCTGTAGAGTATTCACAGTTTCATGCTATGGCCCCAGCTCCCATATTAATTACACTTCCTGGTATAATATCTCTGGATACTTTCCACCTCCCCAAGTTCACGCTGCAAAATATCTTTTCTAGTCCACATTCCTCTTCTAATTGAGGAAGAGAAGAAGGAAGAGCTGCAGACCAGGCCACACATGATATTGCTGATGTGACGTGATGATTAGCTTGCTGGCTGGTACTCTCAGCTGCCAGGCCAGCCAAAGAGGGAAAAAAGGCTGAACTTTTCATTCCTTTCCCTCTCACCTCTTCCAAGCATCAACTTTCACAAAAACCTTTTAAAACATAATGCTGAAATCACTGCCCTTCCATCAAAGCTGACTGATACTGCCCAATGAGTTAAAGAAATATCAGAGCAGTAGATTAACAGAAAGACACATACAACAATCATAAGCTTTGACTGCTCAGCAAACAAGGCTAACAAAGGTTACTGTCCCATATTATTAGCACCCAAAGAGCTTTGCAGAGAGGCATTCCTTCCAGGGGAAAAAAGAAAATAAATCAGTAACATATAACAAAATCACAGCCATTATCTTTTCCTTTTTTCAGACACTTTGATAATTTCTCTGGCAATGAAGTACAGGACAGGGGATGTTCTGCTGCTTACAAGAAAACAAATTTGCATGGTGTTTCCTGCATGTCTGCTTTTGAAGTGGAAGACTAACTGCTCTATTGCTTCTGAGGACTGGCTAGTATTGCAATTCAGAACGAGTATCCTCAATGTAATTAGTGAGTAACTAGGTCAGACTTTATAACTGAAAATGTGAGCTTAGACTAAGTGAAAGATCTCTTCCAGGCACTTAATAAGAACCTGAAAGCTGGCCCTTTGCCAAAGAACCAGTGTAAAATCAGGTTGCTATCTGATAGACTCAATAGCGTTACTACCACAAGCTTCTGATGACTGATACCCAGAAAGCTGGGCAGAATGAAAGACACTTTGCTTGCCTTCTAAGAATTTGCTTTCCCTTGTTTTAACTATGAGTTATAAATTCCCATTCCCCTCTTCAGTACTAGCAACTCAGTTACCATACTGAGCCTAAGTGTGCTGTACAGGTAACAAGAAGATCTATGAAATAATACTCCATGAACTAAATGCTTGTTGCTTTTAGAAGCTTTTTAGAAGCAATACTCTCTCAAAATGTGGTCAACTGGTTCAAAAGGAACAGAAAGCCCTAATCCTTATTTTGATTTGCAAAGTAATTCTATATCCTGGTCTTGACCAAGACTTCTCATCATCTCTGCAAAATGGTAAAAAGTATTTTATTGGGGGGTTGTGAAGTTTAGAGTTTGTAAAGAATAGGACAAGTAATTACACTAGGCTTCTGTAGAGGGCTTTTGATATGTAGTGTTTGCATTGTATACCCAGAAAAGGGGCTTTTGATAGTCTCTCTTAGATACGGCATAGGTAGTTAATAATCTGATTTTAGCAAACATGGTTCTGAAGAAGACAAAAGCAAATTTTTAAATATTTTATTAATCAAACAAATTAATAAAATGTAAAAAAAAAACCCAGCCAGTGTTATACTCTATAAATTGGCCTTAAAAGACATTCGAAACAATGGACTGACCAAATATTTCTTATTTACAATTCAGAAAAATATCTTCTGGTTTACAAATATTCTAAAGGTCTGGAAAGATCACTTATTCCCTGCCATCTGCATTTGAGAAACCCTTTCAAAGTCTGCATGAACTCAATCACAATAGGATGTAAGAGAAGAGGAGAGCAGGTTGCTGCGTAGGGAGGTAGGGGCAAAAAGCAATTCCCACACAGAAGCTGTTGTTCAGTATAAAGTACAGATATTCCAAAACATTTTTTAAGTACAGGTCATGATTTTTCTTTTTTATGATCTTAATACCATTTTGCACAGTATGTTTATACATTTGCAATCATGAAAGAACATTTTTTAAAGGAATGAATCTGGCTGTAACAAACAAGCATCTGTGAAGATGTCATTAGCATCTCTCCAGATCTGTAATCAAATTTGAGTCTCTCTTTCTTTGACCAGTATTTGACCAGTTTGGATTGCTCTGTGTAGACAGTATTCCATTTTGGTTACTAATGTTAACTATTATCAGTTATCTATCACAGGTGTCAGCATACAGCTTTCAGGGATTCTTCTGCTCTGTGTTAGCAGTTATCTGCAGTGTATGAAATAGAGATATAACTGATTCATTCATCCTTTTAACATCAGAAGTATCTACAGTAACCGTACTAGTTAAAGGTCTAAAAAATGAAACAGGAAAATCTATAACAGAAAGAGACAGATACTGTTGAGCTGCTGTTGACAGGATAGAGAACCTGTAGTACAGAGATGACCATAATTACTGATTTGGGTACAACGTGGCAAAATCAGCACACTTGCCTTTGCTGTGTGCTTTAGATTCTGTTGTGTATTTCAAACCATTACTTTGTGACTCCTTGACCTAGAATTTTTTCCCATATGCCTTTGTGGGTTTTTTTGCTCTGTTTTTTTAATAGGAAAAAAGCATGAAAATAGAGACTTTTTCCTTTCTGTAACAATGCCATGGAGTTACCTCCACTAAAGATTCAACATTACCTGGTAACCTTACTGTGACATTTCTATCTTCCTTCTCAGGCAATGTAACAAGAATTTCAGGCACCAGCACAGATTCTCATTAAATTTAGTAGTTTAGCTGAAAGCAATACCGAGGATAAGCTAGACTCAGTGTGCTAAAGGAGAAAAAAAAAAAGGGGGGGGGGGGGGGGGGCGCCTTAAAGGTATTCACAAATACTTCAGATTATTTCAATCTTCTGTTCTAGTTTTGAAAAGTCAGATGACATTTATACAAACTGGAAATGTCTCTGGGACTTCTGCTCTCATTCAGGAAAATGAAGATGAATATACTGCCTTCTCATAAGCATCCTGTTTTGTGCCCCATCTCACAGGGAGATCTCTTCCAAAACTTTGCTTGTGTAGTCACCATATATCACCCAGTCACATCATGTCCAGCTGCAAATAGAAGAAACAGATTTGGAAGAAGCAGCATTGAATTCAAGTTATTTCTTACATATGTTTAGCACTTAGAAAACAAAGCAAATTCGGAAATCCTTATCGTGTAACATAAATGGACTGCACAAAACTTAATACTAAGCTGCTATAAAGTACAAAAACAAACCTAAAAATCTCATCTTCACATAATCATATGTGCAATTACAGATTTAAAGAAGTACAGTCCAAAAGTAGAAATCCCACCTGCTATTGAAGCTTTTTTAAAACTGTCTACACTATCAGCTTAAGCCTTCGAGACAGATTTGTAATGACTCAGCCTGTAAAAAATGGCTAAAATATTTATTAAAAAACCTCTTGAAATCCTTGAATTTTAGCAAGCCTATATAGAGGAGGTTAACTGAGAAGATCAAAACATCTTTTTTAAAATGATTTGCAGTTTTCAACCCACACAAATAGCTGTTCTAGATCTACAAGCTTTGTTAAATGCGATTATAGTAAATTATAACAATCTGCTATCAAATGAGCAGCCTCACTGGCTCTTTTGAAACACGCTAGAGGACACGTTTAACCTATGTAAACACCCGTGTAACTACATAACATAGTATTTGCCATCATGAAATTACACACCTGGTTATGTTTTACAATAGCAAACAAGTAATTTCACATGGCTCTTTTCTGACTCAATTCCTTAGGTGTTTTCTAAGCCACGCACTCTAATCTACTACTTTAAGAAGCACTCGCTCTCTCTCACTACACCTTTCAGTTACAGTTTAATTCTAAAGCCACATCATGTCTTTATGGTACTCACCAAATCATCAACATCACCACCTTCATCTGTGGGAGGCAGAGTTTCATTTTTCTTTTCTTTCGAAGCCAAGAACTGAAAACACAGATGTATTTCTATGATACTGACAAAACTCAGACCCTTAATGCTAAATTAACAGAACGTCTCCTTTGTATATCAAAACAAATCCACCTGTAATTAAAAATTACGAATGAAGTTTGTTCTGGTTTCCACCCTCCAAAATCATCATAAAGTACAGGAAATTTCATAAGACTTGCTTTTAAAGGATTTTATGGTGAAGTGTGTTGAATAACAGACAAAAGGATATGGTTCTTCAGACAACATACGGTTAAGCTGTAGCACACCCTGTAATAAGGATGCTGCAAATATTAGTCCCCAGTCTCACGAGGAGTTGGGGAAAGTTCATAGAACAGAAATCCTTTGAAGTCTAAGTCCACAGAAACAACCTCAAGCACAGGAAGTACGTGAGACATCAGTGTCTGGAGCCTGGGACCATACACTTTTCCCTACCCATCTGTTATTGTCCACTGTCAAACACGGGATTCTGGGCTAGATGGAAATTTTGTCCATTACAGTATGGCCATGTTTATGTTCTTAAAAAAGATGACTTTAAAAGTAATATCGTGTGTAGCTACAAAATGCTAAAGGACAGCAAACCCCCCCCCCCCCCGATATGAATACATACGTAAGCTGACCAATGGCTTCTTTAGCAAATTTTGTAAGTACGACATTCTAGTTCTGTGTGGAACTTAGAAGTTTCCCGTTTAATTCAATTAACATTTAACAAGTGAACAAAGACATGAATTTTAAAAAACCCCTCAAACACACAAGATGGTTAGAATGCCAGTCTTTAAAAATAGACAATTTATTATGTAAAATTCTATTGCCGTAGCTGCTGATACAACTCACCATATCCCCTTCACTTAAAGCATGGCATCCATAAATAGAAGATAAAGGTAAGTTGCTCAGATACTATAACAACTGAAATCAAACATACAGACAATATCTGGAGTACAACCACCTCTGAATTATTTTTCTCTTAGCCTAACATAGTGAAACAAATAATAATTTAGCTAGAATGGCAGAAAAAAAATACAAATACTTGACTTTTACTAAAAAATATCCAGTCGTCTACAAGTTTTAGTTACGGTCTCTTTACCAATATAAATATACTTTACTATAAAATCATAAATTTTCTTTTTCTTATTGAAATGCACCAGAACAAGTATACAGAGCCAGGAACAACCCTGCCCCAGATAAAAAGATGTCTGTGAAAGCTGGGGAGGAAGAAAAGCCACATTCCATGACCTTGAGTTCCATCATCCTTAATTCATAAAAAACTTCACTATGACTCTAGATGATGAAAGAGAACAGCTAGTTAGAAAATAGCCACAATAAACAGGCTATAAATACCTGTTTAGAGTTAGGTAACTCTTGTGCAAACAGCTGCCTCCTGAAAGCAAGCTACTGTTTACCTGAGGACTTCAACCATAACAGCCATGGAGGTTGTGTAAAAGGTCATGAGATCCCTATCAGAGCACTACCAGTCTCTGAGACAATATACTTTGTGCTGGTTTTGGCTGGAATAGAGTTAATTTTCTTCATAGTAGCTAGTATGGGGCTATGTTTTGGATTTGTGCTGGAAACAGTGTTGATAACACAGGGATGTTTTCCTAACTGCTGAGCAGTGCTGACACAGAGTCAAGGCCTTTCTGCTTCTCACCCCACCCCACCAGCGAGTAGGCTGGGGGGGGCACAAGAAGCTGGGAGGGGACACAGCCAGGACAGCTGACCCCAACTGACCAAAGGGATATTCCACACCATATGACGTCACGCTCAGCATATAAAGCTGGGGGAAGAAGAAAGAAGGGGGGGATGTTCGGAGTGATGGCATTTGTCTTCCCAAGTGACTGTTAAGTGTGATGGAGCCCTGCTTTCCTGGAGATGGCTGAACACCTGCCTGCCGATGGGAAGTAGTGAATGAATTCCTTGTTTTGCTCTGCTTGCATGCGCGGCTTTTGCTTTACCTATTAAACTGTCTCTATCCCAACCCACAAGTTTTCTCACTTTTACCCTTCTGATTCTCTCCCCCATCCCACCAGGGGGGAGTGAGCGAGCGGCTGCGTGGTGCTTAGTTGCCATCTAGGGTTAAACCACCACATACTTGTACTGTAAAAAGCTTAAATATTATTTTACATAAATAAAATGTTCTGATCCTTCTCTAGAGCAATAGTGACAGCTTTAGACAAAGGGTAAAACACTGAGAAGCTACCTGCTGCATCCCATTTGTGGGAAAGTATCAGGTATCATATCCACTAGGATGAAAAGCAAATACATTGGTTTTGGTTAACACCGAAGACAGAGGATGTAGACAGCCTTTGCCTAGTTGTCTCAATACCCAAAGGTCAGACCTTTCCTACATCCTAAACAGCAACATCCAAGAGGAATGCAGAAAGCTTATTCCACCGGCAACACTCATGTTTTAACATGCCGACTTCAACTTCTCATGTAGATTTTGTAGCTGCAAAAAAAATTAGAAGGTGACAGGGCCAGAAGGAATTAGAATTTCAAGATGCCGTATATTTGTGTATCTTTTTTGCTGGAAAAGTTTTCAATCTAGTAGTAATATAAAGCACATACTATGAAACTAAAAGCTAATGACATTGTCAGCTCTGAAAGGCTTTTTGTGCCAGATCAAATTTCAGTTTACACAGTTAATTAAAAGTAAATGGTATTTCTGAAAGTAGCACATTTTTCAAAGTTTTCAAAATTAGCTTTCCCACACTTGCTTAGGTAAAGCTAAAAGCTAAAGAAATGTATGATGAAGATTTACAATATATTGAAACCTGAAGTTTCCATCAAATGCTGAACATCCAAAACTGTTTTTTTTTCCCAAAACCTGTTTTACATTTATGCAAAAGCAAATTACATATAATAGTTGTGCTGAAATCCATTATCTTCCCCAAAGCAACCAAAAAAAGCACTTGACATTTCTGCTCTTTTAACCTATCATCCTCATGCTCTAAAAAGAGTATCTTCACTATTACAGAAAAAAACTCCAACCTACCTATAATAATTTTTCTCAGTAATAGGAAAATATGCATGGATAACCTAGCTCAACCAAAAAGAAAAAGAAAATTTTTACGTGTTACCTCTCTAATAAGCAGCCTTGTAAGTCTTCCTTTCTCCTTTAAATAGCAAGCCTATATACCTGAAGTCTTATATCCAAAACAGTCCTGAAACTGCTATCAGCTAGCGATCTGCACATAAAAGAAAAGGCTTTTGTGTCACATAGGACCACACTGACAGCCAATCCCTTGACCTACACACTTGCATGTGACCTATTACAGAGGTGAAGAAAACTTGCATCTTACTCTATTGTGTGATATTTTAAATGATCCAATATAACCCTTTAGTGAAGGGTATCACCTTCAGTATAGAAAACAAATGAACCATTTTTGCAATCTACTGTAGACCTAGGAAAATGCTGGCTTTGTATCACACAGGAAACCTGTGGCAGTGTTTAACTGGACCAAGAAGGACTGGATTTTAGATCAGTCCCATAACCTCAAGATAAAATTTTCTATCCCTGCAGATCTTACTCCAAGAAGATGCAGTCTTCCAGTTTCTTAAGTAAAAAGTCATATAAACCCTCAATGACAAATCAGGGTTCTGGTTTTGGATCTGGAGAGTGTGTGGGGAGGTGGTTATCTAGTGAATAACTGGGATTGCCAACTGCCTAGTTAGCAAAGAGATGCAATCCATTTATTCTTAAAGTCAAGGTAACTGCCATGTTAGAGAAGTCTGTTGCAGAGCTGATTTCATGTCATCTCTCTTATTCCCCTGTTTTAAAGGGAAGTTATGGCTGTTGTAGGACCTTCAATCAATCACAAAATAACTTCCTGCATTGCAACACCTAGTTAACTG
Organism: Pygoscelis adeliae; assembly: GCF_000699105.1. Lineage (NCBI taxonomy): Eukaryota > Metazoa > Chordata > Aves > Sphenisciformes > Spheniscidae > Pygoscelis > Pygoscelis adeliae. The sequence continues at coordinate 1,417,433 of NW_008824762.1, read as the reverse complement.
TAGCACGACGTTAAACAAAAAAGTAATTTTGAAGTCAGTCTACAAATGCTTTGCTCCAGCTTAGCCTGGCAGCTGTAAACATAGTCCTTGGTAGTCTATAATTTGTGCTGCATTCCTATGCAGGCACAGTATTTTTTAGCCACCACAAGCTCACAGTTAAGACAACAGTATGCTGTAAGGTCTTCATGGCTAGTAGAGATTTCCTTAAGTAATAGTGGCTATTTCACACAGCATTAGCACATTTTGAGCGTCAACAGTAGTTTCAGACTAGAAAGGGAGGTTCTCAAGAAACACTGTCTTAGGAAATTTCCAATTAAATTCATAGCATTTGGAATACGTAGCAAAACCTGATACTCCTTAAAACCACCACTGGGGAAAAAAGTTGCTCTATACAGTTATGTGTGATGAGAAACAGCCAGTAGGTCCTTCATGTCTAGAAAAAAACATCATGTTCTGTCGTTTTTACTCTGCACATGTACTTAGCTTTCTGGACCTTAGTTTGTTAGCTTTTCATTTTTATGAGATCTCTGTGCCTTCTTCACCTTGAGGTAAATTGTTACAGATGAAAAAAGCAGTTTCTAAAATACAACCTTTTACCCACTCATTAATTCACTCATGGAGAACCTACTTCTACCTCCTTCTGGTTACTGCTAATGTAAGGCCTGGAAGTTGCGAAAATCAATGTGGCATCTTTTAGAAAAGCTGCTTCTCTACAAAGTAGTTAGTCATTTTAGTCACAGGTTTACCTTCAGGGGTCCATAACACAAGGACCTTCTTTCCCCTAAACTATGTAAAATCATGGCTAGCAGCCTGATGCAAGAATGCCTGTCTTATCCTCTCCACACAAATACAATTTTTGACAGCAACTCTGAATTCTGCTTTCTTTCAAACAGAAGGCACTGTTCTGCCTGTTAGAATTCGCTCCTTTGTAACTGTGTGCCATGGTTTGACCCCAGCCGGCAACTAAGCACCACGCAGCCACTCATTCACTACCCCCACAATGGGATGGGGGAGAGAATCGGAAGGGTAAAAGTGAGAAAACTCGTGGGTTGAGATAAAGACAGTTTAATCAGTGAAGCAAAAGCCGTGCACGCAAGCAAAGCAAAACAAGGAATTCATTCACTACTTCCCATGGGCAGGCAGGTGTTCAGCCATCTCCAGGAAAGCAGGGCTCCATCGTGCTTAACGGTCACTTGGGAAGACAAACGCCATCACTCCGAACATCCCCCTCTTCCTTCTTCTTCCCCAGCTTTATATGCTGAGCATGACGTCATATGGTGTGGAATATCCCGTTGGCCAGTTGGGGTCAGCTGTCCCAGCTGTGTCCTCTCCCAACTTCTTGTGCACCCCCAGCCTACTCGCTGGTGGGGTGGGGTGAGAAGCAGAAAAGGCCTTGACTCTGTGTCAGCACTGCTCAGCAGTATGGAAAAGATCCCTGTACTGTTTCCAGCACAAATCCAAAACATAGCCCCATACTAGCTACTATGAAGAAAATTAACTCTATTCCAGCCAAAACCAGCACACTGTGACATCCTTCATTCACCACTGCAGTTACTGAAGTGTTATATTTCTGTAGAAAGAATACCTGCAAATACTCCAAAACTTTTGTTTCCAAAAGGATCTAATATGATCACCAGCATCATCTATGATGTCCATCAATCCACAAGAGCTGCATAAAGTGGAAAATACCGATATCGTTGCATATATGGTGAAAACTAGCCATAACAACTTTATATAACTAGGGTTCACAATGCCTTTAGACAAAAAAGTATCCTGATTTTTGTACTCGTGTGATAACAGTGAGATCACAATTCTTTCTCTGAAGTTCAAATAGTGATCTTGCATACATAAATAGTCTATTGCTATTCCACTAAACTGAGTTCCTGAAGTTCCTATTCTTTGTAGAGCATATTTTCAGATAACGATGTCAATACATGCTACTTTCTAAAGACCGGTTAAAGCAAATGTTGTGGTACATGCTAGCCAATTATTTTTGCTCTGAATTGGGGCAATTTCAATTGTGTGGCAAAAGGACACTCTTCTTCCTTCATATGAATTCTATTTAATTCATCTAAAGATTTATCCACGTAAGGAAGAATCTTCTGTTCCACAGCACGGGCTCTATACAAATAGATGCTCATTAAAAAAACGATACCTTTTCAGCCTCTTCACTAGTCACCAAACTTCCCTCTGCTTCATCTTTAGTGATCAAAGAAATTCTGTCTAAAAAAAATAAGAGATATAAAAATATCATTAGAAGGCTTCCCAAAAACGCACTTAATGTTAGAAATGAAAAAAGTCTTCCAACTTCTGAATGTGTCATCATCACCAGCAAAAATAAAAAAATATTGCTCAAAGGAAAATGTGACTTGCATAAATGAGTCAACTACGATATAAAAATAAATTAATGAGCATATTCATAAGCTTGTGGAAGTATCCATTTAGGAAACCGCTAATATTATGACAATCAAACTAATGAGACACTGAAATCATAGATCACAGATGAAATGCTGAAAATCTATCAGAAATTACGCTTTTAGTCATTCACAGCATGCTCTTCTGTCTTTTCTTAACAGCCTTATAAAAATTAACTCCTAACACACAAGCACTTACGCTGTGATTACCTACAGTCTGACTACCAAAGTGCTGGTCCTGCCCCCACTTTGCTCCTTTGTTGTGCCAGCACCACCTTCCTTTGCAGTGACCCCCAGAAAAAATTTAAAATCTCAATTACTTTGTACCCCAATAGTTTTTCCAGTCTAGCTCATCACTTGGCTACACAAATGCTTATGCCTGAATAAAGAAGCTGTGGGTATGAGAGCAAAGAACCGTAGATTCATACAGGTTTCAGCAACAGCACAAGTGTAATGCCACCTTAATGTGCCCATAGAACTATGTGGCAGGGTTTCATGAGACAAGTGAACTTGTGAAAAAGATCTGCATTGCTCCTGAGCCACTAACTCATTAACTCACACCCATCCTCTTTTGGTGATTGCAGTCGCTCATGAAAAGGCCCAATGCATGCCACATTTGTTAGAAAAGAGTGGATGGGTCATGTGGCAAGAAGCAGGGAAAACAGGATTTCTGCTTTGTTAGATGCAAGCGAAAAGCAATTTCAGCTACCTAGTGAGAGCAGCTAGATTATGCATAAAGCACCATGATTATTTTATCTTCTCACAAGAAGATAATCTATGTTGTAGTAAAATATCATCTCTGTATTTGTAATTTTTTTTTCTCAAAAATATACTCCAGTTTTGTTAAAAAATCTGATTTGTACCAGCTAAAAATTATTAAAACAGTATTCTGGCATGGCTTCGGAAGATCCAAGTTTCCTACTTTCAAAATTTGATTTGTTTTTGGTTTTGTTTTTCAAATTTCTTCAGAGAAGGTCCCTTACAATACTACTGAATATAATATTCTTTCAGTGTTGTCTTGTGCTGTTGTTTTGGGTTGCTAAACAACTTGCCAACTTGTATTTTGAAAAAGTTGGACAAAGTAGACGTTACAGAGTGTCTGGAGTTTGCCACTTTGAAAGGTGCTATACAAAAGCGTATCATTGCATTTATAGCATGTACCCTTAAGAGATACAGCTGGGCATTTAACAGATTTTCTTAGCACTGGTTCCAATTAAAAACAAGAGTATGACGTAAATGATTTTTTTTAGTCCACCATGTTTTGTATTTGTGAAAATGTTCCTTTATTTATCACTTGCGTAGTCTCTGAATGTCTTTTGGAATTGCACTGCCTTGTATCTCCCAGTTTAATCATAGGTAGGTGTCATACTACCACATATTCTGTCCTTCAGGTTGCTTAAACACAAAATGATCAGTGACATATTTCAATGCTATCTATGCCTTTTTTGAAGCTTAATTTGGAAGAATCTTTTTATATCTCTGCTGCATGAGTTTTTTCCACTTACTTTGAAATTCAGCTGAAATCATATCTTCTTCTCCTTGCCCTGTAACATTTAATTTGTGTCTCCTCTTCCACAATTAATTTACCATTTCAACAAGACTTGGCAAGGCATTATGGATACTGCTGATATGAAACTATTAGTGCAAAAAAGGAAGTTGCTACGTGAAATATTTTTTTTATTTTTTTAAACAGGCTGCACAAATGAACCATATCAAAACGCTGCTCTGGGGTTAGTTTAAGTGTCCCATTGCTAACAAAGTTTTCTCTTGCATAATGGATAATACAACAAACTTTTTTTTTTTTTTAATGCCATCCTACCTTGTATCATGATCTCCCAGAAATCAGCTAAGGCTTTATCTTCCACCTTTGATTTCAGGGCCTGCAGAAAATCATTAAAGCACTGCACCTTGGACAGCTGAGAAAATAACAGCAATGACAACAGAGAAATATTAAAGTAGCCTACTAAAGAGCACTGCAAACTTAATTCTTCATGAAGTCACCTAACATTGTGAACACAAAAGTGACGTACAGATTTTGGTTTTTACCTCTACTAAAACCAAGAGTTCTAAGGAATGGTGAGCCACAAAAACTGCCTTTCAGAAAGCTAGAAAGACTTTCTTGTATCTAGCTTTATTTAAGAAGAAATTTGTAGGATTGCTTATTTTTCTTTTACAAGCATCAGGTCACAGGCCTCGTGTTTTTATGTTTAAAAGAAAACAAACAACAGCAAATAATACCAGAGAAGCTAGTCCCCATTCCAGTAAGAATAAAGAAACATAAAATGCAAATATATTTCTAAACTTTCAAACAGGATAACAGATTTTAATCTATGAATCAATTCTTTTTGCTGTAGCAAGAAATTATCAAGTCTCTAATACAGGAAACAGGCCCATCACGTCTTTAATTGGAAAGAGATGAGTTTTCACATATTAACATTACCTTAATGGCCTCCTCTCTGAAAACACTGATACAACTGATCCCTTTCATGTAGTACTGTGAATCTTTATTTTCCAGGAACTGATCAATGCGGTTTATCAACTGCTGACTCACTGAAAGACAAGGAGAAATAAATGAAAGAATGCACACTTTCAAGGCAAAAAAAATATTTTTCCTTTACATCTCTCTTTTTCTATTCCACAGGCATCAAAAGAGTTAGTCATACCCATACCACCTCAAGCTACTTGCGTTGATAATTATTATCTAAGCTACTGACAATTACTTCAGCCTCTCTGGAAAAGCTAGATATACTAGGAAGAAACCCAAGCATGGCCAAGGCAAAAGTCCTTCCCTGAAAGCCAAGAAAAAAAGCACTGGCCTAGCTTGTTTGATAGAAAGTAAAACCAGAACATTCGGGATCCTAAAGCTGAGGGAGTTTATGTTCTACAGCGCAAAGCATATCCCCTAAACATCCTTTGAAATACACACATATTTCAATGAAAGCATTAAATTTACAATGAAGGTGTAACAATGTCAAAACAACAGCTGTAGGGTGATTGGAGTTAAAAGACTACCTTGTTGTTATTGACGTTAGAGTATATCTTGTCTCTGTACAGGTAGTTTGATGATTTTTCATCGGGGCAATGCTATTTGTGATTATGGAGATAAGTATTATAAATTGTGCATGCCTGACAGAGAGAAGCAGAGGCAAACAATGAGACTTGCACCAACAAGAAGGGGAACACCAGTTTCATCCTTGCTGTTGAGCTCCTAAAAGGTAGGTAGCTGTAAAACACTGCAAACGTGACAAGTGAAAATGTCATCAAGAGCTCTGAAAGCCCAACTAAATTCTGCTGGATTTTAGTACTTTATTTTCTTCATGTTTAATTATACAACAAACACTGTCCAATTTTACCCTCTGGTAGACACCTCATCCTGGGAAAAGACAGGTGTGAAGAGCATACAACAGTGATCTATAAACTCAGAAGCACTGTGAACAGGATGAATAGGGAGCGATAGTCCACTGCCTCTCTCAGAACAAGAGCAAAGAGTTGGGTTAAGAAAAAATGAAAAAAAAGTACCTCTTCAAACAAAACCAGTTAACCTCTTTACCACAGGATGCTGTGGGATGCTAGAAGTTTTAACAGCTTAAAAAAAAATGCTTGAACAAATTTTAGCATTCTTAAGAGACTAACTCTATCAAGAGAGATTAAAGATGATGTTGCCATTGAAGAAGAAAATGCAGAAAAGCATTCTGGACAAGTCACAGGATCTGCCTGTCCTGTTCTTGTACTGTTAAAGTCAGGTTACTGGATTACCTTTAGCCTGACCTATAGCCCTTTTTCTATTCAGATGTTACGGGCATATATGTCACTGCAACTATTTCAGCCATGGAAACATCAACATAGAAAATCATCTGTCAGAGTGATGGAAGAGACAAGGATAAGTAAACACACCGAGCAGCAGACATCGTTTAAATACTATATTCCATTCTCCTCACTATAAGCATACACAGTGCTAGCTGTTGTATTCATGTTCTATAAAATGCCTAATTGAACTGAATCTGAAGGATAGCATCTCTGAAAAGAGTGAAACAAGACACGTTTGATATTCTCCCACTAGCTTTTGACTCTACAGAGTTTCTAGAAAAGGAGGTGGATAATGGTTCTGTCCAACAGCAGCTATCACACAAGAAAGTGCGCTAAAGTGCCTACTGCTCCAGAGGTGATCAGCTCACTCTTTTTATTTATTTTACCAGTAGCTGACAAACTAAATTGAAGAAGTCTCACTACTTAAGCTCCCCAAGTTAAGTCAGTCCATTTTTTTCATGGTTAACGATTTTCTCATTAAATGTTCTAATTTCTTACGAATTGCACTAATAAAAGCAAGTCCTGCTGGTGTTTTCAGTGGTGGTGGTGGTTTTTTTTAAATGCTGCCTTTTCACTGATGTGTTAAATTAAAACCCCAGGCACTATGAGGGTGCAATGAAAGTCTTTATTGTCAGAATGATTCCAGCATACTGTTTGAAATGATCAGACACTCTACTTCTTCTTTTGCATTTAATTTTTTTAAAATCCTTTTCTATTTGATTGCACTGGCAGGCATCAGAAGACTTTTTCTTGCTACTGACTGTGAGCTGCCTCCTTTTGAAATCTGTTGTAAGGAACCAAAAGAACCTTACAATGTTTTACTAGGCACTGAAAGACCATAATATATGCAGGAAACAGGTTACATGGCAACAATATTTTAAGTCAGATTCTTCTAACATCTTGAAACAGCTTGGCTAAAATTGGGTCTGCCATTGGGTCTCCCTTAAATGACAGGCCAATGATTGATGAATCTAAAATACATAAAATTCCTGTGTTCTGATTAGACTAACAAATTACTTCAGGGGGCCAAAGACAATACCAGAGATGGTAGGTAATGATTATAACTGGAAGTTCTCCTAAGTGGACTCTGTTCCTTTACACTTCTAGGTCTGAGAACTTTGTTGATTTCCTGCTGCCTGTCATCTGCCTTTGCATTAGTGTGTATCTTTGGGTTTGGGTGATGCAAAAAATAAATCTCCCTGTTTTTGGAGAAAGGCATGTTCTGCATAAAGATGTCTATCTAACTAAGCTGTGAATATTAGCATTAACTCTGATGTGTCCCAGACAAATCTCAGGCATTGGGGTTTTGAAGACCAGGTCCTAGAGTTACGAACTGACAGCCTATTCAGGCCACTACTGTGTAATAACAACTTTTTTTTCTTCTCTCCCAACTTCCCTCACCCCACACACACATTTAAGGAAGTGAACTAATGAAATTCTGTATTTTGCATAAACTGGAATTCCAGCACTCCTAATAACCACCATGTTCTGCAGATCATCCCAAGAAATTTTAATCTTCTGCTTCCCTCTTCTACTGTACCTGATTGGTTAGATAACAAACATAGTGATTAAAGGCCAGAGAACTACAGGTAAAAAAAAAAATAATCTTTGATTAGGAGATCCTTTAGTTCTAACAGAATTTAATCCCTTCCCCACTGGCATTCAGATACATTCCCTACTCTAAAATATGTTCACCATTTTCTTGTGAAATATGCCACGAACAATTATATTCACTTGTTATCCCTGAACAGTTACAGTACAAAAGTGTAGTTATATTTTCATGTTCGTTCAGTTCAGTCCTTGGTCTTGATTATTATGCCAACCAGATTACAGCATAATAATAGATAAGGCTATATTATAGTCCAAGTTCCAATTCCTTAGAGATTTCCCCCCCAAAAAAATTAATCAGGTTAAAAAAAAATAGCTCTTTCTGTAGACAAAAGACTCCTCTTGTTACCAATCTTTTGATTTATCCACTGGTGGTGGTAATGATTTGTGTTAATGGACAGTGCTTAAAGTAAGTCACTGACAAGTCAGTTAAACCACCTGATAATAAATTTTAAACTACTGCTCAGTTAAGTATCATCTTTTTGTAACTGAAAAGAAGAAAAAGATTATAAACAGAAAACCATCCTAATTTTTTAAGGACTTCCTCCATCTTTAAGCCAAGAAATAAGAATTTTAAGATCAAGAGCTGTTGAACTACTCCAGTGTCCTATGACACGCTGTTCAATTTTGAAATGGTCTCTCTAAATGGCCTGTGGGTATAGATCAGAATGATTTAGGCTGGATGTCTGAAGGACATCCGGTCCAAATCCCCGCTCAAACCAGGGTCACTGTGGATCAGGTGGCTCAATGTTCCCCTGACGAGTTCCAAGTAGCTCCAAAGATGGAGAGTCTTCAAGTTCTCTGGGCCCTTCTTTCCGTGTTTGACTACCATCATTGTGATTTATTCACACACCCCCCATAACATCTAATCCAAATTCTGTTTGTTGCAGCTCAGAGCTTTGCATCTCACCCAATTGTTATGCCCTTCAAAGACGAATCTAGCTTCATCTTCTCTAAAGCAGACATACAGGAAACTTCAAAGTGGTTTTACATACTCAAGTATTTGGTTTGCAAATACTCTTCCAATGACTGAATCATTTTCATCAAACCAGTCATTGCATTTGGCCTACCTAGCAGAAGAGCATGAATAGTCCCCGAAATACACAAAAACATCCAGTAAAATGAAAATGCAGACAAACTGCAAAGACATGCCAACAAAAAGAGAAAGTAAATACTAGGGTTTTTTTTAAAATTATCTTGGGTCTAGAAAGGTAGTTAGCTATACACATTTCTACAGAAAATCTTGCAATAAAATATCATTCTTGCAACTGCCTAATAAATTCCCATTGCAAATCTCTTATACACCAATCTTGTATGGATACAAAGCATCCAGTGCAAAACCAGTGTTTTACATTTTACTTAAGAAGCTATCTACATGCCATGGCAAGAGTGTGACACCTCAGGCCCGACAGAATATTTGCTGAAATCTACACATGCAGTTACGGAGTCTTTGAACTTTATTTTTATAGAAATGCCTAGGAATGAAAATATTAACAAATTTGCTATAAACATAAGAGTGAGCATTTGATACAATTTGTCTCTGGACATTTTTATGTCCATAAACGATACAGTTGTCATTGCAGATTTCTCTCTTCACTGACAATCAGTAAAATAAACAAAGCTCTTTCAACTACAGGACTTCGGACATCAAGTTCTCAGATAGAAGTCCTATAAGATGCAATGAAATCTGGCCTATAAACTTGCACAGAAAACTTACAAATCAAAGAAAATACTATACGTGTGTCAGTATCTTTTTTACCCCCCATTAAGGCATCCTGTCTTCTACAGAAGCATATGAAAATACAACACCCCATATCAGACACCTTCTGCTCTCCAGAAATGCAGACATGGATGAGAAACCTGTAAATAGTCAAACAGGATGAACTGGTAGTCCATGTGGCTACTCCTTTGGCATTACAAAGATGGCAAGTACTCACAGCATTTGAGAATCTTCTTTGCAGCCACAGCAATGAAGAAATTCATTGTACACCCTTGGGAGTAATGATTAGATTCCACTCAGGCAAACTAATTTATTTTATTTGCATTCATTGACAAAAATGTCAGAAGCTGTTATCAGAAGACTGCTCTTTGTGATGACTGTGCACTTGTAACCTGCCCAAAATAAGACCTGCATAAAATGACATCTCTCTGGCCATGAATGCAAGCAAGAAAGTAAAGATATCTGGAGGGGAAACACAATGCTAGTTACATGAGCAATCAAAATTAACCAGTAAGTTGACACCCTCACACACAACTCATCACGTAAGCCATAAGTGGGTCCCTACTGTAATAAACTACACAGATGTCAATTAAAAACAAAGTTGATTGCTGTTTCAGGAATTGAGCTGCCAGTCTCAGAAAGCCTATCCCTAAGGCCCTTTGAAACTCTAAGATTTGCGGGGGGGGGGGGGGGGGGGGGAGGTGAGTATTCACACATTAGTGACCCAGTTCTCACTAACAGCGAATGCAGCGTTTCTCCTCCTCTGGTCTGCTGTGGGACCCAGCATTCAGACATGGGTTGTCTAACTTGCACATAGGCTTCTGCTATGAATGGCACAAACCCTGATCATCAAATCCCAGTGAGGCCACTGCAGGAGATGCATTGGTACTCATTTTTTATGATAAATATACTGTCAGGACTTCCTACAAGCTGTTTAAAAAAATAATTTAAAAAAATTCCCTTGCCATACTTTGGTCTTGGTAACTTTATAATTTTGGTGAGAGACTTGCTGTGGACTAAAGAGGATGTGGGCCGTTAACCTGCAGCTCAATTAAAAAGCCACTGTACTGTCAGTATTTAAAGTACAACTCTTCCTATTGCTAAAACTTCTCTATCTACCAAAAAAATCCACCCCCAAGCAAACAGGTGAAAGCCCTTTCTCCTCCCTACAGAGGGACTTTGTTGCTATTTTGTGGGGAGGGGAGGAAGAAGGAATTGTTGCCTTTTTTAAACAGAGAATGTAGGCTCTATTCAGTTTGGAAGACTACACTCTTTTTATACAAGAAAGAAGCAAAACGGGATGCAACCTAATAGTTGTCCTGTCTGCATCCCGACACATATAATGTAATTAGGGTTTTTTTTCCTCCAGTAAACTATTTGAATGCCACAGATTATCCATTCCTGCAAAGACACTTTACATTTCACATGTTCTAGCAGAGGAAAAAAGTTTCATCACTAAATAGGATACAAAATTATACTAAAAAAACCCCTTAGAACCACTGAATAGTTTTAAGGCAGAATTTACCATTTACATAACCAGAATGCAATACAGCAAGCCATTAAAAACATGCCTGTAATGTTTTATGTATTAAGCTACCTAAAAGACTCTAAAGCAGAAAAAAGATTATGCAGAAGAAAAAAAATAATATGCAGAGCATTTTTTTATTTATAGTGGCTTCTGACTGCATTACATTCTGTCTAACTACACCTTATAATTACAGAGCAGATCACATGTAAAATAGAAGCAGATTGCTCAAAATTTCGGAAGCCATCCAAACGTGTACCACAGTTATCTCCAGCACAGCTACCAAGTGAACATATTTAAGCACTCTTTAGTTAAACTGTCTTCAAGGGCAATCACTATACTTATTTCTGCCTTAAAGCTTTCCTACATGATAAAATTAATTACTGTAACAAAGCAGTCAACTGTTTCACAGTTTCTGTATTCTAATATATCGTACAATGCTTTTTTACTGCATCTTAATATATCTGAGATTTGAGAACACAATTCCAAATATTTTTTCAATAAACAATTTCTTCTGGATCGAATGGAAAATCCATGTAAAAAGCTGGCCAGCTGTCTTATAGGTCTGGAAATTCTGGAGAGAAATAGCTATATAGGCTTTAACAGACTGTATCACAAATCAATGTACTACTCAACACCCTCCTCAAACTATGTCCAAAAGGACCAAAGGCCTTGTTGAAATACCCAGCACCTCACTTCAGCACCTCTGCAAGTCTTTTTCTTTGAAAAGAACTGCTACATTAGTGGCTATTTGGCAGATGAGGTTATCTTGCCACAACCTTCAAATCACCCTTTAAAAGAAAAAAGGACCCCATCGATCTTGTGCATTCTTTTTATGATACCTTTGGATTACAGGTATCTCTGTATAGCTATTCCAGTAGGGAAATACCATACAAACAAATCATAATTCCTTTGCATTTTCAGACTTAGGGCATGCAAGACATTGTCTGACCTGTGCTTTGTATTCTTCCTCGCCTCTACATCAAAACCCTGTCTTGCTGTACGCTGAAAACAGATTTGGTGCACACAGATCTTGCTTTCATCTTTAAGAGTCACATACTACCTGCTTATTACACCCTAAATTCACCCATGCTTTCTTTTGCTCACAACAAGCAGTAAGAAACGATCTTTGCATGTAAAGATTTAAATCCCAGGCATCAGATTCTTATTTCTTCATAGAACCAAGTAAGTAGACAGTAGAAGACAGGTTTCTCACACCGCACGCAGCCAGCATCCCTCCACTTCAAGACAGAAAGATCCCATGAAGCCAGATAAGAAGCTGAGACCCACTTTGAATGAGGCAGTCAGTCAGTACCACGGGATCTTCAGCCAGGAACACCTGAAGAGTTGCTCAGATGCCTCAATGTAGCTGCCTAGTGCCATCTTACACAAACACAGGTATCTGAGACTTTCAAATGGGGACGGCAAATATTGACATGGGAATTATGAGTGACACCTTTCTTTGCTGAGTGGCACTAGAGCCACTCACTCCAGAGCATCTCACATAGCACTAGAAACTTATGTTTAGACAAATGGATTGCATTTACTGAACCCTGAAGATGCTACTAAATATAATTAAGATAGATAAAAGTCATTTACCGTCTTTGAAGTCAGCATTTTTCTGCCTCACTAGAATTCTGAAATCTTCTGCTGGGTTAACACTGCCAACCTACAAAAGGTCCAAAAATGATACAATCATCTGCCAATATCCATCTCTATTCTTGCAATGCAACAAGAATCTTTAAATTTCTGTTTATTTTAATATGGAAACAGAAGCTCTACAATTCTCTGCATGCGGACTCATAAAATGAAAGTCTTACAATGCGTTTTAATGCACAGTACTCCTAGCAAAGGTTAGTTATGACATGAGCAAGATGAACTTAGACTTACTGTGCTGCACTCTTATAAGCCAACCATATTCTCTGGGGTTTAGAGGTCAGAAGCACAGTAATTCAGGCTATCTGCTAGTTCAGCTTTGAGACTTTCTGTAGCACAGACGTCTCACTAATCTTGACAGACACTTAATGAGGAATGGGAGCTCCCAGGCATGTGGGTACAGAATCATTGGTTTGTCACTCCAATAGGAAGCTCAAAATTAAAAGTTTGCACTCAATTCATCTACCCTTTCTGGCCCAGTCTGACATCTTAAAGCTGAAGCTCTAAATGGGCATACAAGCACGGAAACCTTACAAAGGAACTAAAACCAGGTCAAATATTAACAAACATCTACTGAAAAACAGATGCAATAACTTTAGGGAAAAAAAAAATTACATTGCTTAACATGTCCTTTCAGGAATCAAAATTCTCTTAAGTTTATTTGAAAATTTTATGCTTTGCTGTCAAAATAATTGTTCGATCTTTCAATAAGCTTGCTTGGTCTCTTCCTGTTTCTTTCAAATCTGGCAATGCCACTTTCCAAGAAAAATCAGAAGTGTATATCAGAAGCACAAAATATTTAAATCTTTTTAGATTATAAATCTTTTTAAAAATCTCAGTCATGCATTTTAAAAACCAGCCTTAAAGGATACTTTGAAAACAAGTGAAATTAACCTCAATTAACATTAAATCACCTTTTTTCCTGTAATTCAAAAAAATAAAGGAAGGTGCACAGTTATGATACAGGCTTCATCTACCCATGTACACAATATCTGGAATTAAGTTAGACATTTAACCTATGAGGAAGATGAAGTCAAATTTGCGATTTAGAACCCCGATGCAGTGAACAGTCTCTAAAATCACAGCAATACCTTTGATTAAATATACAGAGGCAAATTCCATGTTGCAGATGATATGAAAGAGAGCAAGAACAAAATTCAGCCACTGGACCCCAAATCTGAGATTGTTGTCCTCCGATCCTCAGGCTTGCCCTTTAGAGTTCTAGACACCAGAGGAGAATTTTGCCCTAAAATACCCAAGACTGACGGAAACTTGTGCTAACATACACCTAAGGGCAGAGGAAGTTGTCTTTACAATCTCTAGCAGAGAGTCTCAAATCTACAAGTAGACAATACTTCAGTCATGTTTCAGCTAGAAACCATCCTTTTATCAGGAATTCTGTATATTCATTGTAATACACTTAGAGAAATTAATCTTCCCCTTTAATAATCAGATTTGTAAAAATATGCTTACAGAGGTGACATTGCCTTCAGCAAGTTTTATGATGCTAAAGCTACCTTCCTCATCATCAATTTTTGGTTTCTTAGGGTTGGGTCCATCTTCACTGCTGCAAATGAGAAGGACAAAAATGAATATAAACACTTAAAGTAAACTGTCCTGCCTACTAAGTAGGGAGTCAGTAAATTAATGAAATATACACTGAACACTGGACAAAAGTTCATTATACAACTGTTCCCAAATTAACATTAAACCATGCCTCATTTTTCCCCACAGGCTACACGAAGCAGACAGTAGAGACAGAGATCAAACTTTATCTTAGCATAAAGCAAAGGCACCACTTGTTGAAGCTGTGAGATTATTCGTGCTTATTTCAGGAGTGAATTTACTCATACACATCTTCTCCACCTTTCTAAATACATAATATCTCCAGTCACTTTATTTGGAACCTGCATATTGAGTTAACCTTGATAATTTACAGTATATTACATGACATTTGGTGTTCTCACCAGATGTTCTTAACATGAAATGGCAATGAAACTTAACATTTCATTAAGAAATTCATTTACTCTTCAAAAATTACCTGCTAGTTCCTGTCTTGGAATTGATAGCTACTACAAAGCTGCTTACACAGTGGCTTTTGAGTCTAATGACCCATATCCTCCATCAGCACACAAGAGCTTTATAAACTTCCACTTACAGCAGTCAAAACCTGCTAGACAAACCCCAATTAAGTATGTAAGAACTCTCTTAGGACATTTTAAGCTACATCTGAAAATGCTTTCAAAAGACTGTTATTTTTAAAAAGCTACTTGTAATTTTAGGCTACTTTCTAGCTTTGCCCTCACAGGTAGCATATACCAAGGTGTACATTCAAACCAGAAACTTAATTGTAACGTGCCAAACTTCAGAGCACATCTTGGCAACAGAAGAAAATCCAGCTAATCACAAAAGGGGAAGAAAATCAGACACTGTGTTCTGTGTCACTTAATGTGACAGGCTACTGACACGGAAGAATCGATTTCAGTTTAAGAATGACTGAAAGCTACTCAGCGATCTAAACGGCAGTATTTGTGTTCAAGGAATCCCAAAATAAAGAAAGAAGTATTTCTTAAAAATTCTACCACTGCAGTGAAAAGAAGAAACTGCTTGACGATGTAGGGACAAAGCCAGAGATCCTGGACTAGGTGCCATTTTGCATTCTACAAGGTTAGAACTGATTTTAAAAATTGCATTGTGTGTTACAGAAGCAATCAACTATTAGAAAGAACGTGTACAGTCTTCCTTTTTACCTCCTATAGAACACACTTCCCCTATTTTACAATCAGTGTCTATCCCACTTTGTTTCAGTAGTCTTCTCTGTCCTTTACTTAATTTTGTCACTAGTGAAATGAAATCCCTTCTCCTCAGCACCTCCTGTCATCCAACATAACCTTACTTATCAATCTAGGAGAAATGATGACTTTGGTTATGCCTCAGGACAAGGATAGGATACCTTGCTTCATTCTCAACTCTGCTGACTTTCTGGCTGACCTTGAAGAAGTTGCTTGATTGTTTTGGACAGGCAATATGCCTGCCTGTAAAATGGAAAAACTGATAATTATCTAACACCAGTGAGTTTAGAACTTCTACTTGAACCAAAATTCTTGTACATTGTTGTGGTTTGATGAAAGGTGCAAAGAGCAACGAAAACTCTCTTTTAGAATATTTTTCTCTGAAGGTGTTTTCCACTCAATTGCAATGTCTTGAAATCTTTTTCCTCCTGCATTATTTTTACTGATTCAAAATGCTTTGCAATTGCAGGAAGGAGGAGAACATAAATGATGATGCTGCATTTAACTGCCTAGGACCAAACCTATAGCTGTCATTAATCAGTGCAGCACAGCAGAAACTAATGAATCCATACCCATTTATACCAGCCAAGGATCTGACATTTAGAATCTGTTACTGGTAATGCACTGATTAGCAGTATTTTTAAACTGTAAAACGTGCAACTACTATTTGAGAAAAATTAATAAAATACAAGATTAATTTAAAACACCCACTTCTACATTTATATAGAAGCCTCTCACATACTGCAAAGCTGGATAAGGTAACAGCCGCTCCAAAGCCGATCTAAGAAGAAAAAAGTAAAATGCTTTCTACTTCACTGGATTTTTCAAACTACACTGAGCTTAGCAAAAGTGAAACAAACGAATGCTGAACATTAAAATCTGTATTAAGATATCATGCCTACATTTATGCTGCCTTAATCCCATTAGACCTTAAAAATTAAGCACAGATGAATCAGGTCAATATGATGATAGGAAACACAAATCAGTTTTAGAAAACAAAAATAACAGTCAAGAGAGCTTCTAGCCAACTTTTTCAAAACACTTTAGTGCAAATTGTCTAGATCTGATAGTTTTAATAAGTTGAATGTTTTCTGGTGTTTAACATTTTCCTTAGTCATTGTTGCAGAGTGATGTACTTTTCTTTATCAAGTGATTTAATTATATCACTCAGTTTTTCCCCAAACACAGAACAAAAACATAGAGTTAACACTTCTGTTGTAGTACTGACAATACTACTGTTCCCATTCATTACTACAGCAATAACATTTTTTTTCATATTTTTTAATCCTATTACCATTCATTCTTCTTTGCATAGGTGCGTCTGTATCCTTTTGCCCTCCTTACAAATTTTTTTTAAATCATTTTAATGCCCTACACCAATTTCTATCTCAATTATTTTCATAGCTGCTTTCATCACCCCTCTAAAGGAAACCAGTTTTTAAACAAAATAGCTTTCCTTCTTGCTTCTCAAATTGATGCCTTTGGGGATGTATGTTTTTAAGCAACTACCAGTAATGGGTCACTGGTTTTTGTTTAAATTCTCTCCCTAGCTTGTTTGAACCCAAGATTTGCCTTTTTTTTTTTAAAATGGTTCTATCACTTTTTAAAATACATGTATAAATGTATGTATACACACACACACAGAAACTGGGGCACAGAGCAAGGACAAGAGAATTTAATCAGTATGAATTCACAGACACACCAAGACAAGACAGGCACACCCAGCAATGAACAAAATACAAAGCAAGGTGTTTCCCAGTCTGTGTACAGAAACGTGGTCATTATTCCAGAGCAGTAATGTGGGAAGTCCTATGTCATGTCTTCCGAAAGACAACATGCTGAGGAGGCTCTAGCCAACCCAAGGTAAAGGATATATGACAGCCCAGCTAAGCAAGGCCTCAAAATGGCTCAGACATTGTTCCTAGTGCTGAAAGGACTGAGCTAAAAATGACAAAAGGGAGGGAGAAGCAGCTAACTGAGAACTCTCTAACATCCCAGGGGACCCAGTAGTTATATTATAGGCATTCAATAAATTAAGCTCTAAGAAGCAGATTTTGTTTGAGCAAATTGACTTGTGGCTTGGGTGACAGTACCAATGCAGTAGCAATTAAGCATTTATTTTTCGTATTTGCAGCACAAATAAAGTAAACACAGTATATGTAATAACAAAAAAAAAAATTATCTTCAGAACTGTTCAGACAAGACATGTTCCAGGAAGAGTCCATAACAGTTTGATTTTTTCAAGACATCCACATTTATTGCTCAGCAGATAATAATGAAGCTGCTTTTCTTTTGATTTGGAATTCAAAATGAAAGCTACAGAACAACCTAAATTGAGCAGGCTGAGAAATAAGATTCGTCTTTACAGCTAATTTAAAGCTCTACAGCATTTATTCTAAACTAAATTAGACCCACTGTTATTCTTATTTGAACTATTTTATAACTACCAGTAGGACAAACTGACCAGGAGACAGTAAGCAATGCAACAGGTTGCCCAGAGAGGATGTGCAGTCTCCATCCCTGGATGTTTTCAGCACCAGACTGGATGAAGCCCTGAGTTACCTGTTTAGATCTCATAGGTGACCCTGCTTTGAGAAGCAGGTTGCACAAGAAACCTCCTGAGGTCCCTTCCAACCTGATGGATTTTGTGACAACAAATACAGACATGAAGAAGCTACAGACTGCTTCCTGGTGTGTCTTGCCCCGTAATAGTAAGACCGCCACTATTCACAAAATATCCCAGACATACTGCGGTACCACAATATTCTCCACCCATCAGTATTTTTTCAGTGTGTAACTCATTGATCTTATGTTCAAAAGACTCTGAACCTGCTTCATCAGCAAAACAATTTGAAGTGTAAAAAAAAAGTTTCAAAAAAATCCATAATACATCTCCAACTTACTTGTCTTTGAAGATGTCTTGGGCAGTCTTCTCTTCCTTTTTCTTGCCAACTTCCTTTAGAGGGAAAAGTGCTTTTACTTTTTCAAGAGGAGCCTGACACCTTTCTTTTACCACACGGGGCACCTCCAGCATCTCTAAAATGTGCTGTTCAACTGGTGGCAATGGCTCATTGGGGTGAAAAGCCTTATGCTGCAAACACTGCAAGAAATAATTTGAGCAAAGGAAAACTTTTAGTTTATGTGCTTTTAATATAATGCTTGTATGCCTGACATCATATGGTACATGCAAAATACCTTCCATATTAAAGAAACTACCTTCATATTGCTGACAAATATTCCAGCTCACAAGTGGATTGAAAGTCATATGATGAGCTGTTTAAGGACATTAATAATGATATTAAACAACAATACTGATGCAGATGAGTGTTCCCACACTCACTGGAATGAGTTCTATGAGAATCATTAGGAAAATCCCAGGAATGAAACAGTCATCTGCATCTATTCAGCTTTTTGACTTCACTTTACCTTTAAAATGCAGTTCTATTATAAAGCAGTCACATGGGAGAGACTTCTATACATTCCAAAATTAGGTAATGAGATTTATGCCCCAACCACATATTCCAGTTATTGTCACAGTTTATTGTCCCTCAAAGAAAATATTTCTTCTTGGTCAGTAAAACTCAGTATTCATACAAGAGAAATTTTCACCAGTTTAAGAGCAAATGGAAAGAGAGAAGTTAAATGTGCACAGGTAAGGCACAGAATATAGGTATGTTTGCAAATTAGCTTTGAAAAGAGTGAGGGAATGAAGGGGCCTGACAGATGTACATCAAAGTTGGAACAGATGGTAGGAGCTACAGAGGAGAAGGTTTTTTCACCAAAGTGTAAAGACAGTGCACACAGTCAGGAAGCCAAGCAGAGTGAGAGAGATGAGGTTAATGAGGCAGGCTACAGAAATTCCATTGAGAATTTTTAAAACAAAGTAGGTATCTCTTAAATGTTGTGAAGTGTGGGATAGCAGTAGAGATTTATGTGTATGTGCATATATTTACACAGATACCAGTGCATGCACACGCACACAAGAACACGTGAGGTACATGGGAGAATAATTTTTCCAAGCCCATTGTACCGGGTGAATTAGACACAAGTGTGAAGGTAACTACTCAGTAAACTAGGAATACAGCAGAAATTTGCTCCCCTGTTGGCTGTCAGACATGACATTAATTTAAAAAACAAAACTAAAGCAAACAAAAAAAATCCTCTCCTCATGCTGAAAAGCTGCCAATAAAGAAAATCCAGACCATATGCTACACATCAATACTGATGTGCTTTCATGCTGCCATTAAGATTCCAATCCATATTAGAGCATACTTTCAAAGAGAGGCAGTCATACAAGGCTACTGATTTGGAAACACTTGTAATGATTTAAGGCATAATTATTTTGAAAGAGAGTAAAAATGTTGCTGGAAGCTGCAGTAATGGCTCTTGTGATACAAAAAAACAATATTAAAACAGTATTAGGGGACTGAATTAAACTCACAAAGCAAAAAACCTAAGTCCCCTGTTGTGAATGTGTTTTTTCAGGCTTTTGCATCCGAAATCTCTATGTGTGCAGCTGCAAGAGCTGAGCAGACTGAGTAGCCACAGCCTCCTTTTGTTCCTCTGAAACCTCAGATGACAGGTACCATCAAAACTCAGGTGCTAAATGGAGATGAAGTTGAACAGACTTAACCTGAAGTTTCTAATCCGAAACAGTCCCTTTTAACCTTGCTTCCTTCTCCTTCTGTGCCCAGCAAGAACCACTCCTACCTTCACTGGCTAGAAGGCAACCCACGCTGCCACTGGCTTCCAGACTCACCGTTTTATTCATGCATGTTGTCAGCAACACACTAGCTTCTCCTTGCTCTTCTTAATTTCCTTACATTTCCAGCCTAGAGATGCAGCCAGCTTTCAGGAACAGGGGTCACACTAAGATACTGGTCAATGGATGTAATGAAGTGGGCTTTTCACATAATTAATTCCATGATAAGCAATGGCATAAATGCATGAATAGACAGGAATTTACTGCAAGAAAGCATCCTGCCTTGTTCCCTTCCACACAGCATCTAGAACACACTTTTGTAAGAACGTATTTTAGCAAATCTATAAATCCTACAGGAACCTGATAGTATTTAAAGCCTTAGAACATGGGAGACAGATTCAGCTATCTAAAAGATAAACATCTAGACTATATCAGTCATTTATTCACTCTACACGACCACAACTATCATGTACTTAGGATCTCCAAAACAAGAAGGGTCAATTACTTTCCCAAGGTTCTTTTTTCAGGGATTATGGAATAGATTTGGACAACTCAGCTTACACTAGTTGGCTAGTTTCAGGGTAGTTAAACCTCTGTGAACTGAATCCCAACATGTGTCTTAGAGTTCAGTTTATATCTAGTTTGTGGCGATTTCAAAATGACCGTCCAACAGATCCCCTACATTCAACCAAAGGTAAGATTACTTGTTGCTGAAAGCCCTTACAGACTTCTGTGAGGTACCTCCTGTCCCCCCTGCTGCTCTGCTTTTTGAAAGAACATCACTGGACCATCCAACCACTTACAAACAAGCTCAGCTCTCTACAGTCTCCTACATGTGGTCTAACAAGAGCCATTATAGCATATTTAGATGCAGACGCTGCAGCTGGATCCCATGAACTATGCGATGCTGCAGGCCACCGTCCCCACAAACCTTCCCCCCAGGTCTCAGTACGGAATAATCATAGTTGAGCAATTTGTTTATTTGGCTATCAAATAAAATGCACTGCATTCCCCAGATGCCTTATGTGCTTCAAATCCCTGTATTTAAGAGGAACAACTTAAACAATGACGGTGGAATTCTGCCACCACAAAAGCTATGGAAGTTTGCTCAGGCTTTTCTGGAAGCAAGGAATAAAAGTTGAAACTCTGGACATAGGATATTCCTCATCTTCCACTCCAGCAAGTATTAGCAACTCCTTTCCACCCACTCTGTCATTTCCTGATGCCTACCACTACTTCCAGAGATATAATTTAGCTTGATGTTTCTGTTTAAATTCTGGCTCTTGTCACTTATCGCTCCAAATATCTTCATGAGGCAACACAGCAAGGAAATGAAGGGGGAGTTCATCCTTTCTTCAGAGTTATTTTTCCAAACCATCTATAGGTCCTGTTCAGCCCAATCAATTTACTGGCTACGTTCAAAAGATGATGTGTAATTTTTCTGCATAGTTCTTCAGGAACTCCAGCAGTGCCACTTGGACTAAGAGCAAAATATTAAGAATCTGGAACATGTTTGCAGCAAAGGAGAGAACAATCTTTCTGCAAGTTACACAGATTAATAACAGTTTTGTAACCAAGACAAAAAAATGGGGCTGTGCGCAGGCAAAAGAAAGCACTAAAAGGACTGGTAATTTAGGGCTTTATAAACAACCAAGCACTGTGGACAGGAACTGTATACTACCTAGTACATTGAAACAGTCAATAAACACTTTTTCCACCAGTAGCATTCACCTATTATCCTCAAAATCCTATTATCCTCTGCGAAAATTGGTGAGTTACACAGTTACTCTCTTCTAGCAGCACTTGACTCAACTGCTGGGACACCACCATCATACTGTTTCAGAAAACAAATGGCACACCTAAAGAAACATCTTTCGTTGACAGGCGACATCCACTGAACCAAAAGAATGCAAAATTGCATCTAGCAATATAATAGAGGAAATTTTATCCCCTATGTGTTTCATTGACAAGCAAAACCATATTTGTTTTGTAATACCCAAGTTTTACAACCCTTCCTAAAATACGAGTCACGGAGAGGTCTATCCATTTTAAGCTCTTGCCCAGCAATAACCTTCTACTGACCAAATCTTGCATTCAGTTACACACCATCTTGTCAATATGGCTGGCAGAATTTGAAGGGAACACTAAGTTCTGCAGGTGTCAATCAGAGTAGGATTTGAAGACAGTGGGCTTACATGTGTTCCTGAAACATACATATGACCTTCAGATCCTTTGCTGCTTTTGACAATACTAAGGCAGCATGGCTTTTGGAAGCTCGGGTAAGTTTTCTTAATTTAAAAAAGCATCTTCTTCCTACTTGTAAACTGAAAAAAATTCATTTAGAATTGTTGAGATATGATGAACATGGTTGCTATAATACCATTTTTGGTCAATTTTCAGAGTGCAGTCACGCACTCAGTATATCTCCATGGCTCTGTATACAACACAATTCTGCAGCTGCATAAATTGCATTGTAATCTTCCTTATTTTTGAATTTGCTGTGTCATTTTTTTGAACACTTGAATTCTAATGTATAATTAAGTCTCTCATCCTCACAGTTGCAATGAAAATATTCATGATATGAAAGGAATGTAAATCAAAATGTAGACAGCTTGATGCAATAACTGCAAGAAGTGTGAACTGTTCTGCTTGCCCATAAAATGCGTCAGCTCAGACACCCAAATGGAATATTTTAAATGTCAACAATGTTAACCATTTACTTCTGATCAAGTTCACCACAGACTGATCTGTTTTGGAACCACTGCTAGATGCAACAATGCACAGAAAAGTGACTCTGCTGAAGATTTGATGGGACACAGAATGAGGAGCTAAAAAGATCCCTGATTTTCAGTCAATTTCTCTCTTTGCCCAGAAGCTGAAGACTAAGTCTACGTCTGCACCATGATCACTGCAATACAGTGTTGAGATACGCAAGCAAGTTTGAACTTGTCTAGTCTAGGTGCCTGTGAGTATCACTGATGCTGTTGCAGACACCTCAGCACAGGTGTAATTTCCCTTGGAAACTGGAAATTTTAAAAATAAACTCTATGTCAAGGACAACATAGAAATCACTGGCTACCCCATACTTAAATGCAAAAGAATTTATATTCCCATCTTCACAATGCAGATCTTTCCAATGTGAATCAGAGAAAGACAGAAAGGTGAAAAGTCTTAACAAAAGAAATTTTTAAAAACTGCCATATAGTTCATCTTACCTGATATAACCTCTGAAAATGAGGGTTTGAGATTTTGCTGGGCTTAAACAGGTCTTCAAAAGTTTCTCCATCATCATCTTCATAAATCAAATTCATAGAATCAATCAAAGAGTCGACAGCAGATAACTGATCCGCTAAGGCAGCAATTACATACAAAGAAAACTTAAATACACTTGCAGATGGATGGATTTCTTGAAACAATTTCTAAATGAAGATACACTTCACCATGTGAGATTTTGACCAATTCATTACATGCCACAGAATACACTGCAGATACAGACGTGCCAATAAGGCGTATGGATAATGGATACAATAATAAACCCCCTGCTTTATTTAAGGACTAAAATGTAAAGTCTTAAAGCCTTTTTTTTCCCCCCCAAGACCTCAATTATTGCTGCCTTTCTGCTTCCATTTTTCTTATTTTTCAAGATGTTTTTATTTGCAGCAGAAGGTTTATAGGTCACTCAGAAAATAAGGAGAACAGTTGGTCTGAAAAACTAAACGGCGTAATATAAATTTTAAAAGTTATGACTGCAAATTAACACAGTACACAATAGTCAACTATTGCTTTGGTAAAACATGTTTTAGATTTGTTCTCAAACTGTAGGTTACAGGCAAGAGAACAGAAACTGTTTCAGAAACAACCCAGCATGCTTTATATACCCTGATGTGCAGATGCCCATTCAATGGACCTCGTAACAAATTAAAGAAGTGGGAGTGGATTTTAGACTACATCCATTTACGCTCATTGCTGTGCAAAATTCTCAGAACAGTGAGTCAAGCTTTGTATGGCTGCATGTTCTGTGGCTCTCCAAAGACGCCCTCTATCTGAATCTGGACACCAGTAAGTGCATGCTTTAAAAAACAACACACCACAGAAAGTACAGTCTTTGCCTTTGTACATTATATTAACAGGCCATACTGCAACTGGCTACAGGACCAGCTTTGTACGAACGGAGCTGATGCCTCTATTTTAATTCTAGCTAGCTAATCACATATCGTATCTCCCACAAGATTTGGCCATTTAGTCTCACAAATGAGTTCAAAAATCAAAGGATACAGAGGACTAAATCTCAGACGTCTATCACAGAGATCTTGTGAGACTAATAATCCCATAACCCGAGGCAGAAGTCATTTAACAGTAGGTTTTAAAAGACTGCCTGCAAACCTCAAGTCTGCTCAGCCTGCAACTAAGCTGTTAAAGTTTTGATACAGGCTTTACACTTCAAGATGACATAATCATAATGTGTTCCCAAAGGCCTGGGGTTTTTTCCCTAAGCCAAAATAGTGACAAAGCTTATGTTTCCGTTGGAAAGCCAAATATTCGAGCTCTTTTAGAGTCTCTAAGGAAGACAAGTAGGTTACTTTGTCCAGTTGCCCAGTGAAGGACTATTTTACCTGTAGGAATGCATTTTTTATTGTTTTTCAAGGATGAAAATATGTACTGTCTTAAGTCTTCCATGTAGGGTAGTTGCACATAGATGAGACACTGAGCAAGACAAAAGAAGAAAGAAACAACTGAGCCTGAAGTAAAAAAATCTAAAGTATCCCAAAGTGCCCTATCAGGACAATATAAACGTAAGAAAAATCCAATAATACCTGTGTGTGTCAAAATACTTAAGTAAAATATTTACAGAGCAACACAGTTTTAAGCAGAATAAAACACAGCATTATTTTATAATATAGCGATGACTACACTCCTCATTTTTCTACTGGTGGAATAACGATCTCCCAGGTCATCCAATCCCTTCTTCTCGTGCAGAGTTCCAACCAGCCAAGCTTTAAATACCCCATACATTGGCGCTTTGGGAGGTTTTATCATAGCTTACTGTGTTTCAAAGTCAAAAGTTGGTTTTGTTTTTTCTTTATTCAAATACCTCCTCCAGTTCATACCACCCTAAATAATTCCTTTCCATCCTTTATGTTTATACCCTTCATAAGTCTGAAGATTGTTATATCCGCCCCCACCTTCGTCATTGCTTAGCCATGCTATACATATTTAGCTCTTTCAATAGTCTCTCATAAGCAAGATCAGTGGAAACATATGCTGCAAAAATTCTGACATACTGTGTTGCTTCTGGGCCTCTCAGAATTTTAAAAAATTTATTTCAAATATGATTCTGCTGTGTACAGAACTTTCTTTTTTTTTTCCCCTAAGAAACAGACTTCATTTTTTTTCTCCTGTTTTTTAAAATAACCTTTTCAAGTAAATAAATATACTGCTGTCTTCCTAACTGTCCATATGAATTTAAACAACAGCTTTAAATGCTGTGAGCTCCTCCCCTCAGTTCCAGTTGACTTGGAAACCTAATGACAACAGTGTCGTTGGACATGCTTGAAACACCACGCCAGCTATCAAATTCAAACTTTGCACTACCAAGCAACCTGGAGATAAATCCATAGTTTAAGAAAATGAAATAATCTAGTGCAACTTGGATTGTACGCAGAGAGGTAGGTAGTAACACAGCAAGAAAGCAGTGGTAACTTATTACATAAGTGATTACGCTGTTTCTAGATACCAAAAAAATTGAGATTTCCAGGATAATAAAATTAAATTATTACTATGTTATTGAAATAAAAATCAGTATTATTTGAATGTGTAATATAGAGGATACTAATAGAAATATATGGCATTATTTTTCCATGTATTTTTTCTATGGAATTTTCTTAATACTATTTATTACCTCCTTGTCCTAAGACTCAGTACTATTTCCTAAAAATCACTCTGAAAAGTCACATTGGTTTCTTCCGCTATTACACAACACTGCAAATTCATATGGTTCAAATATGATCGTTTATTAATTGGTATTTGTAAAGCATCAATACGGAGGCTATCTACAGAAAGTAAGAGTGAAAAATTACCTCGTATGCATCCTTAATATATGGAAAAGCTACCCCAATTTGCGGGTTGCATCTTCTATCATAAACGTAACGCACTATAGCTACCACTTTCAACTCATCCAATGCATGAACAAGGGCGGAAAAAGCAACTGCTGCATTCTGGGGGAGGGAAGGAAAAAAAAAAAGTCTAGAGAGTCATGCAAGTTCTCATTTGTCTGCTGAAATACACCTTTACCAGTGAATTCAACAACACTGATTTAGTCAAGACCAGTTCCCATTTCAGCTATAACTTCAACACAAGCTTTTCTCATGTTCAAAAAACGAAGAAGCAGAAAGGTTAAATCTCATCATGATAGTGGATCCCTTCAAAGCTCAGCAAACGTTGGGCAGTGGAACGAGACTTCTGTAAGCTGCGTTAAGAATATTTGTTTTATTAACACGGAAAGAAGGGACAATTTCAAGCACCACTACTGTTCTTTTCTGTTCCACAGCAAAACACCTTCAGCATTAAACTTCAGTTCACCTTACCTCATCATCTTTCGCTGCAAAGACCTTCAGAACCTGGTTGCCCATGTAGTAATGCCTCTGGATCTACAGATTCAAATGGTCAAGAGTTAGCCTGATCTAAAACAAATGTCATTAATGTGACTGGACCAATTAAATTCTGAAACAACTAACACATTACTCAAGTGAGAAGCCACAAAATTAAATTACTGTGCATAGAAATTACAGCTCTGTATATGTTTCATATCTCCATTTATCACTCAATATGGATATTCAGTCATATTCGGCAGGATGTTCTCATACCTTCCTATTGATGGGCAGGAATGAAAGACTACGGTACTCGCAGCTGTTATCAGTCTGAATAATACTGCAGTAATTCAAAAGTCAGTGTGGAAAACCACAGTAGTTAACAAAAGACCTAAGCCTAACTGACACCACATCTATGCTATTAAATTTTCCTAGCAAAGACATGTCAAAAAGGAGCTGACAAAAGTCACATCCTTAATTAATAAAGCTACTTCAACAGCAACCTGGAGTACGTACAGCTGTGCTGGCAAAGAAGCAATTCTGTTAGCAGAGTTTATGCTGTTCATGAAAATGGCTGACAAAAAAAAAAAAACAACCCAAACCCAGTTTCATTAAGGGGCACTGCTGGAACAGCTGGAGCCACAGAGGCTGTGAGACACACCCAGAGAAACACTGCAATAGCGGAAAACCTGTCACAAAGACTGCACCCTACTATGAACACTGGTTAAAATGACCTTTCTTTGTTAAAGAAAAATCTCTTCAAATTACACTGTCTCCAAACTAACCTGGAGTTTCATTATTTAACAAATTACCATAATGCTGTTGAAGTCAGTGACAACTTGCACCAGAGCAGATCTGCTTAATGTATTACAGCACGATTCTTCAACTCAGATTATTCTACCTGCAATTATTCTTTGCTGTTCTGTCTTTAAAAGCTCAGGAAATTTTATGTTCAGTATAGTATAAATAACTAGACATATCACTACACCTTTTTTTGTTTGGGGGGAAAAAAAAATGGTCCCTTTTTAATATTTTCAAGTATTATTTCTTGATTTACATGGCATTGCTTATAAATTAAAAATCAAAGTTTAAGCGGCCTCTGATCTTCTTTCCTGAGGGATGTGAATAACTCGGAAAAATAATATAAGGTGATTCTATTCCTTCTTTAATTATGTATTTGGAGCTGTTCCAGTTTCTCCAGTTAATAATAAATTATCTTTTCTCCAAAGTTTTTAAAAGAAACAATTTAATATAAAACATACATTTGAATAGCATCAGTATTATGATTCCAAACAATAAAATTCAGGAGCCAAAACATAAGGAAAGCATGGGTCTTGAAAATTCTAGTTGTAGTTGAAAACTTCCTGGTATCATTATCTATACAGTGTAATTTTAATCCTGCAATCACACCTGAATAATTTTATTCCACTGAGGTCTATGCAACTACTATTGGGCATAATTACCCACACTCCTAATTACAGGACCAGAGCGCACTTTATTTAAGATGTAATTCCTATTCATTATGAAATCCACAGAAGAGACAAGCACATCATAAAAATTATCAAAAGCAATAAATATTTTGTGCATTGAAAAAATATAAACCCAATTTGTTAATTCTTTGAGGCATATTTATGTGATCAAAAATATTCCTACAATTAATTATTAACTATGTATTTGAAGGTATTACCACACTATCTGACCAATGGTGGGGGGAAAAAAAAAATCCATGTGAAATAACAGCTCACTGACAGGAGCATGATGCTTCTCATGTTTTCCTCTTAGTTTCTGGTTTCAATAAAATTCAGACTTCAGGTCGAAATAGGAGGCCAGCCTCCAGCATAAGAAAACACTGCACATGGTGAAATACATCTTACAGAATTAAATGAAGACAGTAAGACTCAGCTGTAGGCTAATAACGCATGAAAAGATGCAAGAAATTGTCTCATTGAAACACTGGGTTCAGACACAACATTTCTCTTGTTAGATCCAGTTTCTGGTACAGGATTTAACACTCCCTAACACCTCTCTGCCCTGGCCAATCTAGGGCATGTAAGCTCAAGCATGATAATGTTTCCTCAATCAATCACTTTCAGTACACAAGCTCCCATGTTACTTAACAACTTTAAGTTCTGAATATCCTCAAGGAGCAACCAGGTTACAGTTCCCATTTAGGCTGGCTTCTCATTTCAATAAATCAACATAACCTCCTGGCTCCTCAGTTAATAATATGCTTTGGACCACTGCACTGCAGTAGTCTAAGGGCATATCTAGCAACATGAAGGGGTCTCTGTGCCACCTGTACTGTAAAGTAAAAATATGTTTAGTTACATCCATTTGGGAGTAAGCTCCCACAGATACTTCCTATTTCATTAGCATCTTTCCTTTTAGCATCTTTCCTTTTAGCATCTTTCCTTCCTGGTAAAGGTAATGATTCCTCAGCCTTCGTCAAGGGCTCTATTTTGTTCAGGCAGCGAGACATTTCAAAGAAGAGCAAGAGGGCTGGGAGCTTTCAGAACAGAAGGCACGGAGCTGCTCTATGATTTCCTTTCAGTTTTGAGTGGTGAAGGGGACTGGGTGCAGTGAACTCCAAGAAGAGTAAAGTTTCAGTCACCCTGTGCAATATCCTGGAGAAGAAAGAGCGGGAGGAGCTTAACATTTCTAGCAATTACTGGTGCTCACACGTCCGTACTTTCTTCTCATGTGTCCTGCTTCCACAAGGGTTTTGTTAAGCCTTTGCCTAAGGCTTTCCTAATGCTTACATCCTGGATTTTCTGCAGGAAATCACCTGGTGCTGGATAGCTTTTATTAAGGTATTTGCTCAATGTAAGTTTCTTACAACTTCCAGGTAAAACAAATGGCAATGTTAATACCACAAGTACAGGTAAGTGCATACAAACACCAAGCACCTCATTGAAATATGGAGAGTTTTTGAATGATGTTATCTTCATCTAAGTTCTATGAAGTCTTTGCTACATTTAGTTTTTGTTATAGTAGAAACAAGAAGCAAGTCACAGTTCACAAACTAATCCTTATGGAAATGAGAATGAATGCAGTCAGTTCTCAGGCTTTCTTTAACATTTCTTTAATGTTGAGAGAGAGGCTTCTTCTGTTAAAAAGAACACACTTGTGGCTGGACAAAGCCCAAAAAGGCTTCTGCATGACCTGAACAGAAGAGAGACCATCTTCCATTGCAGATCTGGCATCACTAAGTTCGTGAGATGAAATGAGACTACAATACCTGTCTCCACTTCGCAGAGATCTGAGGTCAGTGGCTCTTGCTTCACTTGAGGGCCCAATGGCCACATTTATGAGCTTCCCCCCTTCACAAGACTATATACTGTTTACATGTACTAGAATCAGCAAACAAGTCAGCCCTGTATACCTGACTGCAGATGCTCCATTCCCAATACTGGAACCTAGTACAACACCACAACTTTAGTGAATTCAAACTGAAATCAATTGTCTTGAACAACCTAGGAAGTTGAATGGGAAGAAGTTTAGTACTGTACCTGAGAGGATCTGCTGAATCCCAAAACAGAAAAACATTTTGCTTCTGTTTTGTATTTCATTTGCTCTTCATCTTCCTTGGAAAAAGGAACTATATCACTCCCATAGCGAAACCCTGGAGAACAAGAGAAGAGCATCTGGTAAGCATATGGGCCTACAATTCTAACACCGAAATTAGCTCTCTGAATATTTTAACAATGCATGCATGCCCCACAGCTACACTCCACACACGCTCATCAAATTACTTTCCCTGTTAACAGAAAAACCACACACCTCATAGACACGTTTTGTACTTCACCAACAGCAGTTGCACTCCTTGTACATCGTTTTATGTAACATGGCTACCCTCATAGAGAGCAGGAAAGAAAATCAGGGAACTGAACATCTTGCCCAACAAAGTTACGCTCACAGAATAGATTTAAGCAAATCAGAATAGATTTCAGCAAATACGTTTGCAGGGAGTGTTGCAGTCTAATACAAAAAACCCCAAACATACCACAAATCATGGACAGGAAATGACACTAGAAGGGATTCAGAGAACAAAATGTGTTAACAGTGGAAGTGAGATACACCCTCACACGCAATGGAAAACCAAAACACTCTTGTATGCAGAAGTGGTCTTTCTATACACCTCTGCGTTTTACTTCCCGTGCCTTACATTACAGGGATATCTCCACAAAATAGGAAGCTGTTAGTTTCTCAGCGGTATCATCTGTTCCAACTGCTTATTCCCCCATCTCAAGCTACAATATCCTCCCTGTAACATCATCACTTTATTACACTGTCACAGACTAAGGATGGTATCCTCAGGTGCAAAGAAAGCAGAAGGAACAAAGGTAAATCCCTGGATGAAAAACCTATATGCACATACATTTCCCTGGAAACTGAAAAGCAAACACAGGCAGAATGAAAGAAATTTCAGTATGGGTGCTCCAAATGCAAAATATTGTCTAATTATGACATTTCTCAAAATGTCCACAAAAGTCCATGAGGCATCAGCAGCTCTTTAATTGTTAGAAATATCACACCATTGATAAGAGAAATTTTTGGTCTCTTTTGTTCACATTGAACGGTTCATCACTTCTTTTTACTAGTGTCCCACAACCACTCACCAACTTAGGCAGTCAGGACATCAGCAGAAAATGGTCAAAAATGCTTCAAAATACATTCACTATAAAAAGTGGATTTTTTTTTTTATTTTACTAAAAGTTTTGAAATTATAAAACATAAAGAGACTACTAGCTTTTAACTATCATTTCTGCTTAAAGAAACAGAGAAAATCACACTGTCGTTGGGACATTTTTATCTGCTACTGTTATGATTGCTACAATCGAAAAAGGTTAAATAAAAAAATACAGTATGTATCTCAATTTTTCAATTTATTTTATTCATTTGACAGCACTTTCTATACTGTTATCTCAATAATTCTGCCCTTTACAGTTAATACACCTGCCCTACTTGTGTGGGATTGAAACAGCAAAGGAAAGAAAAAAATTAGTAACAAAATATATATAAAATTGCAAAAAATTAAACATATTTGATTAACTCCATTTTTAAAAAGTAGACTATTTCATACTGTTTCTGGGGCCTTCAGTCTTCTAAGGAATTTAATCCACTCAGAAAGAAGCTGAAGGTTATAAAAGTATTCTGCATAGCACTACAGATTGAACCTGTTACGGAAATTAAACAGCAAAGCTAATAGACTCTTGAACACTAAACCTTCCTTTAACGGTTTCACCTTCCCAAGTGCAAAATGTCTAGAGCAGTTGCTTATCTAGAAGAAAGCAGTGTTATGAAAGTATTCATGTTATCAGTACAACTGAAGATTTGAAAACAGAACAGAGGTTGCAGCACTACTCACTACAGAACTGAGGTATGGTCCTCCACAGAATACAGTTTAGGAAGCTGTAGTGCCTTCCAAGTTCCACCTGGTGGTATTATTATTATTCCTATTAGACTGCAACACTCCCTGCAAAAGTAAGAATTTTTAAAATATGTGAAGACAAAGTGTCTCACATAACAGTCTCTGTGTTCCATCAGCTTACAGAGCTTACATTCTAAGATCACAGCTAGGCTTCAAAGTATAAAACTAAAAGGCACTTAGATGATTTAAGAGTACAAGCCATTATCTTTGGTTTGTCTTCAGGGTGCACATAAAGAAGTCATACCTTGAATAGTATCATCTCTCTGAACCTCTGTCTCGTCATCATCATTCAAGCAGTAAACAGTTTCTTTTTGCACATCATCTTTTCTGAGGGTTTTAGCATCCACAACTGTCCACATTTTTTTTACCTTCTCTTCTGTGACCTTTATATCAGAATTCAAAGAAAAGGAACATCTAACATTTCAGTGGGATCCACAGCGCTTACCAGAACACGCATAAAATTCGTAGACCAAGCGCTGTATTGTTTTGCCAATACAGGACTAATAATGACAGCCCCAAATATGCATCTCTGACTGCTACCACAGTGCTTTCAGCACACTGTTTCATCTGTATGAGACCTAACACCTGAGCTATATCATATTGACTGCATACTTGTCTTGGGTATTCATCAAAGTCATGGGCTAAGCCATCTGTGGAAGTCTTTCAGTCACAGGATAACATGTAACTTGCTTGCTATGTATTTTACCTCCTCCACCTACATAAAAGCTTTTGACAAAGCATTAAGATATATGTTAAAGATACAAGATGACTCAATGCTCATTCAGCTTGTTTGCCCAAGTTTTGCATCAGGCTTACTCCACTACAGGATAAAAATACCCTATGCTACTGCAACTTCCCCAAAAGGCAGAAAAAGATCCCAGTTGCATTACAGGACTGGGAGGGGAAAGAAGGAATAAATATCTGCAATGAGTGAATGTTTCCCAACTACAGGGAAAGAAAAATGCTTTCTTTTCTCTCTGCAGTGGATAAACTGATGATATACTTAGTGAATGAGAAGAAAAACAGAGAACTGGGCAGAAAACAGAAAAGACAGAATAGATTACATCACTAGATATCACAAGTCTATTCCTAGCTCTGATCCTGCTGCTGTATGACCTCAGGCTAGTCATTCAGTTCATGTTGCTTACTCTCCCAAGCTTCGTTTATTTTGTGTGTAAACACCTTTGGTAGGGGACTCTTACTGCATATTACAGGTCTGGCACAATATCCTAGTTAAAAAAAAAATTATGAATATGTATAAATAGAAAGCTGGCAGCAGAGATCTTTTTCAAGGTTAATATGCCTATCTCTCAGAAATCAGATATATTTCGACTTCATAATACATCTTCCTTGTTGGAACGTGTCCAGAGAAGGGCAACGAGGCTGGTGAGGGGTCTGGAGAACAAGTCTTATGAGGAGCGGCTGAGGGAACTGGGGTTGTTTAGCCTGGAGAAAAGGAGGCTGAGGGGAGACCTCATCGCTCTCTACAACTACCTGAAAGGAGGTTGTAGCGAGGTGGGTGTCGGTCTCTTCTCCCAAGTAACTGGCGAAAGGACGAGAGGAAATGGCCTCAAGTTGCGCCAGGGGAGGTTTAGATTGGATGTAAGGAAAAATTTCTTTACTGAAAGAGTGGTGAAACATTGGAACAGGCTGCCCAGGGAAGTGGTTGAGTCACCATCCCTGGAAGTATTTAAAAAACGGGTAGATGAGGCGCTTAGGGACATGGTTTAGTGGGCAAGGTGGTGTTGGGTTGACGGTTGGACTCGATGATCTTGGAGGTCTCTTCCAACCTTAATGATTCTATGATTCTATGATTCCTGAAACCTTGCAATATTGGCCAGACTCTCAGTCTTGGGTTCAAACAACAAACCAATCAATCTCCATCTCACCAGATCCATCAATGCTGCCACACTATATAGTTGCCTATTAATTATTCAATAACTGGAATTTTGCACATTTTCTGTGTTTAAATACACTTACTTCTTCCTAGCACTGTGTGAAGGACCTATATAAACTCTAAGGGAAACAGACTGTGCACAAGCTCTGCCAAACAGTATAAAGCAAACAAGCTGAAAAAATATACCTTTTTTCCCAAGTCTGAAATAACAATAGATGCAATTTGAAACGATAGCTGGTAAAACATTTACACCCACTATTTTACATACACGTGCATAATTCCTCTCATGCCTAGGGCTTAACAAATATATATTAAGTCTCACTGAGCTGCAGACATATCACTGATGTCAAATGGAAAGCTTCACACAAGCATAACATTTTTAATCAGGTTCATCAACTTCAACACCATTAAGTGTCACAGCGTAGATAGCAATTACTTCTATTTTTGTACAACGTGAATTTTAGTTCTTTAACATATGTGTACAATATGGTGAAGTTAGAGTTGCTGTGGGAACCACAGTTTTAGATGTACTGGCTTCTACGCTCATAAAATCTCTACCATAATTATTTTGGATGTTGTTTTATCTTTTATTTTCTTAGCTTTAAGGAAAAAACATGCAGCTGCACATAACTTGCTGCCAAAATACACTAAACCATATGATTTTATGAACTTACTGATTTGTAGGCCACAATCCTTATAGACAAATTAGAACCAATAGTGAGCTGGCAGGGCCAAGCCATAGGTCTTCTTTCTATTTTCTTAAACATGGAAAGACGCTCCAGGCTCTCTCTAAATGAAGGAATCAGGAAAACAGAAATTAACTCTGGTGAACTGTAATAAAATATTATAGACAATACACCCTCTTCAAGGAGATGCAGGAGTCCAATTGTTTCAGCTTAGACTGCATAAAAAGCATTAGAAAATAAACTGTATGAATAATCTTGTCATTATTGTCAGAAAAGAGAATGAAAAAAGAGGTGGTACAGTAGATGATTCTCATCTCGAGCCTTTCTGATGGTGTGACGTTAGGGCTTAAAGACAGTATGTTAGATCTTGTGATGAAACTGCACAATTGCTTATTAAGCACTTTACATTTATCTGTGCTCACCCAATTAGGGCATGTAGTTGGCTGAACAACCCAAATTAGAAAAGGCTTCTCTAAGTGGTAAAATGTTTTCTGCAGTGGAGATGAAGAAATAAAGAATCCAGTTTCAATTAACAGGATTTTGTTTGTGTGTAATTAACTTTTGACACTTCTTTTTTTTTATACAGTACTAATGAACTCATTATTTTCAGGGCATTCGGTTGGAGTGAAACAAGTTACTTTCAGTATTTCTAGCCTAAACAGCATAAATGCAAGTTCATAAAACACACACAAAAAAAGGAACTGTAATGATTTTATATAAAGAGTGTTAACTCCATTGCACAACTTTAAGCAATGGGGTCCCAAAATTAAAAATTGACAGTAAAAGTAATTTATAATATATTATTGTGAAATCAAATAGGCTTGCGCCCCAGAACAGCTTTCAGCTAATACAAACTGTATCAGCTATTTTGCTATAAAATTCCAGTGCAGAGAAAGCGCTCATTCATGACGAAGCAAAGATAAAACTGTGTTGACCTCATCTTTTTCACATGATGATAAAACCCAAAATCTACCTCTCTCTTGATTAAAGCACTCGTCCGGCAGAAATTAAGATCAACTCCTAAAAACATTAGTACAGAATTCAACTTGGTATTCTACTTTTCAACTTTCTTAGGATAAGTAGGGTTTTTTTGAAAATTCTAATAGAAGCACAATGAAAGGAGAAAATGCACTGGGATTTTTATGATTAGATAAACATTGTATTTCCTTTTTTTATTTTCTTCTTCCTTGGAGAAAGGAAGGAAGGGAGGAAAAATTACTTTTTCTGGCAATAGAGACATCAATATAGGATTTTTAAAAAGAACCCGTTACTACATCACTAAAACTACTGCAAAACATACATTCAAGGATGAATGTGAAAATCAAATACCTAAGTGTCAAATGCCTAAAAATGTCATTTAAGCTCAATTTATTAACTCTATCCTTTAATTTCTTATATTTATAGAAGAAAAATGCTCCCTGTTATCAAAGAAGACTCAGCCAATAAAACCCTAGTAAATACACATTTCAACTTGTATTTTAAAAACATGTCTTTTCTCCTCTGCTCTCCAATCCCTTCTCCCAAAACCCAGAGACAGCAGAAGTACCTCCTGTCTGAGAGTCAGAATATCAAACCCTAAAACAATACAACAAAATTTTCTCAGTTACTTTCCTGGCATGACTAATTTATTTTCAGAAGAGTTGATAATAATGAATATAGGAAAACAGAGAGTGTATCTGAGTTGGTAAACTATCATGATAGATTTGCAAGGCTGACTTCTTAAAGCTCGATAAGCAACGTAACTGCATCTAAACCCACACATATTCTTAAACAACTTAAGCAACTAAGCTTTAATCTCTTAGCCAAATGCCTATTTATCCAAAGATTTTGGATTTCCCCTGAAAGCATGGCACAAAGACAGCTTATACAGTAGCAAGAGCCTGCGATAAAAAAAAATATAAAGAAGGGGCCAAGCCACATAGTAGATTCATGCATGTAGATTATCCTAAAGGATAAACGGGCCCAGAAAGATACTGCTTTTCTGTGAAGTCTTTTCATGCAATGACAAAGCCTGTTTTTTTCCAGAGACTCAGACTGCTCTGTTGACTAGTATGGAACACATACACAGGAATACATACACCTGTTTCTTCACTAATCCACACTAATGCTCAAATAACAGTTTAACCGGTTGCTGAGGTGCAAAGCAGATCAGTTGGGCAGGGTGAAGGAAGGGAATCCCACAAATAAAATGATGAATAACAGCATGCAAACCTACAGGTACCTCATCTAGAAATCACACTTGACAATCACATTACAGCTATGGTCTACTAAGTTTCCTGAAAAACACGTTGTCTAAACGATCACACTTCATAATTGGGGAATAGAACTACTAAGAAAATAAAATCTGACTTTTATAAGGCGCATAAACGCTTTTTGCTTTTTTCCCAACTGAGACAACACCTACGTGGAAACGTCTTGGATATATCATTAGCTACAGTTTTTCAGACACACACATATATTTTTATTCTTTCATTGGGAAAACATGAGGTGAAAAACCATCTTTCAATTCTTGCATTAGGAATGCTGCTAAAAAAGTATATTGTTTGGCACAATGGCAGAGCAGTCTGTGATTAAAGAGCAGGATTCAACAAACAACTTCACTTAAAACATTTGTGGGAGTTTGATAAACTAGTAAGCTAAAAGAAGTCTGAGACCAAGGAACAAAGGCTACCATTAAATGCAAATGTTCTACCTGCACTATGTCACAAATTTCAACTCTTTCCAAAACATGCTTTTGAAATCTCATTTATAGAAACATTCCCTCCAAAATCCACCAACACTAAAGATGGACGAAAACTGTTTTTTTTCTTTAAATACAGATAAAAAAAATTCATTTTCCACTGAAATCTGTAAGCTTTTCTATCTATTCTAAAGCCACTGAAGAAGCTGTTTGAAAGGGACAGTGTACAATAAGTTATAAAACTCACTGACTTCAGTGAAACCGGAAGCCAAGTGACTGATTACTTAATTCATTTCACCTTTTGGGGAAGAAATCAGAAAGTAAAATTACAGTGTGATAAAAGAGGATTAGCCAAGTTTACCTGAACGTATAAATTTCTTCCAGCCCCCCTTCTTCGTCCAAAGTATGCATCAGTTTCCTCACCACATCAATGCCTTCCTTCTGTTGCTCAGTTAAACCCTTTCTCGGAAAAGAGTTTCTGTGCATTTGAGAATGTACACTGGCATTTGTATCTCCACCTCCATCATCAACATCCACTGGAAATGGCAGACTAAGAACACAAGCAGAAGCAGTTAGTTTGACTTTCTTCTTGATTAAAATAACCAACCAAAGCCAAAACAAAAATTGTATCAGGATCAACAATTTCTGTCTAGCTCCAGTCAGATGTATAAAGAGCCACATGGCTGGCGAAACACATGAAGTAGTATTTCAGGTCTACTTGGCATTGGTAACATCTTGACCAGAGTGCTGCACCAGTTCTGGGCATCATACGTCAATAAAGATGTCCACATACAGGAAGGGATTAGGGAGTAAAGACAATGACGATTAGAAAACAAGATCTATGAAAAAAGACTGAACAAAATAAAGCCTGTAGAGAAGGGAGTCAGAGAGCAAGACAGGCTTAAATATAAAAGGCTGTGGCAGAGAGGAAGGGAACAATCAGTTCTTCATATTCAGCCTGCACATCATGGAGTCAGGTCAGATATTCAAAAACCTGATAAAGGCATTTCAAACCATAATCTCTAAAACCAACTGCCTGAGGAGATAGAAGAGTTTCCTTCGCTGGACATCTTTATAAAAAGATTAAATAAACACCACTTAGCAATGACATACATACAACTGACCCAGTCTGAAGTAGAGGACTTCTCTAGATGACTTGTTAAAGGCCCTTCCAGGCCTGTGATTCTGTATCAGCTCTAAATGCCAGCAAACAGGACTTGCTCTGCAGTGGGGCTATTAGGTATTTCTGGAATAAATGTTACTCTTTGAGATTTTAATAGCTTACAACACTAGGTGAATTTCTGACTGAAGATGACACATTTTCCTGCACTTCAAGAATCAGATTTAAAACTTTAGCCAGGGGTTATAGATAAAATTATTTTGCTGCTCTTCAAAATATAACAGAGTTAACTAAGTATAATAACCACAGAAAAGAGAGATGTGTAAGATCCTTTACTCTGTGCCTCTGACAATGCCTGCAGATTTTTCAAATCTTTCGTCTGATCCAATTTTGAATGAACCACATGATACTTTTTACCACATTGCCACAAAGTAGAAGAATTTTAGCATTGTATTCTGTTTTCAAAAAGCAGCCTACAGATCTCTACCTTACTTTCACCTCATTAGTACTCACTAAACTTATCTGTGGAGCAACATACAATAATCAGATTTAACAATATGCACAACAATGTCACATACAGCAGAATTAAAAGATCAAACTTCAGCAAAGTGTTTGGTACCTTTTAAGGAAGCAGCATCCACTGACAAAGAGAAACTGTATTTTAAAGCAGTTATGACAGCAAAAAGCTTCAAACCTCTGATACATAAAAGTTAGATTACTTTCATTATACAGTGCTTAGAGTCCTGTGATGAGAACTGTGTAATACCCAAAGCTACACAGTGCTCAGCATGTGCTCAGTCCTTGGTAACAGAGAGGAAAACCAACTATGTCTGTCCTGGTTTCGGCTGGGATAGAGTTAATTTCCTTCCTAGTAGCTGGTACAGTGCTGTGATTTGGATTTAGGATGAGAATAATGTTGATAACACACTGATGTTTTAGTTGTTGCTCGGTAGTGCTTACCCTAGTCAAGGACTTTTCAGCTTCCCATGCCCTGCCAGCGAGAAGCTGGGAGGTGGCACAGCCAGGACAGCTGACCCAAACTGGCCAAAGGGATATTCCATACCATATGATGTCATGCTCAGTATATAAACTGGGGGGAGTTGGCCAGGGGGCGGCAACTGCTGCTCGGGGACTGGCTGCGCATCTGTTGACGGGTGGTGAGCAATTGCATTGTGCATCACTTATTTTGTATATTCTTTTATCATCATTATTATTATTTTTGCCTTCCTTTTCTGTCCTATTAAACTGTCTATCTCAACACACGAATTTTACTTCCCCCCCGCCCCGATTCTCTCCCCCATCCCACTGGGGAGGGTGGGGAGTGAGCGAACGGCTGTGTGGTGTTTAGCTGCCTGCCGGCTTAAACAACAACAGTCCTGTTGGCACCCAACGTGGGGCACAAAGGGTTGAGATAATGACAGATCTGACCAGAGCGTGTTAAGGTAAATTTGTTATAAGCATTCATCATATTGGTTTAATAGTCGCTGGTCACAATGTTGATTAATTTACTCTCAAAGTTGTCGTGCTTGCTCTCAAAGTTTTTGTGTAACACCTTACTTGCTGTACATGTTCCCTGTTGTGCTGTCTGTCACCTCTGGGAGCTGGGGCAAGGATATCATTTTGCTGCACTGTGTAACACTACTGGTTTATGATATGATAAAAGTATTGGTTGTGAGACTAATTTTTGTATTTGTACTTCTGTATTTCTACTCAGCATTGCCGTCACCTATGTACCTCGGGAGCCACTTTTCGGAAACTGTTAATAATTACATCTTTTACCTTTTCTCCCTGGGGAACCAACCTATGGGGGAGATGGGAGGGGGACACTTTCCTTCGCTCCTTCACCTTCCCTTTCTCCTTCAGGCTAGTTACAACAGCTCTTGAGAATTTTGAATATCCTTGGGATGTTCAAACCAGCATGGTCCTATTGCTATGTCTCCTGAATGTGGTTCAGGTCTTGTTTATGGTTAAACAATCATCTAAGAATACCATCCAGAGATCAACCCCTGCTGACAGGCACTGCGGCTACTCAAACCCCCATTGACAGGCACTGCGGCTACTCCAACCCACAAGTTACAACCTAATCAATAAACAGGGCGTAAGAGATGGAAGCACGGGTTATAACAAAAGGACAAGGTTGAGCAAGAAATTATTTTTAAACCAGTACCCTGAGTATTTTACATTTGTATATGTATTTCTCAAAGCATCATTTGCTCGTGTGGCTGGGAGACAGGGCGTAAATCTGCAGTTGATGCTCTAACAGCAACATTTCCCTAGTGCTTCTATTAGCCATGGGGCTTTTCCTTTGCAACATTACAGACAAAGAAAATGTAAAGATGTATCAGAAATCTCACAGAATAAAACTGCAACATTAACTTGTGGCGGTAGCATCTGCACTAGTCTGCACAGCAAACTACAGGTACGGAGACAAGGTAGCAGGGGCTAAATACAAGGTCTCTGAAAGATGTAACGCTGGCTGGCAGCATGTACTCAGGTTCATGGTACTGTGTCTCCACTGCCTCCAGTGCCAACAATAGCTCAAATAACCTAGAAGGGGCACGTCAAGGCATGTTGCGAGCATAACTTCTTTTGCTGTGTAGACAGAACCTGAGAGCAGTCTGACATTTTTACATTCAGTCTCTCCCAAGCACAGGCAAAAAAGAATTTTTCTGTGGAGGATCAGCCCATGATTTTCAGTCACACTTTCCTACCTAACCCCTCTGTTACGTTGCAGGTGGATCCGCAAATGGCTTTAATGAATTTATAAAGTTCACAACATTGCTCCTTACAGAATGCTGGATCTAAGTGAAAGTAAATATTAAAATGGTCAGAAGTAAAACTGCGGCTTTAACTTTCCCCTGTGAAATCATTTGTTATAAACAGCAAACATTAACATTCACACAAAGTTTTGCTTCTAAATATCCTACTAGGCCTATAGCTTCCTGTGTTACCATCATGTGCAACAACTAACACAGATCTCGGCACCAGCATTGATTCTTCAGGTCAATGCCTATACATGTACTAAGACAGCCAAGGGATTCCTCTCATAATGTGTAAAACATTGCTTCCATTTTCCACTTCCATTTTCCAAGCCCATCACTGTGAATATAACCCTTCTCTTCAGACTTGCTTTTCTACTGACACCAGAATCAGGCTATAAACATCTGCAACAATACCTCGTTATTTCTTCCCAGTAACTCCCTTACCTAAAAGGATCTAGGCTCTTGCTGTGACAAAACCACTGCTTCTGATGCTATTTCTGGCTTACTGTTTCCCACTTCTCTGCTTATATAGATCTTATGTCTCCCGTTTCAGACTTTGGCTCTAAGCTATAAGCTTAACTGGAGAAGAAGCCATTATCTTAACACGTATTTGCACATCACTTAATCAAGGGGACTTAGTTCATAACTGGAATTCATGGCATGTGTAATTGATGTAAGTACTTATAACACTCATCACATACTGGTATACCTCTATATAAACAATACACCAAGAGATCACCAGCTCCTTCAAGATCGTTATTAAGAAAGAATAATAATTTCCTTTTAAAAAAATGGCATAGTGTATAACAGCCACTTCTATACTTACAAAAACTGAAGTGAAATTCCTGTTTTCTTCAAGTTAGCAATGATAATTTCCAGCTGATCCTCACTGACAGGACTACTAAGGTCTGTAAACAGTTCAATGTGTCTCTTCTCATATCTCTTTCCTCTTAAAATACAAAAAGAACATTTACATATATCAGAAATATCTAGAAGGCCTTTTTCTAATTCTTTCCTTGGTAAAGCTTCAATTTTGCAAAGTGATATACTTGTAAAAAAAAAAAAAAAAAAAACAAACCTACTTGGTAGAGCTTGTTCTATCATTGCTCATATTATTTATGGTAAGTTTTTATCTTTATATGATTCCCCCTACTCACTCCCACCCCCTAAAATTGAGGGCTCTAGCCCTGTGACTGTATAAATCACTAACTACATCTAAATGAATGGAATCCTGCCAATTTTCACCAATGTAGATAAAACGCTAATAAAATGTTAGGTTGTTTATTGATTATACTGGATATCTCCTTTGCAGCTGTAAGCCTGTCCTTGTGAAAATGGAAAATGTATTTTAAATTACTGTTGCTGGCGGGGGTTCCATTTCAGTAAAGCCAATTCAGTAGATTCATTGGATAAGATGGACTTTAAAGCCTACTTAATACGCCAAGAAGTAGTAACAATAAACATCAGAAAGTTCTGCCAGCTACAGAACAGAATTCAGTTAAACTGATATAATTTTTATCTGGATATTCAAGCATGAGGGTGATTTTCTTGAATTTTTACCCAATAGTATTTTCTCAACTGAAGGTAAATTCCATATCAAAGGATCTGGTGCATACATGCAACTTATTGACAAGATAACAAAAGCAGTTGCTCCATAGGTATTCAAGGTTATACTGCCATAAATACAGTGATTTTAATTCACAACTCAGTTCTAACCGTTAAATTGATACAGTTCTCCATGCCGATTAGACTTT
Organism: Pygoscelis adeliae; assembly: GCF_000699105.1. NCBI lineage: Eukaryota > Metazoa > Chordata > Aves > Sphenisciformes > Spheniscidae > Pygoscelis > Pygoscelis adeliae. The sequence goes on along the minus strand of NW_008824762.1, from coordinate 1,374,292 downwards.
AATCATAAAAATACAAATTGCATCACTAAGTCTAGTCTTCTGCATTCACAATTAGATCATACAATCTTCTTAACAACATGTTCAATCTCTGTTTTGAGAGGAAGTAAGGCTATCTTCCTTTCCCTGGACCATCAGTCCACTGAGTGTCAGAAACAGCCACATTTCCAGTTGTCCATTCATTGACAACTTTGTAACACTTGTGCCAACATTTTCTTTCAGCTTAAACAGTGTTTCTTCCTACTGTACATTTATCTCCCACACCCTGCATATTTACAAACAGCCACCTTATCTCCAACAGCCTTTAAGGTGCTAGGCTGAACAAACTCACCTTTCTAGTTTTGCTTTCTTTTTTTTCTTTGTAAGATACGGTAGCCCTTTTCTATGCATTTTAGCATCTGAATTAATGTTTTTTGAAAACAGATCACAAGAAATGTGACACTAAGTGAAGTCTTTGTGCCTTGTATAATGGCATTAATGTTCTCATGAATCTACTGCAAAGTTCCCAGTTGCATCAGAAAGCTCTTAGATTGTCTGGAGAAGCTAGATGTCTCCTGGGGATTCTTCAGGGACAGACTCCTGTACTGTGTTGTTTGTTTTGGTTTGGTTTTGGTGTTGTTTTTTTAAAATCATTTTCCATATTTACAAAACACTGGAAATGTAATACTGACAATAAATCAGGTCAGCTCCAAAGTGCAAGGGCAGAATTCTGTAAAAGGCTTTGGCTTACATACTCACATTGTTTCCTTCTGAAGCAAGTCCATACACACAATAATTGCATCCAGAACTAAGCGAATTTAAGAAAAATCTCATCTAGAACATGAATCATGTCACAGAGGTGTTTCTCCTGTGAAACAATCTTCTGTTTTCACCCCCTCCCAAACACTAACAAACATACATTTTAGTTAACAACCAAACAATTTTCTGAGACAAGTACTCTTCAAATATCTACTGTGCAAGAAGTTCCTATATAACTTGTCTGTTTTGTAATCTTGTCTCTTCCCCATTTATCTGATGGAACAGTAAAAAGACTGCTTCAGGGCCCAATCTTTTAACTGTCAATGAGGAGGCTCAAGTCCAACGAAAGAGCAATCTAATCTTTACAACATTACTTTGAATCCACAAACACAATTTACTTGTACTTTCAATACATGATACCATTTTCTCAAGCAAGTTTTCCTTCAAAACATCTGCATCTGGCAATCTCTTGATAGTTTCTTCCTGACCACAATTTTCATTGGGAACATATTTTTATCACTGTGCACAAACCTGCCCACCGATTGAAGAAGGAACATGACTCTGCTTCTGCTAAGATACAGCTGACCGGCTACACGCTTCTCTGAAACAGCTCTGACAGTCTGAACAGACCTCACTGCAATCATTTTATGGCCAGAAAGAGGGAAGACAACACGGGAAGTTAGAACAGTATGTAAATGAAACACACAATGGGACACTATAGAGATTGCCTTGTTTTAAAACTCTTCACCTTATGCAGCTAACAACAGAACACATTCAAACATGAACAACATTCAAACCAGCAAGTGACATTTGGTAGTGTTAGAAATACTTCATACAGAAATCAATCTGATACATCTCTATTCTGTTTTGTCTGGCTTCTGGTACTTCTGCTGACATATTTTGTAAATAATATTTTTATTTGATGAAAAAGCATAAACCAAGTTCTGCAACACTATTTTTAAAAAGACATGCCTTATTTGAGGCCTAAAATTATATTATTGCTATCTTTGTTCTCTTTAATTAACAGAGCACTTCATAAAAGTAACGATTCCCAAAGGCCAAGAGACCATCTGCTAGCCTAAAAGAATGTCAAAAAGCAGTTAATCTGCTTTTAAACAAACTTACAACCACAAATTAGCTGAACTCCGATAGTAGTTAAAACTTCAGAGGCAAATCTGAGCCCATTTCACAACACTAACTTCCTGTCTCCTATGTAGCTGAATCAGTTCAAGAAGAGCTCTACAACGAAAGGATACAGTCTGCTTGTTCAGAGTCTGGTTTAATCACATCTTGAATATCTTCCAGCAGATCAAAATCTGGTAGCATTAGTGACCTATGTACAGTAATGTTTTGGTATTGATCCCCACTGGCGAGGTCATTCCTAGTACCATCTGTGCCAAACAACACTACAGCAACTTCATCTTTACTCTCAGCAAAAATCTGGAGACAGAGAAAATACAAAACAGGTATAAAAACACAGGTAGATTCATACACAACTATATTAGGTAGATTTGAGCAAGCTGAACTAATCTTGAAACAACATCAAGCACAATGGATTTACTTTTTCTTACTTTTTCAGTCCTATCTTACCTTACCTCTGCAATCTTACAGAGAGTTCACTAATTTAGATATAATTAAACTAACAGACTGACATGAGGATATCTGGCATAAAACAAGTAAAACTGGCTGACTCAGTCCTTGAAATGAGTCTTCAGTATGGTAAATATTAAGAAGGTTGAAACATTTTAGAGAAAGAGAAGAGAACTTTTTTCCCCTAAAAGTTTCTACTGCCCTAAAGAAAAGGAGTGATCAATCCAACTGCCATATCTCCACAAAAGTACAGCTGAAACAAAGAGCACTGTTACTCCTGCATAAAAATGGACTAATTCTTACTCATTTCTCATTTATTTCAATTATTAGTAAATGAGGAAAATATTTCACAGATGTCATTGCTTCCTCTCCCTTTTTAACAGTTTTTAATCACATGTAAAGTCACACATACCTGTCGCTGCACAAACTTTGTCATAACCTTCTTGGCTTGTTCAAGTGAAGACTCCTCACCAGAGGCAGAATTGCTCATTGTAAAGCCCACATCCAGGCACAGCACTACGGCTGCCTAGACAGGAACGACAACACTGAGTAAGAATGTAAAAGGGCCAATATAAGCATAATTACTTAAAAGGGTTAGTTCAGATCCTTGAACATACAAAACCTAAAAATCAAACTACGTCACTATTGGTTTCTTTTACAGTAACTGTTATTCTCACTGAACTGAGAATCATTTAATCCTGTACCATGTTCCAGGCATCTCAGTGGAAAATACAAAAAATCCTACGTTACACAATAATATGTTAAGAGGGGCAATTTCTGTTCAACCCCGTGAACATACCAGGGAACTAAAGGCCCACTAGGAAATAAAACAGAGATATTTCAGTTGACAATTACCAGCACAACACAATACACTATATCTGCACAACACAAGGTGGACATACAAGCTTGTGGCCTAAACTCTACAGCAACATCCACCCCTCGCAGTAGCTCGCAATAGCTGTAGACCACTGTTTGGTCTAACCCAAGAACATAAGAACGACTGCAGTTCTATGACTTCCAGGGAGAGCCAGAACATTTGTTGCTACTGGAAGTGTCTCTGCAGTGATCACCGGTGCCTACAGCACACAGCTATGCTCTTAAAGCCTCAGAAGGATGAATTCCGATTTCAACTTAGGGGCTTAAATCCCACAAGCTAGCATATGTGTTTGCATTTCTGATCATTGCTTTAACCAATCTATATATAAGTGCCCAAGTCTTCCCCTTAATTGATTTATAAACTAGCATATGAATAAAGTAAAATTGCATCTTGTGATTTCTCTTGTTCAACATTTACTAATAATGAGTATTATCTGCAATGTGTTGCCCATTCAACTGGTTTTGCTAAGTTCCTCTAAAGTTCTTCCACAGACTCTACTCAGCTTGATTAACCTAAGTAATTTTATCATCCAGCTGAACGAAGGTACAAGACAAATACCGCAAAAATATGTCCTGCATCTCCAGGGACAATGACAAAAGGCCAGCTCAAATTTATTGTGACTGATTAAGCCAAGGTTTTTTTAAATACACATCAAAACCTTGTCTGGTGGATAGCCAGTAGCTTCAATTACACTGCGTACAAAAAATTATTGTTTGCCAGAACACAGGAAAGTTAGGTATTACCTAGTTTGGAACCAGTCAGCTTGTTTTAAAATACAAAATCTATCCAGTTCTTTAAGAAGTGAAGCTGCCAAAAGGACGCGGGCAATAAATCAGAAGATTGAGAATTAAGCGACACAAGATGCATAGTCTGCTTTTGCAAAACAAAAGGGATGAACAGAAAGAAAAGGTGTTGGTCTAAGCTCTTTTGCATATGACCATGCAAATAACTCCAAGTACCTTTTTAAACATCAACCAAAAGAACCTGATTCTTTTTGTCACCCAAATAGATATTTCTTAATATCAAGTTTATAGAAATAATTTGCCCAGATTAGCTGTCTAATACTCTGAATTAGCAGCTCTCAAACTATTTTCTTATCCTCCTCCTTTTCCCAAAATATATTGTGCACCTCCCCTGTCATTTTAACAAGCACTGGTTTAACTCCCTGCATCCTCCTAAAACAGGACAAGGGGAAGAAAGAAAGACGACTTAGCAACAGGACTCCACAAGACATCCAGCAGGTTGTACTCAGTCTCAGCTTATTCCTCACTCTGCTTTCACTGGTGGCTTGCCTGGGAGCTAGGAATTAATGCCTCTGAGTCAGCTAGGTCTGCAAAAGCTTAGAGTGAAATAGAGGCAGTAACTGGGGCTGCACTAGGTTCTAACAAGAGCCTTGTTACTGCTCACCTGCCAGCCTGAGGAATTACTCTACCAGCTTCAGTAACTGCAGACCCTCTGCTTGTTGCTGTCCTGCCTCAAGACACACCATGGCTGTCAGCTGAATCAATCCTGTTGTCAAAGCCAGGTAAAATGCTCTTCACAGCTGGCAAGATGACAGCAAAGAAACTGAGCAGATGCAGGAGCGAAGAGCTGCTGTTTTACTTGAGAGAAAATGATCAAGTGTCAAGTGCTAACATGCTCTTCTGGAAGGCAGCAAACTCCAAGCCTGGTGCCTATTCAGGTATGTGGAATCCTCCTTCAGGAAGAGGGCAGGTCTCTCTTTTGGTAATCCTCCTCTATATGTCCCTTCATCTGTTATGAACCTCTGTGCATCTCACCTCTGAGCATCCAGTACTGCCATTTTCAGGTGCAGTATTCTAAGCTACGCTTTTAAGATACTCAGCATGTGTGATTGTAGGACAACATTGTCACACCTGAGCTAACATCAATCTGCTTTGCTCAAGTACTGATAAGCATGAAAACAGAACGAGCCTGCCTTGATCTATAACCTCTCAGTGCTGAAGCTAGTTATAATAAAGCTAAGAGAGATATGGCTACAGCAGCACTTTAGCCTTCAGCACAGACTTTGCCTGTGTTTAACAGATACTAAACTGCCCTGTATCAGAACAGAGCTTAACACAGCTTTCACCAACAGGGTTCCTTAAATGTACCAGACAAACAAACTGCATTTTTAAAAGGGCAAACCCATTTTTATTATTTTAGCAAGAGCAACGGCAATTACTACTGTGGTAGCTGCACTGCACTCAAAACTGCAGCTGCCCCCGAGACAGGAATACTGAAGTCCCTTTGAATTAGACAGCTTTGTACCAGCAGCACTTCGGAGGTCGGCACAGGGAGGAGTCACCCGGTTTTAGAGATGGGTTTGGCAGCCCTGGCGGTTGTGCCGTTTGCTACAAATACCGAGTCAGCTCACTGAGGGCCAGCCGGGCCGGCTCCGCCCCACGCTGACTGCGGTACAGACAACCCGCCCAAGGGCAGTAAAGCCAATTCCCTCAGGTGAGCGTG
>NW_008824762.1:1342490-1368042 GCF_000699105.1 Pygoscelis adeliae | reverse complement strand
GAGACAAAAGGAGCGCGAGGGGGGAGGCGCTGAGGGGAGGACCGAGGGGGCGAGAGGGGCCCGTCCTGGCACTGCCCCGTCCCCAGGCTCCAGCAGCGGGGAGGGGAGGCGTCCCCGCGGCCCTGTGAGGGTACGCGGCTTCCTCAGCCATGGCGCGAGTTGGGCCGAGGCTGGTGCGGGGCAGGCCGCGGAGGGCAGCTGCGCCGGTATGGCCCAGCTGGGTGAGAGGGAAGGGAGATGTGGGGTGCCCCCCTCATCTTTCCCTCAGGTCATCCCCCCCAGCCCCTCTCAAAGTGGCACATCTCACAGGCAGGACTGTATCTGCGATTTTGGCCATAGGGTGAGCAGTGCGTAGCCAAGGACAAGCCTGGTTTGGGTGGACTTCGCTCAGGTCCCTGGGGAGAGGCAGCAGCAGGGCAAGTCTCTGGGGCCAGAGACGCCCTCGTGTCCTCTTCTGCCTCTGAGCACCTCCTGACTCACCCCATCTGTTACCCACCCCACAGGGCCTGTCCCCCCAGGGCTCTCCAGCCTCCTCCTCCCGGCACCCAGGAGTCCCCCAGGACGTGTCTGCTGAGGGAGCAGCCATTCCCATTTGCCACCAGGACAGGGCTTTGAGCTGGATTAAAGTGTCTGGTAAGTCACATTCTGCCCATGGATCACCAGTGGGATGTGATTTATGTATTTATTTATTTAAACATTGGCACAACACTAGCTTTCTCCCAACATTAACAACAGAGAGAATTTCTCAACCAAATTACATCCAGGCTCTTTGATGAAACTGAAGCCTGCTGATTTTATAATAGATGCTGTATCACGTATATCTTGGCACCTGTTGGATAGTAAATCATCAGCAGAGATGTATAAAGAATGGCAAATATTTCATCACATGTATTGAGTACTTCTTGTTCTGCATTACCTTCCCTGTATTCTTTGAGAATATTATTACCAGTGTTCTTTCTATTCTGTGTATCTCAAAACCCACATTATTATCTATAATTATTCTCAAAATAGAGTGCAAAATGGTGATATTAGTATAGCTACAAAAGAGTAAATCTCACATGAATGCTTCAAAAACCTTGTACCAGAAGACTGACCCTGCAAACACAAGCATTTCCTTTTTATATTGAGTGATGTCTGAAGACAAAAATCCCCTTTCCCTCCTTACTACATTGCCATGCTTTGGGAATATTGGTAATTGAGGGATTCTCTCTTCAAAGCACTTTGCATATGAAAGGAATAGAGCAGCTTGGCACTGTGACAAACATTTTATGGGAAACCTGTAGATAAAAAAACCAGTCAGCAACTGCTAGAGAAAGCTGTGCATTGTCTTCCTGAATGTCTCTAAGGAGATTTCAGATTAATCAGCCAAGGAAATCAGGTCTGCTTCCTATTATTATTATTATTGTTCCTGATGTTATCTTAGTCCCTAGGAGTGCTTGCCACAGACCAAAAGCCCCTCTTTGGGCTAGCAATCAGGCAATCCCCCACCCCAACTGATTTCCAACATAGCTTGCAGTCTAGGCATAAGACAAAAGATGTGTGCACATGCACACACACAAATGGGAAGAGCAGAAAAACAAGAATTGATCGACTTCATCAGCAATGGCTTTTCACACACCAGCAGAAAAGCATTTTTCAAGGCATCATAATCAATGAACATTTTGTTTTCATGCCAGGGTTGGGAAGTAAAACCCCAGCCCTGACTGCTGGTACAGAATATTGACACAAAACCCTTCATAGTCCTCTCTGAATCCTAGAATTGACACAAAAACTGAATACCAGGCTTTGGTCCAAACTCTCATAGCTAGAGCAGTAATTGTAAACACTACCCAGAGAAACCTAATTTGGGTGTGAGCTAGGAACCTGTGCTTTGCAGGAAGGTTAGCATGCCCAGCCCAGGTACAGCACCCTGTTCCCTTACAAAGTCTGAGTAAAACTAAAGACACCTGTAACCATGAAACTCCATCTGTGATCTTCCTATATGTTAGCTCTCAGTCTGGCATAAACGGGGCCTTATAACTCTTTCAGCAAAATGCACAAACAATAAACCAAACATTCCCCCCCTTCACACCTTCATGCTGCCAAATTTACTCCGTTCAAAGGAAAACTGGCTAATCATTTCTGAAACAAACTTTAACCCCCATTTACTTCGCAAGTCTGCACAGAGCTCCCTTATAGGTAATCATCAGATCTGACTAATCAACTCCATCTGGGGGCACTGGGGCTTTGTTAGCCTGGATTAAGATCTTTGCTTGTAAATGCTTGCCAAAAGATGCTTGTGATTAATTGGCCATTTCCATTTTATAGAATGTCAGTCTCTGGGTATAAATAATAAATACGTGACATCTCAGAGGACTCGGCATCCAGGGTGTAATCCCATTTGCAACAAAGTGAGTCAGACCTCGGTCCCAGTGAGGTTCTCACTCATTGCTCTGCTTACTCCTTTTTTGGTTACTTTTCTTCCCCCCAAAAAACTAAACCTAGATTAAATAAGCACACTCTTGGGAAATACCAATGAGGGGCCTGCCTTGTGTTTAACTTCACTCAATGCCTTTACAAGGCAGCAAGGAAAATGGCTTCCCTGTTTTGTTACAAGAAGGAATGTATTATCCGGAGAGTTGCAGCTGGGACCCAGCTGCTTATGGCAGCTCTGAGCAAACGTAAATGGCTTCGATGTAAAAGCAGAAAGATGACTTGGCCTTTCTTCTTCTTCTTGGAGCAATTGCCCACAGCGTAAAACTTTGGATAAATGCCTGGTGGAAAGAGGAATACCGTAGCCATCTGGGATCTAGCCCAATAGTTTTATTGAAATAGATATATGAAGCAGAACTTTCCACAGAAGAATTAACTTTGCAATCATTACCTGTTCTTCACCTGGGTTCATATATAGAAGTGGGCACTAACTGCAAGCTGAGGAATTATGAATTGAATTTCCTACAGAGATAAATGAAGCAGGGCAAGGATGCTGTGACACCAATCAGCTTTGTGTTTCTACCAGTACAAGCTTAGCAGCGAGCTGAAAGACAAAGTACACAGGAAATTGGCACCCAAAGCAAAGCAGAGCTTAGAAGCACATCTGTTAGCATCTTCCTGCATTGGGCTTCATGAGGTGTGCACAGCTGTCTTCTCCCAAGAGGTCTTTCCAAACACCTGCTTGCAAGCACATGCCAAAACTGTGATGTAGAGCAACAATGGTATTTATTATATCTGTTTAGTGATTCCTGATGGTCCTTCCCAAGAGATGCAAGCCTAACACATTGTCTTTGCTTAGTTGCTTCTGTGGAATACACCTGCAGAGAAGAGATCTCAAACACTGGTTTCACTCTAAAGCAAAACTGGTCTTTGACTTTGAGGATCAGCTCTAAGTCCACAGGGCTTGTCCTCTGGCCGTCCATGACTCATGAACACTTGGCACATTACAAAACTGTGCCTTTAATAAACTGAAAAATAGTTTTAAAAAAAAATCCTTCTGGGGATTTAGCAGTTCCCATCTGTTGGTCTACCTGCTCTGTCCATTTCTGGTTTCGTTCATGCAGTGGAAGAAAATTAGTCTACTAGGAAACATAAGGAAATTACCGAGGTCGGAAAATTAGGAAGCTAAATAGGAAGGATTATACCACACCATCCAACCTTGCCGGAAAACACAGAAGAAAAACATAGTAAGGAGAGGTAATGAGTTACTAGAGTATATTTACTCAGGGTGCGTCCTGCCAGGCACATTCTAGCTCAGGGTCTCCCAAACTGTGGCAAATGGGTGGGTCACAATTGATACACAAACTACTTCAAAGCAGCACACCCACAACTCCTAGTCCCACACCACCACAGAGGAGACAGGGAATACTTCAGAAATGGCTCCACAAATCCTGCATAGAGCTCAGAGACTCTGAGGCCCCATGTTCATAGTTCCTCTTCCAAAACACAGTGTCCCTGTTGCTTTTCCTCCTCACTACCCCCCACCCCAGATGCTGAATTTACAGCCTCCTCTTTCTCTCTGACCAGTCCATTTCTCTTCTCCAGACTATCCAGTTAATGCACATTTCTCAGGCAGAGTAAAAACTTCCACTGGCTGTAATACACCAGCAGAAGCCTTATTAAGTGCCACAGAGAGTGAAAGCATGAAGTCTGTTTACAACCCCTTTTCCCCATGTGGTATTTACCTTTTTCACACTATCATGGCTCACTTTGAGAATCACACTCTTCTGTGGCACATGCATACTGTCCTGCAGAATTGCTGCCCATCCAGCAGTTCTTCCACCTGATGTTCGTTGTTCCTGATGAACAGAACAGCACATTTGCCTAACAAGTTGTGTCCTGTTTTTTTTTCTCTTTCAAACCACTTACGAAATTTGCAATGAACATTTTTTAGTTCTAATCTTCTCAGTCATGGTGCTTGCCATCCCCTCAGTTTGGTGTCATTTCCAGATTTCATAAGCACATTTTGTCTTCAGCCAAGTCATGCTAAGCCCAAGAGGGCCACCCCTGGGAGTAACCACTAGACACAGCTCTGTATATAACATTCTAGCTGCTTTTGCAGCTATTTTATCATACATCAAAATATACAACAGCTTCCTAGCCTGCTTTTCAGAATGTCACTTAAAACAGCATCTAAGCCTTACTAAAATTAAGGTAAATAATTTCTATCCAAAAGGCCTGTTTTTCTCTCACAACAACAACAACAAAAAAGGTTGATTTAACATAATTTGTTCTTTAAAAAAAACCACCTGTTTTTCCCTTTACTTATTATCTTCTGAGCACCTATAAATGGCTTAATTATTTGTTATGCTAGTTTCCAGTAACTGGAGCATAAGTAGTCTATAACTCCCTGGCATCTTTGCACTCCCTCATCCCTTTTTGAAAGTAGATGTTACGTTTGTAATCTCACTCATCTTTTCACAGAAAATCATTATCACTCCTGAGATTGCTTTAGCCAGTTTTATATTTGCCTTGGATGAAATTCACCTGGCTCAGCTGATTTGAAAACATCTCCACTGTTTAAGCACACTCTGACTTTTCCTGTTTTGTCTTGAATCACTTTTTGCTGCTGGTGTTAATTGTGTTACTGCCTGAATGCAGGTGACCTGTGTAAATGGACAGTCTTCCACAGCTGTCAATTATTTAATTAGCTCAAAAGACAGAAGCATATGCTGTGGGTTCAAAGGTTTCAGCCCAGCTGAAACCCATGTAGCAGTCAGGAGGAGTCTATATAATGGAATTCCATTTTATTTCTTTAATGTGTTTTTCTTTAAGAAGTAAAGAGAATATTAAAGTTGCAAAAGTCCAGCTCCAAAATGCAAGGAAATTCTGACATGAATGTTTCTCTTGCAACCTTAACTAAGTACTTTGTGTCTGTATATTATGATACAGAAAATGCTTTGTTATGCTAAATGTTCTCAAAAATCAGCTGCAAGGCATCTCAGAGGGGCGCTGAGACTTCATAGACATTTGTAGCTTTTAAAATCCTTGTGCCTTTGTTGCTGCGTTTATCAGCATTTATGTCACATGCTATTGCAAAAAAAAAAGTATGTGAAGTACTTACATGTTACAGTGGCATGTATTATTGAGAGGCTGCATTGCATGATCTGTACAAATGGGTTTTGGCCACACTTTGAAATATAAGGGCAAAACAAAATGCTGGATTGGCTTGTTAAATGCTTTCACATGCCCCACTGTATAAGCCTGGTGTGCCAGAGAAGAATAGCATCAACTCCTTCCCAAGAGATGCAAGTGATCGAAGATTGCTTCAGAATGCATACCTATAAGGAACAGGGAGGGATTAATTTTATATGAATATATTAAATACTGGTATGATGTAACCTCTTAGTATTTGCCATTGCACTTTCATGGTACGTAGACTTCTTTGGATGCATTTCGAAGGCAGAAAAAAAATACTGCAGTGGGCTTTTTTCCTCGTTTTTCAGTTCAGCCACTGGAGGGCAACATGATCCCAGTCACCTAAGCAGAGGAAGCAGTACAGCCTGCAGAATTAGGTAGCGTGCACCAGCAAGCATCACCAAACTGCAGAGGAATTTCTGCATATAGGTATGGCAGAAATCAGACAATAACAAAAAATACAGGTTTTTTAAAATATTTTTACATTGTACTTTTTTTAGAAGGTACATTTATGAATTTCTTCCTACATCTAAAGTCTGTTAAGCTGGGTTTCTGCTTAGGGTGATTTTTCATGAGTTCTAAATCCATAGATTAGCCAAAGGATTTCTGAAGGAGATGATGTGAAGCCCACTCAGCCTGGTATCACGAGAGGTGAAATATTTCCCCCTGCTACGTAACTGAAAACCTGACACATGTTTCTACTCTTGAAATAACTCTGGCAGACTTTTCTGGACTAGTTGTTAAATCTGTTACAACAGATTATTTCTTTATTACATTTTAGAGGACTATCAGCAGTGTAGGGTCCAATTTTCTTTAAAATTAATAGAAATAGTTTGGCTCGATTGAACTCCAGAGCACCTGGGTTCCTGGAGAGGACCAGAGAGTTCATGTCAGATATGCTCACTTTGAGGAAAGCAACAGCCCAGCGAAAGAGTAGCAAATAGTGTTTGAAAAAAGTTAAAGCCAGTGTTTTAGGAAGAGGTAATAAGTACAAAGTAGATGCCAATAAAATGAAACAGCATCTTAGAAACTGGGGGAAAATGCAGACTGCATTATAGGACACAGCAAAACAATGTTTTGCCCAGAAGTTTTGTATTGGCTACTGCTGTTTCAGATTGGGTTATCGCAGCAGCAGAATCTCATCCATCTTGTTCTCCACATACTTTTGGTTCCACAGTCTTTCTCTCTATCTCACCTCTCTCTGTGCAGTAAGTCTTTGTTTGCAGCCATTAGCAATCCAGCTGTGTTTTCGGCATCTGTGGAAGGTGCTTTCATGCAGTGGGATTGTTCTGGACAAGCTAGCTAGGATAACTCGCTGTGTGAAGGATTTGCTTTGTGGATGCACAAGGATAAGCCTTTAGTATCCTCCCCGTTTCATCCTCCCCTCACCAGCATCATGCACATACGCATGCGCACACACACGTGCTGGCTAATGGTCCAATTTAATCCTCATAGCCCAGGGATTTGTTCCCTATCCATCCAGCCGGCCTGCGGGAGGGGATGGGGAGTCTTCAGCTGCCAAACAAGGCTCTTTCCGAGCTGGGAGAGAGGATCCCATTTTAAATCCCTATTTGTATGCCTGCACCTGGAAGCAAATTGAAACCAGACTGAAAGGATGGAAGTTTGGATCTTTAGAGAAATATCAGCCTTAATGCACTTTAAAAATGGAGCATTGCAAACATGGAGGATGGGACGTCATGTTTTAAAGGTTTTAATTCTTGTGAGTTCCCAGTTTGTACAGTTTTGGGAGACAAAGCAGCAGTGTGAAGGAGGGAGCTGCTATTTGAGAGGAAAGAAGAAGGGATTAAGTTTGCGTTTTATTTGTGTAAATTGATGCTAACGCATGACACTAGCAGATACGTGACAGTGTCAGATGTAGAGGCAGGGGAAGAATAATTTCACATTTTCCCTGTCAGTTATTTTTTTCAGGAATTCCTTGGAGAGAAGGGAGTCATCAAGATGGCAGCTGCTGATTGCTGCAGGGTTTTTGTACTAGGCAAGGCAGCCATTCAAATTTTTACCAATTTCTATTGAAATAAATGGCAAATTTAGTCATCAAAAGAGACTTGATTTTAGAGTGGAATTGGAACCTCAGAGCAATCCTGCTGTAATCCTAGCGCTGGCTGAAGTCACCACTACCACATGAAACTCTTGCCTTAGAGCCTGTTTCAATATTAGAGTTCATCGCTTCAGCAATGTGTAATCGCATTGTAGAGGAGTCAGTGTTATTATCTGCTTTTAGTCACTAGTCACTAAAGGTAGCTTTACCAACACATGTTTGGTGAGAACATTTAGCAATGACACTACGTGTGCCCTGGGATGATACTGCTTATTATATTAAATATTTCACTTTTTTTTACTACATGCAGATACTAGGAATTATTTCTGCTCATTTCTTAAGTCACAGGGGAGCTCATCTGAATAAATTAATGATGGTTAAAATTGCTGGTTTATTAATTCTGCATACAACTTTTACATGGTTAAAAAATTAAGGAAAATCTCCATTATGATGGAAGGATATTCTAGTAATTGCCTGTAATTATAAGGGCAGCTTGCTACAAATACATTTAAATGCATCATAGCGAAAGAAATTAGAAGCTGACACTTCCATAGTTTAGGACAAGTAATGTATTTTAGAAAGAAAGACTGAATAAATGGCATGCTCTCCTTAGGCCAGCTACCCCAGACGCTGCTGGATTCATGCCTAGCATTGACTCTGTGAAAACCATTCCATTTACGTATGATATTTGGGGTTGTTAGGATTGCAACTGCAGGTGATTCAGACAACCAGTCTAGAATAAATTAAGCTACATTTGTGTTGTATCACAATGAGCCAGTTTGCTGTTATTTTGAAGTAGAAATAATTGATTCACTTACCTTATCACTGTAGGAGCAGAAAGAATTTGGCATACATATGAAGATAGTCAAAGGCACCTTGAAATATATTGGTCTTATATACATTACTGATGGAGGAACTTGTAGTAAACCAAGCCCTGAGGGAACATGTTGCCTGGGAGGTAGGTTTTTATCCTATTTACCAGGCAGAACATACTACAAAATCCACTAGTTATCTTTTTTTATCTTGTGAAGTTAAATTTCTGGCTTAAAGAAATGGTTGGGAAAAGGAGCTCTAAGACACAAAGATCACATCTGGGCAGAAACTTTGTATCTTAGAGGGCTCCAGGTCACATTCATCCATGGCACACCTAATTTCAATGGATGCAAAGCACAACAGATTTTAGCTGCTCTGGTTTTTGGGGGAAGGTTTTGTGTTTTAGCTCACTAAAGGAAAGGCATTTTTTTTAACACAGGGACAAATGCATTGCTGGCCTGACTCAAGTGTTCTCTTTATTTTAAAGCTGACAGACTTCAGCTACTGTGTCATGACAAGAAATTAGGGAGACTAGAAGTTAAAGGAACTGGGTGACCAGGGAGGATCCACAAAAGCCCCTCGAGCCTCATTTCTCTGGGCTCCCTGTTCAAATGCAGCCACACTTCACCCGTTTACATGAAAGGATGCTTAGGGGGCTTTTTGAAGTCCGTAGCAATTTACCCTGTGTCGTGGTTTAACCTCAGCCGGCAACTGAGCACTACCCAGCCACTCTCTCACTCTCCCCACCCCGGTGGGATGAGGGAGAGAATCATAAAAGTGAGAAAACTCATGGGTTGAGATAAGAACAGTTTAATAATTGAAATAAAATGAAGTAAAATAGTAATAATAGAAGAATATACAAAGCAAGTGATGCACGATGCAATGGCTCACCACCTGCTGACTGATGCCCAGCCAGTCTCCAAGCAGTGGTCGCTGCTCCCCCCGCCAACTCCCCCCAGTTTATATACTGAGCATGACGTCATATGGTATGGAATATCCCTTTGGCGAGTTTGGGTTGGCTGTCCTGGCTGTGCCCCCTCCCAGCTTCTTGTGCACCTCCTCACTGGCAGAGTATGGGCAGCTGAAAAGTCCTTGACTTAGTATAAACACTGCTTAGCAACAACTAAAACATCAGTCTGTCATCACATTATTCTCATGCTAAATCCAAAACACAGCACTATACCCACTACTAGGAGGAAAATTAACTCTATCCCAGCTGGAACCAGGACACCCTGTTATCAAACACACAACCACAAACTCTCTCTCATCATAAAGTGACTGCCTGTTGGAAGAGAAATCATGCTTTAATAGTTAAGACAAGCAAACATGATGTCCCTTCTAATTCACCAAATTAATTGAAAAGTGGCATTTCCAAGTGGATTAGCCCCCTTTTATGGGTAGAGGTATTTGGAAAAGGTCTGAATTTGCTTCAACTTCTCTCTCTCTTTTTTTGTGAGTTCCCATTTCCATACAGGGAATAAATTTGGATGGACTCATCTACTCAGAAATGAATCCACGTTAATCTAACTTCCTCCACATCGACAAGTCTTTAGAAAGAAGCAGGAAGCGCACTCGTCCCACAGATAATTCACTGCCTGGGACAAAAAGGGCTTGCATAAGTTTTGAGCAAAATTGTTTCCATCACAGGGCAGGAATGTGGGCTGTGCATCCTTATTTTCTCTCTTTAACACTAGTATAATTGCATGCTTCAGTGTGCAGGAACAGACTAGAGTGGCTTTTCTTAACTAGTGATTGCAGCTTCAAAAAGGTATCCATGGGGGTGGCCACATGGAGCAGCCCTTGCTGATAGTCTCAGAGTGAGGAATTGCAGGATCCTGGCCTCAGGATTCAAAGCACTGGCCCAAAGGATTAGAAGGGTGAATTCAAGAGACTAATTGTGGTTAAATCACAATTCACGCTGTGACTGTTTCAGTTCTCAAAGAAACTAAATGGAATGGGTAAGTCAGCGGGCAGAATTAGCACCTTCTCTCACCCTGGTGAAATACATGGTACAGTCATACTGGTGTGTTTTGCCTGGTGCAAAGGTCTTCAATAGGAGTCTCTTCCGCTGCTAACCATTATCTTATAAAATTATTACCTTGTACCTCAAAGGTGAGAACTGCAAAGGCTAATGAGCTAATTCTCTGGGCCTACTACCTCCATCCCACCCTGCCACACCAGGAAGCCCAGTGTCCTTCACCAGGTTCTTCACTGGAGGTGGGAAGTCCCCAGTGTACATCCGCCACGCAGGGAATCCTGTTCTCTTGGCAATGTTTGCAGCAGGCATCACATCAAGAGCACCTTCCTGGTATTTCCAGCTGTTGCGCTGGACGTGGCACTGCCAGTTTGAGGAAATCACCTGCAGGTAGCCTTCTGGCTCGAAGAGCTGTTACACTGAAGCTGTGCTAGCCCTCGGCTAGGAATTTCATTTGGGTTTTCCAAAGATCCACATCTCCTTCTTAGAAGAAAGAAAATGTCAAGTAAGTGTTTGCCTTGTGCTAGCAGGAGGGTAGGACTGTAGTAAGACTGTGTGGGAGAGCACCAAGGGTGTCATTTACTATTTAGACACCTCGAAGAACTGTATTGGTGGATTCTCCTTTGACTTATAACAGAGACATGTCTGGAGTACTTAGGGGTTGTAAGAAATCTTCCCAGCACAGCTGTAAATAGCAGCTCCAAGTCACAGACATACAGACCATATTTGTAGAGTTAAATGTACTTCCTATTTTGGTATGGAAGCGTGTCCCTCCCTACAGATCCTTGGGGCTAAAGCCAAACAGATACCCAACTAGTGAAATTAAATGAAAACGTTTTCATTTGTGCGCTATGAAGTAGAAACAAAGGGCCCAGAGACCAGAGACATGACAGTTCTGGGTAGTCACAGGTTAACAAAAGGTAAAACTGAGACCCATTTCAGACACACTTTAAAGTGGGTCTTCAAAGATAATGATTTGTAATCAATTATCAGCATAGAATGACTGTGTCCATCCCACAGCATTGTTTTTAACACAAAGTCAAGCAGAAGCATGAGAGCAACACTCTTCTAAAGCCACGTAAATCTTTATTCTCCACCCAGGCCAGCAAGGATGGGAAAAGGGAATGCAATTAAAAATAACAATCAGCAAACACACATTATCTTTACTTAAAAAAAAAATCGACTAGAGCAGCCAGAAACACACTCAACAATCAGAATAACTGGAATTCCCTGCGATTTGACAGTGGCACATAAGCAGAAATTACTTGTGAGTTTCTGAAAGCAAGGGTAGAACAAGACAAAAACTTGTGCTTTTTTCTATTACAACAAGTGATTATGATTATATATTTTGCAGCAGGCAAACCGCTCCGGGGGATAATGGGCAAGAGAGAAAGCTATCCAGAGTTGTTTTGAGAAAAGTTTGAATAAAACTTACAAATAGCACCAGAACTAACCCCAAACTTAAACTAGCCCCCACCAACATCAATGGCAGAACACCCTGACTTCGGCAGGAGCAGAGGCAAGCTTGGTTAAGTGTAAAGAAGTAGAAAACACACGATGGATTTTGCCAGTATATCCCCAAAAAGGTGGCCTCCAAACCCAGAAGCATAGCTGCCACGGCAGAGGGAGAGTAATACGACTTCTCTGATGCTCCTTTGTGTTTACATAGCAGTAAGAGGCACAGATTTGGTTTTGTCTCCACTCTGGCAGGCTATTTGCAATTCTGAAAGCAAATCCTGCAGCTCAGCAGGCATTTCACATGGCTGTATTCGGTAATGAGCTAGTATTTATCATTCAAGCCCTCTGTAAGTGAAGGCTCTTTGTGCTACTGACCCCAGCCTTTCGACTAGCCTTGAACAGCTGCTGTTTGGCAGTGACAGCTGAATTAGGTTTTCTCCCTCTGCAGCAATGCACACTTGCCAGCCATCCTTCCCCTAAACCCACTTGTTTGCCGCACGTTGGGGCCAAGATACACAATCCACTCCTTTCAGGCCAGCAGTGTCCCTCTAGGCAAAGTGTGAGAACACTTGCCAGCGGGCCTTCCTTCCCATTACTGCTTGTTAAGCATCACTTCTTCCCACCCTCCAGCCATGTGGGAGTCTGCGATTTCCATGTGGAGGAGTATTAAGCAGCGTGGCTGCGCCAGGTCAGTACAGACTGCCAGCACTGGCATGACTTATCCTCAGCTTCTCTATTAATTCAGAGGCATATCAAGCTCCCTGATCGAAACAGCCCTGTGAAAGGCATTCCACTGCTTGAACCGGTTCCATGGCATACGTCAACCTCTTTGAACCCCACTGAATTACCTGCCATTGCCTCACAGGTTGGAGTCTTTTTGTTTGTTTGTTTTTCTGGAAGTTGGTCATTGTCTTTAAAGACTTAGCCAGTAAAAACTGAAAGCTGTGCATCAGGAAGCAGCAAACACAGCCTGGCTGTACCTGTAAAGTGTGGGGCCAAGCCTGCTCTTGATATTTGGCTTGTACACTATTCACACTGTTAATCCTCAAGCCAGTGCTAAGAGGCTGCTTTGGCTGGACCTCCCAGAAGGGGATGGACCAAGGATGCAGCAGCGACTTTACTTACTTCTCAGTGTCAGGCCTAGAGGATCGGACGCACTTGTTTATACATCACAGGTTCCCAGATGTCCTAACCAGGACAGCCAGTCAGTATAGTCTTGACCTCATCGTTGAAATGCAACATGAAGCATTCCTGTGAAATCCAGGTTCTGAATGCTTCTCTTTACCATCCTAAAACTAGAGCAGCTCCCCCTCTGGTAGGGAGACTGGGGAAGTGAAACACCTATACAGACATGAGTGACTGCGCAGCCTGACTGACTGCACACTACGAATTATCTACCTACACGCATGCAAATGGTGGGCTCCTCTGGGTTGGGGCTGAGCCAGACTTTCTAGCAGCACCAGCTGAACTAGAGCACTCAGAAAATCATGTTTCAGATGTGTAACTCAGTCCCCATTAGAGTCCGTTATACCTCTCTTTTATTTTCCTTGTGTCCTCCTTAGGCCAAAACCCCAACAGTCAATCCAGAAAAAGAACTCTTCATTCATTGTGTCATTTTTTTAAAAGACAATTAAAATTTCTCCAGCCTAATGTGGCCACCTCAGCCTGGTCTGGGAGCCCACTAAGATGCCATGCAAAGTCCCAAAAGGAGAGAAACCAATTATGAAAATGAGACATGAGGGGAGGAGGGTATATAATCCATTGGTCTTCCATATAATTAACGAGGAAGTGTGTTGGGGATGCAGATTTCCAGAGCTGAGGCACTAATGCAGTTTGCACTGGCACTAACAGACACAGGCTCAGGGACGCCCGCGTTCCGAAAGTGAAGGTCCAGCAGCTCTTCCATAAGAGCAACTTGAGAAACAGAATGACCATTTCAATGAGACCTTCCCATCCCAAGCACCTTCCACTCCACTTCCCTAAATACAGGTGCTGCCAGTCCACACTTGCATTGCAGTGACATGCAAACTGATCACCTTTCCTCAGAGCAGATGTTTCTTCCCTATAATGCAACTGTTTGTTTGCACTGCACACTGCATATGACTCCTGTAGCCCGTTCCTTCCTAGCAGTACACCTATCAAGAGATCAAATGCAGGTGTGTCCTAAGCACCTATCTGTGCACCTACAGTCTCCTGACGGTGCGTGGTGACAGGCCCATCAGGTCACTACACACCACATTACAAAGCAAGCCCTGCTCTTCCATCATGTGATGGGTGCATTTCAGGTCAGCATAGAGCTCATGTGCCTTTGTCGGAGGCTATGCTGTCCTCTCCCAGTGAAAGGCTGGGCACCACTATTGTAGTGGTCTATTTTTCGAACTCTGACAGAGTCTAAGCAATTAGGCTACCTGGAAGGTTTGCTGCACTTGTCGGAAGGACTGGAAAAGAACCCTTTCTAGGAAAATTGCAGGAACATCACGTTTTGCAATTTAGCCTTCACCTCTGAATGATTTCCTAGCTCCTGAAGGTCATCCCCCAAGTAGAGACTTCTTTTCACCGAGTCGACAGGTCACTGTTATGTCCCATTCCCTAAAAGTAAAGTCTAACTTTACAGAAGTGGACTTTTCAGCATATATCTCTGCCACGCCACAAACAGCCCAAGCCCCACAGACCTGGATTTTCTCACCATTCGCAGAAGTTGTCATTAGCTAAAACAGATGACAAATCCTTGGAGAGCCATGCACTTCCCCACCCAGACCACATGAAGCTAGCACACTTGCATTCTGTGACATTTAAAGAGCACTCCCAGCCCAATATTTTATTCATTAAGTTTGTGTTTAAATATATATATGTATATAAAAAAATCAGTGTGATATTTTCTAGGTGAAAACCACTCGCATATGACCAAAATAGTCAGCCAGGGCAAAGGCTCAGACTGCCGAGGTCTCAACCCCCTGCGCAGAGCTCTTGCCAGAGAGACTACCTGAGATATTGTCAGAATCTAGCAGCTCGACAACGCTGTACGGAGAACAATCTTCCAAACCCAGCTTGCTGCAGAGCCAGCCACAGAAGCCCTTCTCCATATCCCTGACAGCATGCCACCAGTACCCAAAGGACCATGCTACCTGGGCCACAGCCGAGTACAGGCCTAGGGAAAAAGACACAACCATAATTATAATTGGGTAGAAGATGATCAAAAAGGGACAAAAGGTGATTTTGTGCCAGAAGGTCCTCTCTTCATTGTACACCAAGAAGATATTGTACCATGTAATGGTTCCATAGTAGAATGAAACCACGAAGGACACTACAAAAATGATGGGGAGGCAGATGATGGTCCAGAGGACAATGTGGGGTCCTCTGTCCAGCCCAACATCACATTTCTTCTTCTTCTCAGGTATGTCCTCTTTAGGAGGTTCCTTTGACTTAGCCAGTTCCTGCAGCTCTTTGTCCGTCAGCGTGACATGGATGTCCACCATCTGACCCTTCTTCTTTCCCCTGGTGATTGTTCCAGTCAAGGTGACATATCGGCTGTCTAAAGGCATGTTCCAGACACCTATGAACACAGATAAACTCATCTACATTAGATTTATTTTCTGTATGGAGTATTTTGTGTAAAACCCCAAAGACCCCAAAGACAATTAGATAGTGCATATGGAGTTACAGTTAAATTAAAAAAAGATGGAACGCAAGAAGCAATGCAGTATAAAGAAGATTATCACAGAAGAAAATGGAAGAAGAGCTAACAAGGGAGAAGACAGGAATTCCAGATGACAGAAATCACAAGGGAGAAGACTCCAGCATCTGCACTGGGGACAATATTTGAAGGGAAAGTGCTGCAGGAGTATATGAGAAAGAGATGAGATACAGTAATTGAATAAAAAATGCTACGCCTATTTTCTCTGGTACCCTCATGGATTTATTCCTGAATAGCATGGACACTTGGGGTGAATTAGATAAATATGACTAAAACTCTTGTTCTGGAATAACCGCATCCACACATGGAGTTATACTTGAATAGCTAATATTTCACTTTACATTTGCACTGTATCTCAATGCAAATTAATTTTCAAAGTTTAGAAAATCCTTATAAACTCTCATATAATTATATTTGCATTTTAAGGGATCAACAAAGGCACCAAACAGGAAAGTGCTGGGATGTGTGTTAAAGTCACAAACAGACTGCCTTAGCTTCCAACTGACATTGGTTTAGGATGGTCCCTGCAGTGGTACTGGCCATAAACTTGTCTAGGGGGCTAAAATATGCTTCCTCCTGGTCTTAATTCTGACTAGCTTGGAAGGAGGTCTTCAGAGGCTCTTAAAAGGAGGCTGAGCAGTTTGAAGTGGCCCACAAAAATAGGAAGGCAGCAGATAAGCCATGAGGATAGGGGTTGGGATCATGGGGGAATCTTGTGCAGCCGATGGACCAGGAACATGCATTCACATTTAAGCCCCTCTCAGCCTGCACTGCTGACTCACAAGAGGATTAGCCATAGGACCTGCCTCCCACATTTCTTCCCTGCAAGGGTATCCAGGACAGACATCAGAAGTGAAAGTGGCTCCAAGATGCCCCATGATGACTTTGCCAAATAATCACTCTTAAAGAGGAAGCTGTGCTGAGAATATGCAAACAGAAGGCAACAGCAAATCCTAGATAATGAGTAAAACTCCCTATCACAGGTAGAGCCACTAAATCCATCTATTTCCATTCTTTCACTTAACAGGCAGTTGTTTTAGGCATGGACAGGGGCTTGATCACAGCATCATTGGCTTAAAGCGTGCTCAGCATTTTTCTGGATCAACCCCAACCAGCACATACATTAAAACTATAAGTGCGGCACCAACCAACCTCTGCAAAGAACTGCAGGAGACACCCCAAATCAGCTTGTAATGCTTTTTATTTCAGAGCATTTTCATGTATGAACTCAAGCTCTCCTTGCCTGCAGTCTTGGAGAGGGTTGGTCCCACAGTCACTTCTCTTTGACCTCAGTGCATGCTGGCATCAAAAAAAGTTTATGGAAGGTGGGTGTTCCCAGGAATACATACCATCTGCCATGGACTGACCCAGGAACTTGGAGCCTTCCTCAGAGCTCCTCTCCCCTCCTTCTTCATCCGCCTGTTCTTCTTCCACCTTATTCTCGTTCTCTGACCGATACACTATTATTGACTCAGGACGGGACTCTTTCTTCTTCTTTTTCCTCCGGTCCATAGTGGCTTCCCCATCAAAGGTGACAGTGGTTGCCACAGCCCTTCTCACGGAGCCACGGCGAGGGCTCTGGCTTCCAGACTTGCTCTCTTTCTGCATGGTCTCCCCCATCCTGCTGCTGCTCTCAAGCACCTCACTTGGCATCTTGTAGCACTTGTTTCCAATCTAACAGCTCCTGCACTTAGAAGTCATTGATTAGACAACAGCCCCATGGATGCTTTGTTTTGGTAAGGTGTCCCACTGCTGACATCCAAACTATGCACTCCATTTCCAGCCTAAAATGAGAGAGAAGGCTGAAAAAGTGTCTTTTTCTTACCAAGCAGAAAAAAATGCCAGACTTTTCCTATAAAAGGTTACTTCCAGCTGGCTTAAATGTCATCTGAAGATCCTTATTACTGTCTTGAACATCAGTTTTATTACATGGATACATGTTTTGTAATATCACCTAATCCTGATTCTCAGGTTCCAATTTTAAATACAACAAACCAAAGCTATTGGAAAAGGAAAGAGTATTAACATTTATAAGAAGAGATTAAACAAGCACAGCTTACTGGGTGATTTTAACATTCCTCTGCAATGCTGGAAGCAAACAGAAGACAATAGTTTTGGCCAACATGCATGAGAATGAAGAAATGAAACCACAGATGAAAAAGAAGTTGACTGATTTAAGGGACTGGCCTAGATTAGAGACAACTGCAGCAGGAGCACTGCGCTCGTCCTGCATTACAACAGCTATATTGGTGCCAGCCTTTCTCATTTTGAGTGTCTTCTGATTTACTGCTCATTGCAAGGGTATTACAAAAAGTAATCAAATTATGTCAAAATGAATGATGTTTCAAACCTTACCAACTTAGCATTATGTAGTGCTGTCAGGCCTTAAAAATATAGTATACACAGTGGATTCAAAGCAAAATTAATATTAAGATGACTTCACTGGGGAGGGAATTGGAAACCACAGTGGTCTTCTGATTGTGCAGGGAAAACAACCCAAATCTTCACAAATCTTTGTAACACATACAAGGGCTCAGTTTTTTACTCCTCATTCAAGCAAAATCAACAGCAATATCAAGTGACACTGTTATCTATGGGAAAGCTGCCTAAGTAAAAAACATATAATTAAACATGCATTGAGGCAGACAAATCCTGCTCTGTGAACATGGAAGATGCAGGATTAATGGTTCTCAAATTTCATAACATTTAAGAAACGCACTCTGCCAAGTATTCATGAAGTATTTAAGTATGAATCTGAATACACTGAATAATGTTTTAACAACTCTGAAGAGCTCTGTTGAACATTTATATTTAAAAGAATGCACATGACCAATAATTAAGCTTCTACCTAGTATCTGAGTCATCTCTTTAACAGGAAACTAAGAAACACGGTTATCATAATTTATAGCCCACACAATGCTGGGAAATTGTTTTACTTGAATAGATGCTAGAAAAAAGCTGAGCATTTTTGGATTTGGCAGCATGGTCCTGATCTTCCCACAGATACAAGATTTTGCTGGTTTGTTTTGAAAATTGTTGCAGAACTTTAGATGAACTATTTATGCCTTGTACACTCACTCACACACCACACACCCCCCTTTTAATTGTATCACTTTAACACCTAAGACTGTGGCCAGTTGGCTCTATGCGGCTTTAAAGAACTCAACAATTCAGATTAGTTTTTGCATTATAGAAAATAAATCTTCCCTGGTGATCAGAAGACACATAAAGTGGAATTCAAAAAATCAAGATTCAGCATACCCCAGAAGCTGGACTACGTCTAAATCACTGGGCAGGGAATATCTCAGCTAGCTCTGCACCATGGCTGGGAACAGACTGTTTAGATTGCCATCTGAGTTTACACCTACCATGCAAAGATGTATGCCTAAATTTGCAGACATACTGGAAAACAGCTCTATAATATACTAAATTTACTGCAAATACTGTCCCTTCACTGCAGTGTCAAGTGTTGCACTTTAGAATTACCTAGAAGCAACTCGGTTTAAATATTCCACTGTTGATCAGGGGAAGCAAGAACGAAGAGGGGCAGTGATGATGAATGCGCTAGTCTGGTGGACCAAATAAGTGTGGTTCAGTGTGTGGGTTGTCCAAGATCACTGCCTGTGCATTCTCCTCCCATCCCAAAGTCCAAACCCAACAGAGAATGAAGCAAAAAGAAGGGAATTTTGCCCCCTTTGGGTCTCTGGGAGAAACACCTCATCCACTCCACCCCCTCAAAAAAAAAACCCACATAAATGAGGTAATGAGAAGCAATTCTCAACACAGTTCTTGTACCTCGTCTGCCTGAGGAATGTGGCTTTTACACCTGTTTGGAAGCAGCATGCAGATAGGCAGTTTTCCACATACCATAACATAAAAGATGAATGGGATATGCAAGAAACTTCACAGTGAAATCTAATGCTTTGCTTTGTACTTCCTCTTTTTAACTCCGAAGCAAACTATCCCCTGACTTCAAAGATAGCAAGCTCTGGCTCTTAACATGTTAATATTGGCAGGATTCCGAGATCTCTTCACATCCATTGGAATTCACGTAACCTTTTGTTCAGTGTTTTTTAAAAATGCCTTTATGGGGAAATGGAATACATTTATTCCACGGAATAAACTCACTCTTTGTAGTAAATTCATCCAGGAGGTACAATAGGCTTTAACATTTGTCTCTGAGGATCAACAATAAAACTTCATGTTTTGCCTCTATGAAATCCTAAAATCACCTGATTGAGCCTAATGAGCCCCTGAGACAACAGTGAGATTCCCCTCCCAGAGGTGGTGAAAAGAAAGCAGGCCTGCAGTCACAGAGAAGCCAAAAGCATCACTGCTGGGATGGTCTACTAAAAGTCTGGAGACAGGGAAGTTAATTTGGGATTAGATCCCCAAAGTTCCTGGCTGTAGTTCCATGCTCAGTCCTTACTGCCTTGAAAAGGGGATGACTTGCCAGTAACATGTAAAAATAACCCAAAGCTACAGGCAAAGATTTGTCCTTGGGCTTTTTTTTCTTAGAAGTTTATCCAGCTGTGACCTTGGTTAAACTCACAGTAGATGATAAGCTAATGTCAGTTCTCAGTGTGATGCCAAAGCCTAAAGGACTATGTCAACCTTGACTATGTGAGGAGAAGCAAGGTGATGTTACTTTTGAATCTGGCACAGATAGGATAGCTACTGGAAACCTGTGTCCAGTTCTTGTGCTTGCTGGGCAGGCAGGATGCTGATTAATGACCAGAAGATGCCTGTGATACCTGAATTATTTTGCTATGTCTGACATTCCCAGCCCCACTACAGCAGCTATTGCCACTGTGAGTTACCACCAGGACTAGAAAGAAACACCTCAACAACAGGGTTATCAAGTGGTGGCAGCTCAGTTTCTTCTTCTCTTGCTTCTGAGCTGAGAAGAGGGGAGGGAATGGGCAATGGGGGCAAGCCCCTAAGAAGCGCCGTTGCTGTGGCTGGGTCAGAGCCCTTGGGATAAGGAAATGAAGGAGCCCAGATTATTGTGTTTAAGGCAGAAGGAGGTAAAATCTGATGTCGGTCTGTCTACAAACAAAAACATGGTGAAGAAGATCCCTCTGATCCAGCAGAGGAGGATGCAGTAAGATAAAAAGCTGAAAGATAGAAATACAGGGCAGATGTTAGGTGTTTTAACAAAGTGTGTAGGTGTCACTTGATATACATCATGGAGGGCTGTGGAGAGTTGCTCCATCACTGGAAACTTCCAAATCCGGACTGGGTATCTTGGCAGCAGTTTGGTCACCAGTACTTGACCAGAAGAGGTGTTAATGTGGGCTTCTATTAGGGAGCAGTCAGACTGAAACATCACAAAGATCCCTCCTGATCTTAAGCCTGTTTTCACAGCGGATGTTTATTCTTTTCTCATCTGTTTCTGCCAATGGAGCAGCTGGGATACCCTCTGCCACCTGGTCCAGACCTTCTGAACAGAGCACTTCAAAACACCACCATCAGTCCCACATCCTGCACGGATGCTGGTGAATCAAACAGGTTCAGGCCCCGGTCCCATTTTTCCTGTGAATATTTTCTCCATAGTTGCGAACAAAAAATGGGCTCTTGCAGAAATCACAGTAGTGTACGCAAAGCTTATTTTTTCTCTCTTTTCTTTACGTCCTGTAAGAACAAGGTCAGCCCTCAGCACTACGCAGCTGTCCACAGCACCAACTCTTTCAGCCACACACCAAGATCTTCACCCCTTAAAAGCCTTGCTGTGGAGCTGAAGCATGACAACTGCTGCGCATCTAATATTAGTGATGTCTCCCACAGGGGAGCACAGGGGCAGACAGGAATCTAATAACTGTCCATGGGAGGGAAGGAGAAGAAATGATCAAATTTCAGAGATAGCAGGGAGCAGTTTATTAGCCAAACAATTGGTTATTAATCTCCGTGTGAAAACAGATGGAGAACCCTGGGGAGGCAGCTCTGCAAAAACACTCTGTAGAGGAATTTTTAGAAGTACAGTCTTCTGTTACTATGCAGGAAAGCTACTGCTGCTTACGCTTCCCATGACAGTATTAGTCTTTGACACACAAAACAGGAGCCTAAAAGCTTGGCCTTGCACCATTTAGGTCAAAGGAAGTTTTTTCCATTGGTTTTCAGGGCTTGATCCTGCTGCTAACAGAAGAGAAATTATCCAGTTTGCATGCAGACAGGAAGGAAGAGCCTTCCCACAAGCTAATAAAATCCTTGATCTTAAATCCCTGCTACAGCACAAATAACCTTTTTATGACTGCTCAGAGCAGACATGAGAGGAAAAAATGTAGACAGTAAGCAGTGAGGAGCATCAATTTTTATTTTTATAGTCACATAAAATGTACAACACATAAGAAGAACTGGCACTGTGTCTTCACTCACATCATGCAGGGGTTATCTGCAGAAACAAAAAACAACCTGTGCTTTAGAAGCCCTGTGAGTTACCCAGGATGGGGAAGAGATACGGAGAAATTTACCCCAGAGACACACCTTGAGAGAGAGCTCCCCAGCCACGGATCCTCCTTTGCCTGCTCCTTTTACTCCATAGCCTCCCCATCCCCAATCCCTTCTCCCCCCAACCCTGCCTCTGATTTTGTGCATGTGCATGTGTGTGTTTCTGAGGATGCATGTTACCCAAAGGATTATTTCCAATCCCTAGTATTTTTAAAGGGGTTATCTGCTGGCAGATTGTACACAAGAAAAAGATGGTATCAGATGCATCCAGGTGTTCAGGACAGATCTGTCTGTCACCAGTCAATCATGTTATGACAAAACGCACTGGTCTAATGCAGAACCTGCAGCCCCAGACCCTACAAAAACATGTGGCAAGACCTACGTAAGAAAGCACATTTAATTCAGACCTTATGCTGGGAGAGGGCCAAATGGTAGGGCTCCCTCAACAGCTTTGGATCTGTTTTAAATACCTACATGATTTCACATGATCTTTCACATACTCGTCCTCACCATACCGCACTGAAACAGAGGACAATGTCTGTCTCCATTTCATGGTGAAATAGCTCAAACTAGATTACACAGTTACTTGAATCTAGCAAATACTCAAGGCTTTGATGAATGACACGTTAGAAGGTGAGGCAAGAACAGCCCCTCTCTATCAGTACTAGCATCTGTGCAGCTTGTGGTGAGCTTGACAGGGGGATTTATCTCACTGAAAATAACCCTTTTGCATTTTAAAAGAAAATAAAATGTTATTTTCAGCCAGATGGATTCCCTCTTCAGGTTCACCATGCAGCTGCCCCTAGAGGAAAGAATGTCTAAGGAAGGGGAGAAAAACTACCCCCTCATGGCAGTGGCCCATTGGGAGGCTGCATTAAGTGTCTGTATAACAATAGCAAGAGGCACAAAGAGAAACATCCGCCTATGCCATCCCAGCAAGGTAGGAGAAAGCAAACAGCAAGGCTCATAGATCACACCCGTCTTTCCCTCCCTGCTTAACCCACAAGCTTCAAAACACTTTCATTTCTTGGAGAGAGAGACAAGAAAAATGACCATGCTCTGGGTGTGCATCCGAGCAGGAGCAGACCTCAAGCTGGACCGCTGAAAGCAGAGGATGGCACTGAGCACCAGAGCAGAGGGGATAATGCAGGAGGATGACTCATGCCACCGAAAACTTCATGGGTGTTTACTAATGGAGCCCCCCAGCCCCATGCCTTTCCCTCAGGAGCAGAGGATGCTAAAAGCTCAAGCTAAAAGCAAAGGGAGGAGTGGGCAAGTGACTTAATCCCTGCAGGCAAGCACCGACAGACCCAAGTTTGCCCAGTCCTTCTGATTTATCACTGGCACACAGCTCCTGCCTGTCAGCAGGTGGCATTACTGCCAGCGTGGCCCCACGCTAATGCTGCTGAGCAGCTTCTGGACCAATCCTGCTGGCACCATGAGCCAGACCTGCGTCGGCCAGCACAGGTTGACCACCACTGAAGCTGCAGCTGCAGCAAGACTAGACTTGCTTGGGTGTGGATTAAGGGCTCGCTGGCTCCTGGTGACATGCTGGGCAGCTCAGGCCCCTTGCTCTCCCTGCCATCCTTCTGTAAGACACCCAAACACTTGCTGACAGTATTCTACAGATACAGCCAAAACAACAAAAAAAAGTAGTGAAGAGAGGTGTTCCAAAGTATCACTAAATTGTTTCTGGATGACATTTTCAAAGGATTTTTTTAAAAGTCAAGGGCATTTTACAGAGTATCTGTTTCATGAATCAGTTCTTTTTATTTTCCTCTGCTGTTCCGTAACTTTTCCAAATGTCACAGAGTAATAACTGCTGTGTAGATCAGTATTACTGAAGGCTGGAAAACAGCATACAAGAATAGCTGAGCATTTTTATTTTATATTAAATGAAATGCCTAATCGATTTTCTTGCATACCAACTTTTTCAAAATCCCCAAACTGTACTGTTCTACCTTTTTTTTAGAGCAAAAGCCTGAAGTGCTGTCTCTCTGTTGTGTCTCCACTTCTTTATCCAGACTGCCAGAAGAAAGAAAAATTGAGACAAAGGACTCTAAAGCTTCCCACTGCCTCCACAGGGATGAGATCTGTTTCTTTACGTTTATTGTACTATGCTAAAAATGTCAATGAATGGCACATGCACATCAGCCTTTAAAGAGAACTAAGGCTTTAAAAGGAGAATGACTTGGAAATGGAGGTTGGTTTGAAATCCTCAAAGCAATCCAAGTGGTTTACATAAGAATCTTGAATAAACTTAACAGATGTCCCTAAACCTTGTAGGAAAAAAATCTCAACAATAAAGTGGAGACACGCTCTCTCTGTTTCCCCTGCTCTACCCCTCACTTCTGCATTTGCCAAAGCAGGCCATCCTGCACCTTGAAACAGCAGGTGCCCATTGTAATTCCTACCCCATCCATCAGGTCGCTGCTGGATTACAAGGTACCACAGGAACAGCTGAACCAAGTGGGTCCCACCAACTTGAGCCCAGCACCCTGCTTCCATAGCAGTGCCCTTAGGCTGGGATCAGGTGTAGCATCTGTTTTTATTGGTATAATACCTGATCCATCCTCAGTTTGAAGCCTTTATATTAAACAGGATTGGAAGATGTGCTAGGAGCTTGCACTACATCAAACCAGTGTAGTGCTTCCTCCAAGCATCCAAGCAGATGCCTATAAAAAAGTAACAATGGAACAAGCACGTAGTATATGAAAACAGAGTTTTAAGCCCCTCACCTCCCTTTCCAGAGTGCAGAGAAAACACCTTCTACATGCTGTATACCCACACATGCAAGTAAGAAACACTGGGAGTTGCTATGTCTGAAGACTGCAGAGCCATGAAGCACCAGTGGTGGGTGTGAAGCACTCGTGCTAACGCAAGACAGCACAGTCCTAGCTAGCTAGAGACCTGGCTGGCAGGTGGTTATTTCGGTGAAGGACTACAAGACCTCCATTTCCTTTCCTTAGGAAATCATGCAGTGCTCTTGTCAGGATGTTTTAATGCACGCTGGACTCTTGCCTGACCTTTACAAAAACTAAAACCTAGGACCTGTGTTAGCACCTCAGGCTTTTTTCCTTCCCTTCCTACTCAGAAGATCCCTGACCATCTCGGTCTCCTCTCCTTTCCTGCCCTGCTCTGTGCTGGCAAGATCAAGCACCTAAGAGCTTTACTCAGACAAAATGAGGAGAGACCACACAAAAATACCTGCAATTAGAGAGCAAGAAGTTGCAGCCATGCAGCCCAATGGAGAATACAGTCAATTGTAAATCCAGCCTGGAAAGGATTATCTGAAAAATACTGACACCAAACTACATCCTGTGGTTTTTATTCGGGCAAGATATTTGGGGGCTTCAGATCAGAGCTTTCTCTGAGTTATACCCAGCTATGGCCCAGAGGTTGCTGAAGAGCCAAACTGCACAGAGAAATGGAAGATTCCCCTGAGGGTGATTCAGGATTGCTTAATGCATTGCACAGTAAATATAATCTAAGATAT
>NW_008824762.1:1338723-1342450 GCF_000699105.1 Pygoscelis adeliae | reverse complement strand
TTGGATACAAGTATAGGTACAGATCCACGATGCCAGGGTATTAAAAATGCAGCACTTTCAATTGCAGACAAGTGAATGCTTCAGTATCATTAGTATGGTATTAGTGAGGTGTGTGATTATTTAGAAAATCTAGCTATGTACCAGTTTCAAACTGTTTGATGCTGATATTCTACATCTTGCACGACTACAAACTCTGCTTTGAGTGGGGTGTCTGTCTTCGGTATGTCCTGTATTTTTTTTAATCACTGGAGTGAAATTCCTAGGGATAATGATGAAAGGTTGTAAATTCCTGATTATCTCCTCATTAGACTGAAATCCCCCGAGATACCACTGAGAGTAAAGTACCTTTCCGGAGGGGAAGTCCCTAAAGAAATGAATCGACCAGAGAGCCTGACCATCAGCTGGGGCTGACCAGGAGGTGTTCTGACATGGAAACCAGAAGCCATGAAACAGAAAGGCTCTCACTTGTTGGTGAGAGATGATGAAAGGAGAAACAGCCACAGGAGAGAATGCACAGACAGGAGGTGAAAGTAGCAGGGATTTCCAAAGAGGCCTTTAGCGTAATCCCAAAGAAGGGTCCAGAGAGGTAAGGAAGCAGAAACTCACACTGGTTTTCATTTGGTTTTGGCTCAATCCAGGCATTTCTTGTAATAGGTATGGGGGGGGAAGAAATTATTGTTGTTACACTTCGTGCAATTTGGTATCCCAGGAGAAGAAAGATACGAACCTGGAGCATCCATAGGAGTGGGGTTCTGGGAAAGCATAGGCTGCTGGAGTGCAAGCCTGTTTTTTTCTGAAGGCTAACTAGCAGAAACCTCTGCCAGAAATTGTCTTTGACCTTAAGGTTTTATTTCTGGCACTGAGATGCTTTTCATTAAATCTCTGCTCTCACCTCCTTGTGGACTCCTGGCCCCAGGGATACCTCTCCTGGGGTTTGGATCCTGCAGAGGTTTCTCTCCCGTTTGGAGCCATCTGTTTTCTCACATCAGGTTGGTATTTAACAACTCTGAGACCTTCCCCCTTGCCAACACAGATTACGAGCCATGGGAGAGCACAGAACCCCTGACAGACAGCAGGCTATAGGGAATTATTAAGGCAGTACATACCACTGCCAGGATTTTTAAAGCATGGCAGCATACTGGACTGGCAGATGTCATCAGCTGAATAGCTGAGCTATAGGCTGGCAAAGCACAAAATCAGCTTTTGACAAAAGTAGCCTTTTCTGAAAATGTAGAGTTTCCTATTCATCTCAACAAATTGAACTAGTTCATTCAAAGCCAAGACACAATCTGGGAGCTGTAAAAACAGGAAATCTAGTTTTTCCTCTTCAATCTATAAATAAAAAAGTAGATGTTGAAGAATGACATGTGCTAATCCCACAAGTCTGAAGGAGCTGGCAACTGGAAAAAAAACTACTGATTAATTCTTTTTCCTAAATGTGTCATTTTGATTTTTGAATGGTTAATGTTTTAAGTGATAGATATACCAAGGAAAAAAAAAGTTCAGATATTTTTTAACTTCAAAAAATGAAAATGAAGACTCCAAGGCTTTAAATGCAGATTTATTTTCTTCCAAATGCAAGCTGACACATACTGAATAAATAAATAAATAAATAATCAGCTGTCTAATCAGACACTATTTCCTAAGACATAAAAATTAAGAACCTGAGCATTAAGTTTATAGAATAACATAAATATGTAAGAAGAGCCTTCTGCTTACTGAATTTACCACTATGGCTGCATGTAGTGACAGACCAACATGTTTTAATGCTACCAATAAAAGAAAATTAACATTGCTTTGCAAATAAGAAAGTACAAGCGTAGGAGAAGATTAAAATTGATTTCAGTTAATAAGATTTTCTTCTTTTCAGCTTAAATAATCTTGAATTTCAACCACTGGAGTAAAATCAATTCACACAAAGGTACACTTTGAATCCTTGGTTCAAAGGCAACACACACAACAGTGAAAAGAAGCCATTACCTTGCTGAAAATATCTGTGAGCACTGGTTATCTCAGCTCTGTTCTTTGTGGATAGATTTTGTACCAGAAGGGGCTACCCTCCATTGAATGCCAAAGAATGAATGTCTCCTTTTCTCGCCTCCTTACTCTCCAGTTTTTATGCCTTTCCCCTTCCTCCTCCCACCCTCACTCACAGAACCTTAACTCGTGTGCTCAGCCCCTTATTTATGGCATTTCTATGGCTACTGAGAAATTCCAAACACCAAGCAATTTATCCTAATAGGGAAGAAAAATCATTTGATAGTGCTCTCTGGGAAGAACACTGAGATCAAGCAAGTCATATGAGCAGAGAGGCCCACTGGATTTTCCTTGGTGGCCTGCGGCTCAGTTGGGATGGCAGGCAGGTTGGAATATGAAGATCTAGTTCACTAGCACAGATGAGTGCTTCTCCCTGGGATTAATTAATGATCGCTCTGATACAGCCTGCCTAAGATATGTAGGGCAGCCAGAGACAGTTAATGGGGATCTGTGGAGTCTCCAGATTGTGGAAGATAATTAAAAGGGGGGAAAAAAAAAAAATTCTTGCAGTGTCACCCACAGTGCTTCACATTTTGCCTCCAGAAAGTAATATTGTGCTTTACAATATTAAAGTATTCTGCAATCATTAACCCACCCGGAAAGCAACTTTGTCTAACAGTTACCTCACCGGCCTAAGTCACCATGCAGAAGTCCATTCCTGTCTTGTCACCCTTTGCTGAATGAGTCTGGACACATCATTAACTTCTCCATGCCTCCCCTTCCCTTTGAGGGTGTACAGCTTCCTTTGAAACACACTGAACTTCAGGATAAAGATGTTATCTTACAATTGTCTCTGATTTAAAGTATTAAACCTTAGAACATGTTTTAGGAAAAGTAAATAAATCCATTTAACGAATGAGAAAACCAAAATAGACTCAATGATTCTCTCACTTTACTTATATGTGTCTCTTTTTAAATTTTTTTCTCACTCTTTTCTCACATTAGCCATCTCCCCTGAGGCAAAAATAACAGGACAAAATTGAGATATACTTTCAAACATCTCTTCTATTGAAAAGGACAGAGGAGATGCCTGGAAAGACACTGAACATGCACACACATGCTCCTGGGCACATCAGCGCTGGTTAAAATCACCTGCAATGGACAAAGACGCTCTGTCACTTCACTGTGAGATAGAAAGGAAAATAATGTTGGCTGTGCTCTGTGTCAACTGAGTAACCAATACTGAGCTTATTGAGGGCGATTTTAAGTGAAAAAAAAAATCACCATAAAGGCATTTTAGCACAAAATGGCTATGTTAGGTATCATCTCAGCCTTCACGGCCTCTTCCCGACAAAGTCCATGCCTGGAGAGAAGATTCTCCGCCCGCAGGTCCCTGGCAGGAGAACACCAGCAGCTTTCTCTGCTATTTATGACACCTTTAGAGCATTACACTGACTTCTCCTAGCTCGGGCTCCACTCCCCATGCTCCTGAGGGTGTCTTCCCGCGTCGCTGTGGAATATGACCCGAAACGCTACAGAAAAATACGAAAAACCCCTCCCTTTAAAGCAGATGAGACCACGGACGGGGGCTAGGTGGGTTTGCTGCGAAGCTCCAGCAGGCAGAGGCAACCCCGAGGCACCAGGACGCTACCTGAGGAACCGATCCCTCCCAGGCGCCTAACGTGCGGCCAACGGTCTCTCCACCGCAGGGACAGATCCGGTCGTACCGACCCGTGGATAACCCCCCCTT
>NW_008824762.1:1315768-1338320 GCF_000699105.1 Pygoscelis adeliae | reverse complement strand
GGGGGAGCAGGGCCGGGCGTGCGGTGAAGGTGGGGAATGGAGTTTGAGGGGGCGGGTCAGGGGTGTTGAGGTGCGTTTTGGGGGTAGCCTGCTCTCGGCCGGCGGGTCTGTGAGGAATTTATGGGTGGGACGTTGTGACAGGAGTCAGTGCATAGCGAGGAGAACGAGGTGAGGTTGATGTGGGGCTATGGCTTTTGACCTGCTGGCACTTAAAAGATGCGCTATTTTAAATACAGCGGTCAAAAGGAGGTTATATTAAACCCGGACCCTTTCTCTCATACTCCCTCTTAAGTGAGTTTTCGTCTTGCTTAATTGGAGGATTTATCTGGTTGTTGAACTGAGCCTTACGGAGTAGTATGGTTTTGAACTGTTGTCCGCACAGTAGGCTTGGAGAAATGGTGCTTCTCTCTCGGTGCTTGTGTCAGAAATGTCCTGAAGTTAAAGCATATCTTCAGCGTGCGTTTTGTGCCTTTTCTTTCTGTGCTGATTACAGAGAAGTGGTAAAATCTGGAGTGAAAGGCAGTCTTCTGAGTCTTGCAACACCTTGCAACACCTTTTCTGCAGGTTTCAACATAAGTGCTAGGGATCATCGGTATCAGACTGATTTCTGATAATGTTTATTATCATGATTGGATTCGCTGTCTTCAAAATACCAGCACTAGCATTATGCCTCAAGGTGCCACACTCCCTGTGGTTTGCGCTGTTGAAATGTGCACCACGCTATTTCACTGCATAGTAAAGAGCTTTCTTTGTTAAGACTGTGCTGGGAGACATCTCTGCCTCTCCTGTGGAGATGAAGTGAGGGCTAGTTCTGTTACCTTTGTATTACTGGGGAACTAAGCATTTTTTTTTAAGGTGTCCTTACATGCTGCCTTAAAGAGGTGCTTTTTAAGCATCATCACACTATTGGTTGATGATGTTACCCAGTTACCTTGAAATGGTACTTAATTTGATCTGCATTAATTTTTCTCAAGCAAAATACAAATAACAAAAGTGTGTGTCCATAACGCCCTAAATAGAAAACAAGGCTGCAAATCTCTACAAAGCACATGTGAGAAAATGAAGAAAGAGCTATGGCTTAAGTCTGTTTGAGTAACCTTCCTTACCTGCAGACTTGCTGGCTAGTCCTGACAAGAAGATGACCAGAAACTATTTCCATGTATACCTTGAGCTTTAGGCTGTTTTTTTTTTTTTTTTGAGGGGGGCTGGCTGGACAGAGAATGCCTGTAGGAGCAGTGACAGATAATGCCAGTCATGATGTACATTGTTTTTATAACCAGTGTCCTTTGAAGCCTTCTGGACAGATTTAAACCTTTCATCTGGAAACTTGTGCCCTTTTCCCCCCAACCCTATCAGGAAATGGTCTGGTCATTCTTTGTGAAGAAAAATAAGTGAAGTGGTGTCAGCTTGAACAGTAGATCCCAAGTGTTCCTCAGTGAGTTAGAATCTCCCCCTCCCGCAATTAGCGTATTTAGCAAAAATACAGTCTTTTACTGGACCTTATTCTATATCAGTGTGTGTATTAATAAGCACTTAAGTTGGTAAATGTAACTGTGCTACTGTGATTTAATTTTTTGTGTTAATCGGTAGTTGCGTGTGCCATTTTTGTGAACTCTGCATTAGTCAGGTGGTTGTGCAGATGACTGGAGTTCTTAATTTAAAAAATCAGGAGACTTCGGAGACTAATATCTTTACATGTATTGTTTTAAGATGGCCACTGATTGAAGGTGAAGCTCCCATTCCTAGGGATATGTAGTTGCAGCACTTCCTTCTGGAAGAATTCAGCTCCTCTTTTTTTTTTTTTTTTTTTTAGTTTTATGTATAGTTTCACAAGACAGCCTGAGCCAAATGAGCAGCTTGCTGCTCTTTACTCCCGCTAGTTATTTTGAGTTGATTCTGGTGTTTGTTTCATCACATGAGAGGCCAAATTCCACTCAGTAAAATAGCAACAAAGAAAAAAAAACACCTGGCAAGATGTTAACTTTTTTTTTGGCTGGTTGAGGGTGTTGAATTGGTTTATGTTAAAGCAGATGAGCAGCAGAGGTGGTATGAGGAAGGAATGGCTTCTGCTGGGATGCTCAGATTATGGAAGGAGGGAACTGGGAGCGGGACCTCCTTGCCTGCTTGGCAGGGGAAGCTAGTAATTTGCTTATCCATAATATGATATTGCATGCCTACTGGATTTGCACTAGGAATTAATTTGGTGTGGTCTGTTTTAGTCTAGGTAGTAGCAATTGCTGAAGCCTTAAAGCTGTCCTGAGTCTGTGGGTGTGACAGAAGAAAGTAGACTGGTTGTAGTGTGAGTGCTTGCCATTAATTTGGCACCTCCATTGTTTTTCTCTGTAGAATGAGTCCTCCTGCCTCCAAATGCTGAAAAAAACAGAAGGCTTGAGTTCCTGCCTAGTTTTTTCCTCTCCTTTCTGAGCTAGGATTCTACAGCGTGTGGTAGTGCCACAGGGAAGCCTCTGTTCTGCTGTCTGTAGTCTGCAGTTAGGAATTAATCTCATGAGGCTATCATCCTTTCCTTCAGACTCTGTAGGGTTAAAAAGCAGAGCATTACATTTGCTTACTGCTAGGCAAAATTACAGCCACACATACAGTAAGATTATTTTTGTGGTTTTAGGAGCAAGCATTTTTTTGTAATCAAGACCGGCTGAAACATCTTTAAATCACATAATTGATAAATGAGGCAGCTGTGAGCAGAGGCAGCAAAAGTGATGTCTGAAAGCTACTTTGCTGACTCCACAACTCTCAGGCTATTTTCCCTTCTGCAGGAAGGAGAGGGAACCTTGTGGACTTTTTTTTGATTGTTCTTTTCCTGGCACAGTGGGATCTTGTTGCTAAGAAGCACCTGACATCAGTCATTTCTCTCTCTTGCAAGAACTTCAAGACTGTATCTTCTAGTCAGTGACTAATAAACACACATCCTACAAGATATCTCCATGATGTTATTAAAAAACTAGCATAACTGTAATTTTAATTTTGTTAGCTGAGGGATGTTTTATTTTGTCTCTGCAGGTTGCAGTGTTGTTATTGCCTCTCGTAAATTTGACCGATTAAAAGCTGCTGCAGAAGAACTGAATAATAAATTTTCTTCCATGATTCCTGCCAGAGTGACTCCCATGCAGTGCAATATCCGCAAAGAAGATGAGGTAAAGACTAGTGATCTTGTTCTGGGGCTTAACATGTCAAAAGCATATTGTGTATATAAACTCTCAGATCTCCAGAGGTCTTCTCTGGCCCCCTCAAAAGTGGCTTAGATCAGGGGACAGGTGCAGTAAAGCACTGTTAAATTGATCTAGATAAAGATGTGCTTTCCAAGGGAAGACCATTTGTTAGCCACTTAAGCAAGAAAGCATTTGTAATTGCAAATATTTTTCTGGCCATGCATATGTATTTCAGATATTTCTGGGAGAAGCAGGCCTTGGAACTGGCATGTTCTACAGCCGAGCCAGAGCCCGCTTAGCATGGTTCTGTGTCACATTTCTGTGACAGCAGTGAGGGGGCGTTAACTTGTGAAGATGGAGACCTCAGAATAGTTCCTTCAAACAGGAAGTCATAGCATGGAATCTCAATGCTTGTGACTTGACACAAGTGCCCTGCATTGTCAGTTTTGCTTGTATAAAAGCAAAAAAACCCCACAGATATTATTATTTTTAGCCGTATTTCAAATTTTGGTTACAACGTGAGGTGTGCCTCATTACAAACTCTGTTACTATCCCAGCTGAGTTGTTTCTTTTTTTTGCATATTACAAAAAATGGAAGACCAAGAGCAAAAGTATTTAATCCAGGTTCTTCAGAAGTCTGCATTCACTTCCTAATTTTTTAATATGTGTAATTAAACATTTAGAAGTCCAGCATCAGGTTGGACTTTTAACTTATTGAAGACAGCTAGAAAATATTCCAGTAACCACTGATTGCTACATTTTTCTTAACCTTTTAAAGTCTCTGTTAAATTCTAGCATAACTTAAAGAAATATTAATTTCCTTCAGTAGCTATGTAGATTCTGGAAATATCCTAATATACAACCATAAAGCAAATAAAAAATAGAATTCTTCCCTCATGGAACAGCTCATGCCATAAAATATTTATAGTGATATATTTAGACTTCTACTCCTGCAGGAGATGAACCCTGGGGCTGTGCAGTATGTCACTTCACCTATCAGTGAATTTTAGGTTTGCATTTACTAGCATCAGCAGTGCGATATAATAGGTTATGACAGATGTCAGAGGGCAACTTACATGATTAAAGCTACAGGAAAGAAAAGAGGTAAAGAGAGAAAAGGCTTAAGCGTTCTTTCAAGTCACTGTTCTTGCAGAAAGTACTCTGGCATGCTTAATAACCTTCTGCAGGTGAATCTTATTTCTGCATCAGCTTAAAAATGATTTAGTGGGAACTGCAGTGTTCTGAGAGATGGTAGAGGACTTGGATGGTGAAATGAGGTAATTGCCATTAAACAAACTACCATTCCTTCTTTGTTTCCTGTTTATTAAGTGTGGCTAAATACATATTTCACAAAACAGTCTTAGATGGCTTTGGAAACTTTTTTGAAGGTGCTTTTAAGGCCTTTTTTATAGTCCTGTGTAAAGTATTTAGGCATTATTCTGTGTTACCGGTAGCCATGCTGATACTTGGAGAAACTTCTGTCTTTGCTATTACCCTGCAGTTTCATCATAGAATTGTCTTGTTTCCAGTTTGGTTTTAAGCTCTACTCATTTACAGATACACCAGAACTTTCTTGGAACCTTTCATACGATATTGGAGAAGCCTCTATCAGGTGTCTCCTGCCAGTGGAAGTTCTCATAAACCATAGTCATTTCATATCCATATCTATTGAAGAGAGGGTTCAGAGAAATAAGGTAAATTAAACCCCAGTCTTGAATCTTTCAGTCATTGACTCAGTCTTACAGTTTGACTCACTTCAGTTCTCCAACTGCTCTTTCTTCTTTCTGTTGAAGTCCTATTTAGAAAAAAATCAATATGAAAATTTTGTAAGCCTTTCGTGGAAGTTTTGAATAAGAAATGCAATTTCTGTTGCATGTTAATGTAAGAACTTAAATGTACCTGCTAAACAAATATTTATCCATTCCAGATGCCCATCTCCAAGACTAGAATTAGAGACATCCTGTGATTTTTGTTCTTTAGCTCATGTTTTTCTTGCTGTTAGTTCTTTAATGCTGAGATTCTCAAAGATTGCTAAATCCTGGCCACTTGTTACTTAATTTCTAAAATTACTATTGAGCCAGAAATGTGTGGATCACATTTTCAGCTTTTAAGTTTGTAGTGAGGATAGCACTTCCTTACATTTAGGTGCTTAGTGTGTGTAAGTTGAAGCTAGATAAACTGAAATTAACAATCGGTAACTTACACTGCTAAAAACTGTCAGAACTTAGAACTGAGGGATGTGACAGATTTTCCACAACCCACTGCTCACTATTGCTCATTTATTATATTTGCTAAGAGCAGCAATGGCAGGTGCTTTTTTCTAATTTGCACTTGATTGTCTTGCGGAGACTAGAGGAAAAGTACCTTTGGGCTTTTTACCTCTACTAAAAGAGCATCGTACATCCACTTTCAAAATCTATTCCATTCTTAACCTAAAGTTTAGTGCTTGGGACTTGGAGTCTTAGGAACAGGGATCAGTAAAAGAAGTAGTGTAGGATTTTTCTAGCCTAGGAGGTAAATCTTGAGTAGAGGCAACACAGCAATATAACTCACTTCATCATTTTCACGAATACAGGAGTAGCTTCCTGTTCACAGTGGAAGATGGGGTGAGAGGACATATAAACTTTTGGCTTCCCTCCCAAAAGAAACAAGATTTGTACAACTGCGTTGGCTCTGTATGCTACCCATTAATAGCTTTACAACTCATTGTCTGGTTTCAGCTTAGTATGAGTGAAGACTATTTACCTCAGAAATTCACGGAAGCACATTGCTGGGTAGAGAGGACAGCCTCTACAAGTATTCCCTGTGAGTCATTACATCCTCTTTCTCAGCTCTTATACCAGGTACCAAAGAATGTGTGAAGGAGAAAGACCTTATAAATGTTTCAACAAGGGAAAAAACTTAGGAGTTCAAGCTTCCTTAGATGTCAGAACTGATCCATCACAAGCTACAAAGCCCAGGAAGCTTCCTCAAGAAATACATAATTCATTTAGTATATCCTTCTCTTTGACATCGCACTGAAACCTTTCTAAGAGTAAGTCTTTCTCTTAAAGGAAGACACCTTCATCACCTGTAGGAGCAAGCCATCTGTTCTTACTGTAGCATGCCTTTTTTTTTTTTTCCATCCCTCCATCTCCATCAGCATTTCTCTAAAGGCCCCTATGAGTTTTGTCCTGGTTTTAATTTTATAATCAGGCAAACTGGAGGGAGGGCTTTGGATAGAGGAGATCTAAGAAAGATGAAAGTGCTTTCAAAATTGCTAGATGATTATTTTCTTTTTTGCCTCCTATTGCAAATCTTAAAGTAACTGACCTGCTTTGAAGATGACACCTCTTGTGTGCCCTAGTTTGGATCTGTGAAATTCAAACATTAGAAGATTCATCCCTCATCGTATAATGCAATATGTCTGTTAGACCTTTTTCTGGCCTAGGAAGAGTCAAAGAAGGTGCAATGAATTAATTGCTGCAGAAGCTTGATGGCAGATATCGTGGGAATAGCTTAATGAATTCACATTTTTAAGTCTCTTAATCTTCATCCTCAGAGGCCCTCTTGCTTTCTAGCAAAGCTTACTTTTCATTTAATGTGCAAGAAATAATCTTGCTTGATGGAGGATTTTCAACCACTGCATAAACTGTCAGGCTTATTTCTGTCACAAGTTTGCTGCTGCTGCTTTTGGCTAGTTTTCCACTGAGTGTTTTGTAAAGGGTAACAAACCTGTTTTGTTTTTAAAGATGGAAGAGTAGAGGGTTCTGGCATGCCGGTAAGAGCACCTGAGATTTCTATGTTCTGTCTTCATGCGGCCTTATCCTGAAGCAGTGATTGTGCACTTGTCCCTTATCCTGTGGTCTGGAGTGTATATAGTGATCAATATTGCTTCTTAGGGATTATGAAGCTGAAGTGATTTTAATTATTTGGATATTTTCTAGCACTGCCCACATAATGTGTTGAATATATCAAGAGCAGGTCACTTTGCTCTTGCTGAGATGCAGGCCAGACAGTTCTGTGTGTGTATCTTTTCAAACCAAGCTCGTTTTCTAAAATCGAAGGATCTAATTAACTAATTCCAGTGCCTCAATGTAGTGGTGGCCAGAGTGGAGGAGAGGACCCCATCCTTTTTTCATTATGAAAGGAGCTTTCTATTTATCTTTGTAGGTGTTGGGAAGGGGAAGCATGGGTTTGTGTGTCTTAAATATTGAGCTACAGCAAATCTATTGACAGGGGAAAGAAAGACACAAGGAACTTTTTACCCTTGTAAAGCCTTTGTGCTATATGCTCTGGACAAACATTTCTTTAACTGGCATCTAGATAAGTAGAAGACTATCTAGATAAGTGGAAGATAAAACCTTGTACTTCTAGTAGGCCACTGCTCTTCTTGAAATCAGCAATTCAGAATTCTGTGCACAGTGTCCCCTTTCCATATTCAAGCTCCAGCAACAACAACTGCTGTTGGACCAGACCCCGAGGGTAAAACCTATCACTTGGACATCTGACAAACAAGACACCTTGAGATGGACTCAATACAGTACTATTTACTCAGACACACTTACCTTGTGTCTGAGTTCACTAGTATCTTTTCTTTTCCAATAAACTTTATAGCTTAGCATAGTCTCAATTGGTTTACAAATACTTAATGCCTGTCTGTGTGAAGCCTGCAGTGGAAGACTGTGACTTGGTGGGGAGCTGTGGATAAGAGATTCTTGTTGTCATACTTTAAAATAACACAGCAATAACACAAAGTAAAAATACCTGTTATCACTGTGCAAGAATGCCCACTAGTTCTAGTCCCCAAATAGCAAATCTCTAACACTCTGTAGTGGGTAGTTTGCCTGTTGAGTTTTACTCAAGTCCAAGGTGACCTGTGAATGCATGTGAACATTTGTCCCTTTTGTCAGTGAGTACTGTCATCTCAGTTATCTGTGGAAGTGTGCTACTGCATAATATTTTTGAGTTGCAGTCATACAAAAGGGTCCTTACTGAAGAGCTCCAGTCTTCCGGTCATGTGTGAAGTGTCTGATTTTTATTCTTTTCGGTCTTTTTCAGAAGAACGTCCTAAACTCTACCTTGTGCAATTTTGCTTTGCTTCCAGAGAGTCTTTAGTAGCTTTTTTATGAGGTTCCTCCTGTGTGGATTTTGGATATTTAGG
Organism: Pygoscelis adeliae; assembly: GCF_000699105.1. Classification (NCBI taxonomy): domain Eukaryota; kingdom Metazoa; phylum Chordata; class Aves; order Sphenisciformes; family Spheniscidae; genus Pygoscelis; species Pygoscelis adeliae. The sequence continues at coordinate 1,330,010 of NW_008824762.1, read as the reverse complement.
AATAGAAAGGAATCTTCTGTAGTTCTCACTGTGATTTAAATGTGTTCTGCCAGACCCTGTTCTCATTGTGCTGGTGGCTGCTGTCACCATGTTTACTGTAACTGGGAGAAGCACTGCAACGATGCTTTCTCTACAACACAGAAGACATTGTGAAGATTGCTACAGTTGGAGCCATCTGAGCTGTCACTGGAGAGCCTGCTAGCCTTTGCTGGCTTTTGGAAAGCAGAACTGATAGGCGTTTGTTTCTTTTTTTAATTGCCCTAAGAATATGGTGCAACAAGTGGGAACAACAACAGAGTTTCTTAAGATACAACATGTGAGACATTTTGAATTGATATGTCATAGCAGGTTTTGTCCTCCTGTTGAAAACTTGCTTGTAATGTCTCTTCTCAGTGCGTTTTTCTTCTGTTAATTTGTCGTTTGTTGGGTTTTTTTAAGATTCTTAGCATTTTCCCTTTTCTCTCCCTCTCTCCCCTCCGCCCCCCCCGGCCTGAATAGTCTTAATCTGTTCAAACATTCCTTGTACTGAAACCATTTCACTTCCATAAATGAGCCCATACTTCAGTGACTTACGGAGAACAATATTCAAAGCAAGATTCTCAGACTGACAGGGAGAAGAGTTTGAATTGCTGAGCAAAGCATAACTTCTGCTGCCTAGTGAGGCATAACCTACTTTTCTCTGGTTGTGAGCAAACCTGGAAGTCTTTGTGGCATGGTGTTTCTCACAAGTTTGGGACTGCTGTCACAGATGTTTTGGTTTTTTGGTGGTGTTTTTTTTTTTTCTCAGATCCCACAAGCTGCAGTGACTGATGTGAAGAATAAGATGACATTCAGAACTTAAAGGTGGTGATTTAGGTATCAAAATTATTTTCTTAAGGCATTTTTTCTCCGCAGGCATTAGTTTTTCAATCAGGCTTCAGTCACTATATGTTTGTTTAGGTTTTCTTCTTCAGAGGTGCATCCTTACAGGATCCATACTATCCTGTTAAACCATCCTGAACTGTTAGCAGCAAAAGCTATAAGGCAGCTATTTATGAGACTGAGTTGGTGACGCTCTTGGTGAGATAGAGATCATGCATTGCTTGTTTTTTTATTTCTGATGTTTTCTACTGGTAACTCAATACAGAGGAAGGCTGATTGATATCCTTCCCCTAGTCAAATCTGTTTCAGCAGCAGCATTGCTCCTGCTGTTTGTTTTTTGAGGGTTTTTTGGTCTGTGTTTTCTTTGACCACAGATGCTAGATTAACTTTTTATATATGCTTGAGCAGGAATAACTGGGGCATGGTACCTAGTTGTGATAGGTAATGTAAGCAGGAAACAGCTATGTTGTCCCATTTCCCCTGTTTCTTGAGATAAAGGTTAAATTATTAAGCAGTTGCTATAGAGTTCTTATTACTATCTTGTAATAGGAAAAATACGTCAGCTTTAGTATCTGTAAAATCCTTGAATGCTTTGAAATACATTCCCCTCCAGAAGTTCTCTTGTGTTTAGTGTGAGTGTGTGGCGAAACTACTGTACTTCCAAAACAGAAGACAGTGCAAAAGGCTTAGCTTACAGCCTGTAGCTCAGGTTAGATCAGTGTTAGAGCTAGGTTTAGATTTTCAAAATCTCCTTCATCCCATATGAACTTAAGCCACTCCTTTTCTGCACTGACAGCTCTTTGAGTGCGTGAATGCAAATGTCTATTGCTATTTGCTGTTAATACCTTCTCAGAGTACCCAAAGGTAAATAGTGCCAGACAGTGCTCTTAATCATAAGTATTCATCATGCTTATAGACAGAAGGTATCTGCTTAGTCAAATATTCACCTTTCTTTTGCTAAAGAAGACAACTTGTAGTATTTCCAGCACTTTCTAGAGTTCACGTTTTGTAGGGTAACAAACTAACCTTCTTGGTCTGCGTAAGAAGATTGGCTGTTGCCAACTCACATGTCAGAGCTTTAGTGAATGTACAAAACTGAAGTATAAAACTTAGTAAATGTACAAAACATAAGAATGTTAAAACTTCACAAGATGACTTATGTTTTCTATTTTAAATGCTCAGGTATATGGGTCAGATTAAAAAAACAGTAGCTACCTTACATGGAACTCCTCCAGCACCTGATGTGAACACCCCCACCCTTGTGAAAAATGTCAGGAGCTTCTTAGTAGGTCTTAAGTAGCAGGCTTTTGTGTGTGTTTGTTTCTACCAACCTTCAGCAGCTTAAATCCCCTTCTTCTTTCAGTGCTGGTATTTTATGTAGCACCTGCATTATACCAGGAAGATTTCCTAAGTAAACATGGACTCGGCCCAATCCTTCTTGGCTGACTAAACCTGTCATACCGATCTTCCAGCCTGTCCAAAGGCTGGTACCTCCTCTTTATATGTGAAAAGGGTATGAGAGAGAAAATACTGTCCGAGAAGGAAATTTGGTATATAGCTTAATCAGCTTACCACACTAACAAATACTGTTTCAGGTAGAAGCTTTGGTGAAGTCTACACTGAGTCTGCACGGGAAGATTGACTTCCTGGTGAATAATGGAGGGGGCCAGTTCGCAAGTCTTTCTGAAGCCATCCGTGCAAAAGGCTGGAATGCTGTGATAGACACGAATCTGACAGGGACCTTCTACTGCTGCAAAGCAGGTAAGGGCTGAACATTAAGATTTTTTTGTTTATTTGGTTTGTTTTCTACAGCAATACCAGAAGACAAGACATGTAAGGTTCCCCTACCTTCTTTTTTCACACACTTATCTGACAGCGGATATTTGTATTCATGAATCTCATCCAAAGCTTTACATTAAACTGTACGTTACATTTGTTCATATATACAAACATACATTTAGGCAAATATGATCTTCTGGTTAAGGCCAGGTTTGGGGAATCAGTTGGCTTGGATACTCACTTAAAAGACTATAGGAAAACCACTTAACTTCTGTGGCCTGTATTCACTGTGTGTAACACAGGAAAAAATTTCTCTCCCATCAGGGATGTAAATTTAAAGTTAAATCTAAGTATGATACATGATTCTCAGATAGCATTGGGAACATGGAAATGAAAGTAATTTACGTGGAAGCATGAAATGTTGATTTCCACTAAAAGGCTTCTTAACAAACATTGAGCCGTACCTGGACCACACCTGTTATCTCACGAATCCAGTGGTGAGGCTATGGTACAAAGAGCAGATTGTTAATCTAAATCTGCACAGGAAACGTGTAGTGAGTTAAGACTCCAAATTTGGCTTCCAGTGGGCAAGTTCATTTGTATGCATTTCTTCTGATATTTATAGGTTATCTTCCTCCTTCATACAGTGTACAATGCCTGGATGCAGGAACATGGAGGAGTCATTGTCAACATTACTGCTGCCGTGAGAAATGGGTTTCCTGGAATGTCGTAATACATATTTTATTTTTACATTTTCCTATGTTTTTCCCCTAGAAGTACTAATTGCTCCTAAATACTTCATTTTAGAAAGGTACGCACTGGGCAGCAGCAGAGTATAGAAATACAGTAGTATGAGGTCAAGAGAGAGCAATAGTATCACTTGGCTGTATGCCTGGGGATCTGACTGATTCAGTAGAGACTACAGGAGTAAATGACATCTCTGGTAACTGTCAACTTGTTTGTAAGAAACTATGAAGGAAGACTTGCCAGTGAAGCTTTCACTGGAAGTGGTATGCTAGTGAGACTAGTTGCACTGAAATGTAACTTTTACTTGTGCTCTCCCCAAATTTCTGGAGGGTTTGCAAGAACTTGGCACCTGTTGTTTTCCTCTTCTACTGTCAGTTTACAGGTCTAGATGGTGTAATGAGTTATATGGGAGTTGTACTGGGAGTAGGAGGAACATTTCTAGTATGTTACCAGGTTTTGGCTTTGTCCTTTGGGTCACGTAATGCCTGCCTTTCCCATTTTCCTTTTTACTCTCACTTTGTAGTCATCTTTCTTGGAGGAGGTCTCTGATGCAGAGAATCGGTTCTATTTGCTCTGCTCCTTTCTTAACTGGGAGAAGGCTCATGGGTACAAACATATTACCACGTTTGTAGTTCTTATATATTGACACAAATGATCACAGCTGTCTGCATGAAAATGCAGCATCCTCTCCGTATCTGTATGTGTAGTATATTTGTTCAAATTTCTTTACCCTCAAAATGGAGGTGAGCAGGAGTCTTCCAATTTGAACCTTTTCCACCAAAAAGGTTCCAATTTGTTGAAAGAGAAATAATGCTCAGAAAAATGAATTATTTCAGTTATTTTCTTTTCAAAGGAAATTTTGCACGTCAAAATGCTGCATTTTGACAGTTTCTTAATTGAAAAAAAATCTGAATTTCTTCTTTGAAACTATCTTTTTTTTTTAACTCTGAAATTGAATTTCTATTTAAGAAAATATAAAAACATAATTTGAGCAAATGTTACATTACCTCTCTTTGTCCTGATGCAGGGTTGAAAGTTTTCAAAATGTAAAGTTTTTAAGGAACAGCAGAATATTTTCTCACTAGCTTGTTCTTGGCAGTACAAAATAAATTTAGAGATCCACATGGTGGTGCTGAAGCTACAGTTATTTGAGTTTCTCCACTCTGGTTAAGTCTGGTTGAAGTGTCATGGCAAATAGGCTGAAGCTATATTTGAGAGTTGAACCAAGAGATAAAAAACCTAATTCTGAATAACGGTGGAAAAAAGTTTCCCAAATAACTGTTGTATGTGGATGTAGATGGATAGACAAAACTACTAGTAAATTAAATTCCTGTTGAATTGACACATGTTTTAGAAATGTACTGCTGAAAAAGACTTGCCTTTACAAGTCCAGCCACGACTCATGCCAAAAATCACCTGATGCAGTTTTTCATAAGTATTAATTTTGAACATAAAACTAGTCAAGTTTGTTTGCTCATAGTGTGCCTGGAGGTTATTTATTTCTGGCCTAAACATATGAATAGGTTGTGTTTTCTTCTGTTTTTCTTAAGTTTTCTTATTCCTTTCCTGGTATTTGAGAAGCTATTCTATCTATCTCCTTTAAGTCTGTTCTGCTATGCTAAAGGAACTAAACTCTATTAGTTTTCTCTGAGTCCCACTGTCCGCTGTTCATCACTGCAGTAATTTTGTCTGCATTTGTTCAAGCTTGTAATCATTTCAGACTAGTTTCCTATAGCAGCAAGGTGTATGAGATCACTCTGCCTGTAGTTGTTTCCATCTCCATCCACCTACAGTAATTTTTGAATAGTGGCTTATTTTAATCATGTTTGTCAGAAGAGCTAAACTATTTTTCGGACCACTGTCCTTGCAAGTGTTGCTTTACCTGTGCAGCCTACCTTTCATAGTTTTACACAGTTTGAACTTTGCCTCCAGTTGTTTTCCATTTTATAAGCCTGCTTCTGCAGTAGAATGTAGCTGACCTTATGTCACATTGGGGAAGAGATGATAAGTATTTCCAGAAATGACAGGAAATCATAGCATAGCTTGTTTAAACTGTGAAGCTATGGTCAAACTTACAAACTAAAAAAACTCTCTCTCTCAGATGGTTGGTCCAGCCATAGAAAGCTACTCTGCCTACCCTAGTGAGGCTGCGGTAGAATTAACATTGGGCACTGTTAGCTGAGGGAACAGAAGCTTCTTTTGCTTTCTTTTCTCAATAGGCATACAGGAGCTGCAAGAGCTGCAGTGAATAACCTAACCAAGAGTTTAGCTTTAGAATGGGCCCACAGTGGAGTAAGAATCAACAGCGTTGCTCCTGTAAGTAACGGCAAACGATCTGATTAAACTTAGCCATCATACATGTTCATGGTTAAAACTTTCAGACCAAAAGGGATTTTAAAATCTGTAACCTGTAACTGTTTGTGGATTATTTATGTATTTATTTATTTATAATTCCCCTACATTCTTCAGGTCATTTGAGACTGCTTTGTACTGTTTGTATGACAAGCCAGAGGTGTGGGATAAAATTGCTTGTGCTTTCTCCTTTGACTTGGCACTCTTGGTGGTTTGTTGGTTTTTTTTTTTTAGCTTAATGAAATGATACCTGGAAGGAGTTGGTGACCTGTCTTGCAAACTCTTGACATAAAATTACGGAATGCTTTGTGTTTCAGTAACGATTACATTATATCTGAGTTCACAATACTTTTTCTATTTGAGGTTCAGGTATGCTGATGGTTTCCACCTGTGTTTACAAAGTTGTTCTGAAAATCTCTGAATGTATCACATAATGTCTTTTACTTTGTCTTCTACATGTTAAGTTAGATTAGTTTTAGGCATAAAAGGTCTGTATTTCAAGTGGACCTTCTCTCAAAGAAATTATATGTAAAAATGTGTGTTCTGATATTTTTTTCTTGTCAAATATATGCAGATAGGAAACCACTATACAGGTCAGCTAAAATATGCCTGCCACATTTCTGAGGAGGTAGGTAGTGTGTAGCAGTTGTTTTAAGCAATTGTATGGAAAGAGCAGCTATATTTTCTAGCGTATGGTGCTGCAGATATAGAGGCTATATAGAAGCCCTAGCTTTGACATTTGAGATTGTGTGATCTGTTGTGATTTGTGTAATCTTCACTCTTAACCACAATTCATTTTGCACATTTACTCCCTTGAAAAATCAAAGAGGAAAGGTAAACTTTGTCCAGCTACTTCTACATTCAGAATTTATCTTATCTCACAGTATAGTTAAGTGTCAGATTTGTTTAAGTCTTCCCTAGGAAGATCTTTCTACGAAGATCTTTCTACTATCTTTGTAGGATGTCTGTATATCCTGTTGTGCCTCTTGTCCTAAAACATCTGGCTCGCTTACTTTGGCATAGCACAGAATGCTTAATGGCAGATTTGTGATGATCATTCAGGTGGTGGCTCTTAGGTAGCTTCTGTGAGGCCCAGCTCATCTGGAGACTTGTTAAATATTAAGATCTACTGGCTTGTTTTTCCTGTTCATTTGTTTTTTCTGATTTATCAAGTCTTGGGTAAGTAAGTAATTAAGACAGCATTATTATGTGAATATATTTTTCAGGCCTGCTAATTACCTAATGAATCATACTAATTATACTTTATAGCACACATCAGAAGAAGTTTTTGACAAGCAAACACTTCAGTGGTTTTGCTCTTTCAGTAGTATTTGCTAGCTTTGTTACTATGCTGGTAAAAATCGATGTTGTAGTTACAGTAATACATTATATCCTTCTGTCACCTTTGTGGACACAGTAGGTCTGTGGTAACCATACAAAACTGTTACCGCTTTATAGGAGGAGAGTAAAATGTAGGGAATGCGTAAATAGAGAGGGAAACAGGCATTCTAAAAAAAAATAGTTTCACATGTGAGTTACTTCCCTAGCTCCCAAAATATAGTCACTCACATTTCACAGATATCTTAGAAGAGAAGTCTTAGCATGTACTCCATCGATGAATTCAAATTTTGTTATCTTACTTAAACTTGAGTCCCAAAGGTTCTGTCATAACTAATCTATGTAACCCTGTGTGCCCATTGCTGTAGCCTTCATCTTCCCTCTCAAGTCTAAACTGGACTGTATAATCATCAGAGCAAAGACAGTCGCCTTTTTCTATTTCTATAGCAGCTAAGTAGGGAGAGTCTGAATTCTGATTGTGAAATCTGTCTGCTTCCATAATTCACAATAAAATCAATCTAGTGTTCTTACAGATTACAAGAAACTGTTGAGAACTTGTTCTTAGGGCTTTGTAGTTTTCTCACTTCTAGCTTACTTATTAGCTTCTTTGTAAGCTAATATGAAATGCTTGTAATTTCAAAACAGTCTTTGAGCTTCTTCTTTATACTCTCCCCTTTATAGTTATTGAAATGACAGTGGAGAATTGGAATAATCTGAATTATTGCATTTGAACAGAGATGTGACTAGCAGCCAAATTACCTTCTTGTATAAATTATACTATTCCATTAAATTTAAAAACTTGCATTCAAGTGCTGTTTAGATAGTTTAATCCCACAGAAAATCCCAGTAATGACAACTTCACAATTTTACAATGATCACAGTTTAAACATATGCAAGAGAACTTAATTTTCACTATGCTGTTTTAAAATAGGGAATAGTATTTTCAGAAACTGCTGTTGCAAACTATGGAGAACAAGGTACAATGCTGTGGTTAAAGAGCATACCAAAGGTTCCTGCGAAGAGGTCAGCGGTTCCTGAGGAGGTAATGTATTTCACAACATTTGTGATATTTCTACTTCCGTGTTTCTATTTTGAAGCCACTTCATTATATGGAGAACAAAAAAAGACTTAATTTTGCACTGTGATGGAATATTAAAAAAGAAAAAAGCTTGTAGTAATGTGTAGTAGTGCCGAGTGGGAGACTTAACCAGTAGTCACTGTTACACTGAAAATTTAATTTAGATGCCTCTTACAGCTGAAGTGTTTCATAGTAGACATTAGTTCCTCAAAATATTGACTTCCAGCAGGGAGGACTGAAAGAATGAATATTAATTTGAAAAAAGTGTATCTTAAAAGTACTTAGCTCTCTTCCACCAAGAATGTGCTTCTTTGATAAACTGGTCAACTTTTTTGTTTGATTTTTGGCATCTGATGCTGATCTTTGAGAGCTTACTGGTTTTCATCTGTTACGTACTGATGTTTGTGGCTAGAAAGATGGCTTTAAGACTGTTATGGTTCTCATTACTGAGTAGAAAACGTTGCTATCTCTTGCCTGTAAAAGTTTTTACAAGCATCTTTGACATGAACAATTCCCAGCAGTTTAAGAAAGATAAAAATAAAATCTAAAAAAATCAATAAAAAATGATAAAATTGTCATTCTTTTGTTAGATCTCTCCTGCAGTGTGTTTCCTACTATCTCCAGCTGCTTCTTACATAACTGGGATAACCATGGTCGTGGATGGTGGCCAAAGTTTGTATAGCCATACCCTAGAAATACCCGGTAAGAAATGGGCTACAAAATAATGCCCTTCAAGTGATTGAAGTTGGGCAATGGGAGGACTCAAAAGTAAAATGCCTAGTTTCTCAATCAACTTAAGTATGTTGTTTTATTTGTTTTCCTCAGATCACGACAGATGGCCCTCACCACCAGAAGGAAAAAATACTGAAATGCTTAAAAAGCTTCTTTCTGGCAAGTTCAAGCCAAAGCTGTAAAAGAATGAGATTTCACCTTACTCCCAGTTGCACTCTTGCTGATAATCTCGCTTTGTGATTTGGGCTTATTATTCTCAGTAATATATTTTTTTTGCTCATATGTAACTACATTGAGTGCCTTGATTTTTGTTCGTTTATATATTTAAAACTTGAAAGGCTGTACATAGTAAATTTCTTCTCTGAAAACACTCACTGCCCTGAAAACATTCAGTCTTTTGGGAAGGGAAGGTATAAAAGACAAATTCTCCATTTGCACAGGGATTAAGTAATGAAGAATCTCAGTCAGAAGTGAATAAAAAAAATACTTATTCTGAAGTGAAGGGGGCAGAGAGGGAATGTTTCGGAATCCTTCTGTTCTGGATGAATTTGGGGAGAAGGTAATTTAAATCTCTGTTATCATTAGTTGCATCAGTAACCCTTGAGGTAGCTGTTAACGCTACACTATTTCTGTTCAGCCACACACTGAATGTTCAACAATGATTTTAAAGACTAAGTAGAGTAGGTATTTCTCTGAAAAGAATTAAAAATAAGGCAGAATACTGTTATTAATGTTTCAAACTAATATGGCATGTCATATTTGGAATGTTTCGAGTTGTTTACAGATATAACGACATAATGGAGTTAAGCTGGCTGCAACTTAAATTTGATCATAGAATAATCAGATAATAAACTTAAGATTTAACATATGGTGATGGAAAACAGTATAGATTCAACAATTTAGCATGCAAAATCTTGAAGCAAAAGCTGTGGTGTATATTGTGGTGCTTTCTGCAATGTGCTATACTGTTAAAGGAGAAACTGGGAATCCTTCTTTTACCAATTAAAATGTTTTCTATCCATACTGTGTTGTCTTACAGTGTTAACACAATTTTGTTCATCAGTGTCTCTAAAATAGGTGTGATTTTTGTGATCAATGCAGAGATTCCATTTAAAAACCAGAAATCTTGCAATATATCTCTCAAAGAGGCTATATTTGTCATTACTCACTTTTTTAAATTCACTTTAAGGCAAGCGTTCCCATGTCTGATAACTTCAATCAAAATATAAAAAATAAGTGATGACTGTGTTTGCTGTAACAACTGAAATTTGTGGAATCAAGTTGCTGCTGTAGAAGCGACCTCTTTAATACTTCATTTTGGATTGAATGTAAGAGTCTCTGCCAGTTGTTTGTTCTTTGCAAAGATGTTTCACTTTTGTGTCTTTCATTAAAATATGGGAACTTATATAGGTACATGTAGATTGCTTTTTCATGAAAATCTAAATGCCAGTTTTGTGAGGGAGGAGGGGTTTGAGCCAAAATGCTTTCTCCTTCAGATATATCCTCTTTCCTTAGTAACTGGGTGGTCATTGATGTGGTTGTGAGAAACTTGTGCAGAGATAAAATCAGCTTTTTTCAAACCTCTTGTGCAAGGTATGTTTTGATTATTGCAAATATTAGTTCAGGATACACAGAAAGAGAATTCCTGGAAGCAAATGCACCTATTAGATAACTAACTCTAGAAGCCTAGCCCATTGCATTTAAGTGAAATTATTTAGTTTGTTAAGAGATTATTTCTACATTCTTAACATCTTTCTGTAAAAGAAGGTTAAACATGAACAGGCTTGAGACTTGCGGGATTTACTTTCTCTTCATGTTTGACTGTGAGCCTCCATGTTACGTGTGGACTGTAGATTGGATGTGAAATGGAAGTGATTTGATAAAACTAAATTACTTGTATTATATCCCAGAACTTCTCTCTACAGGATTTGAGCATAAACTTGGAAATAATTATTTTATACTGTTGCAAATTTCCTCTTTAACTTTGCTGGAGTCTGAATATTCATAAAGAAGCAAGTTTATACATAATGATGGTGAAATGCATCACTCGGTGAAACGGAACATTAGAAAGGTGAGCGTTCTCCTGTGTGGGAGACATGTTCAGTCTGCAATTAATAAACTCCTCCGCAAGTAAGAACTATAACAAACCTTTCCGCTTGCACTGACTACAAGGAGCTTTTATTTGACCTTGCCTTCTTCAACTTCCAGCAAAGCAATGGATGTATTAAGAAGGTCTAAGCTAGTTCTTTAGAAGAGGCTTGTTCCTGTGTGTGCTTTTTTCCTTATATTATATTTATTTATATATATATAATATTTCTTCTATATATAAAATAATTTCTTTAAAATTATTTTAAAAGTTTTGCAGTGCCTTGCAGAAACTCAGTGTTGTATCAGCTGGCAGCATGAATGTTTCAGGTTTCTGCTGTTAGTGCTGCAGATAATATCAGCTGTAGCAAAGCTCTTCCTACACCGTTGTAACAACAGCCCTTGATCAAAGGGCATTGAGAGGTTAAAAAAAATGGGTGTGGTAACAAAAACATCCTTGGCCTGTATAAGATTTGGGTATCGGAAGTTCAGAGAACAGGGCTTGATTTTATTTCTTTATTTTACAAGGGAGGTGAATGCAACTGTGGGAAAAGGGCTAAGGAACCTTAGGAGAAATCAAGGAGATTTATTGACCAAACACTGAAACTTAAACGTTTGCTGCACTGTACAGTTGTAATAAGCAAAGAGAAGAATGTTAGAATGACAGTTATATTTACCATTCTGTTCGATATCTCTTTTCAGTTGCTTTAGTACTTACTTCTGGCTGAATGCGTACCTATTCTGCATACCCCTTATCAGATATTCATTTGACTGATAAATGGGTGCTTATCAGCTGCTACTTTGCTCCACTGTCTGGTGTTATATCTGAATATGTGTCGTAGAATTTTACATTTATGAAAGCAGTGTAGGGTGCATTCTCCCCCCCCCCAGAAGGGGAATTTTTACTTGCCTTATGTTTTACAGATACTCTTTGTGTTAAGCAGAATATTGATTATTCAGGGTATTTATCTAGCGTAAAATGAAGTTTGATTATTCAGGGGTTTTAATTAGTGTAAAAGGAAGTCTGTGTTGTAAGAATTTTCGTTCTTTAAAGATTAACAGTCGTCATGTTTGCTAAAGGGAATATAGTCTGTGCAGTGTCATTCTGCAGTAAGGTCCATTGTCTGCCTTAAGATGTAAATGAACAAATGCGAGGCAACAATTGCTTGTTACAAGCTTTTATGGCTATGTTTAGTTTTCTGAATAGTTGTATAGAATATCCTGTATAGTCTTTAAGAAAGCATGCTATTTGCCAGATAGTGTGATTTCATATACTTCTAATCAGCATCTCCTAGTTTACTCTTGCCATCTCAAATAGCAGACTTCTGTTAAATGGCTGAGTAACGTAGACAATGGGGGAATAATTTTATTAGTAAAGTCAACAGTGCCTGTGTTCTGGATATGGCTGAGTCATAAAGGTAAATGAGTTGCTTCATAAACTTCAATGATGGGGTTGGAGCAGGCAAACCTATCAGTACTGCTGCCCAGTCTCATTTATAGTGTGCTTTTTCTAGAGAAGCAACTCCATACCTGAATGACTACTGTATTTTTCCCATACTTTGGTCTGTTTCAAGTATTATAGACAAGTCACTAGCTGTCTGCTCTTTATTTATTTTGTTCTGGAGCTAAACTTAAATGTCTTGGGCAGTGGGAATGCATCCTGAAATGCAAAATACCAATTATGATGGGAGATTCCAGTCTGGGTAAGAAATACAGTTGCTAGGGGGGAAGATGAAGCCTCTTATGAATCTTCCAGCAGTGGTTCGGGACTGTCGTCCCCAAGCTATTTGCTCTTACTCTCTTTTGGCATCAGCCTCACGGTGATGGTGCATTTGTATTGGGAGGAACTGGAACTACTGAGGTGCAGGCACATGTTTGTTTCTGTCATGGAAAGGCAGAGGAGCATAGCAGACAGGTAGGACTAGCAAACACTTGAAATAATACTGTTGTTTGCTCAATGCATGCGAGCTGGATTTAAATTTATAAACAGAACGTTGGCCCTCCTGCTGGTGAGGAAGGACTCTTGATCATGTTATAACATCCTGGCATCACAAACTTTACGCTACTGCTGTTCCCAAAAGAAGCCATTTTGCCTTCCCTTATCTGCTCTGTGTCCAGCAGCTTGTTCCTTTGCCAGTTAACCCCTCTTTTGATTAAAAATGTATGAAATTAATCACTTAGTTAACTAGATCCTTTTCTGGATGTAGTTCAAAACGTCGTAACATGGTAATATGGTGCCAGCTATAGGAAGGAGCGGTGGGGAGGCAAAGAAACTTGGGGAGGAAAAGGAAGATGATGGCATGGCCATGAAAAGGGGCTGGTTTGTTCCCATTTAAAGTGTTTAGACGCTATAGGTTTAGTGCTAACTAATACAGGCGCTTGTTAGCCTCATGCAATACATCTAGAAGGTGAGAACCTCTTACTGCAATGAGGTATTGATTCTGGAACCCAGGGGTTGATTCTGGAATCCAGGGCGAGCCATACTGCCAGATTTCAGTCAATTGCTTGAGCAGACTATCCTAAGATGTGCTTACCCTATGATTTTCACCCCTGCTCCTCCCAACTTCCATCGCCTGCACAGGGCTTGTACTGAATGCATAAATAACTAATATGCTTTATTGCAACTTCTGTCATCTATTTTTATACTCTTCCATATCAGCAATTACACTGTTCCTATAAGCTTTATTTTGCTCCAGTAGTACGACACGTGATCTCAGAACCATGCCCCTGGGTTTGGGCTGAGCTCGGTGTGAGCCAGTGTCATAAGTGCTGGTCCCTGGTGTCGATAGATTTATTTTTATTTTTTTTAATCTCAAAGTCAATATTTAGCTGTTTATCCTGCTCCCGATACTGAAGATGCTCTGTTTGAGGGATTATGGCAGAGTAGCGCTGATGCCTGTCAGGACGTACATCACTTCTGCAAAGCTCTCTTGGGATGGTGCTCACAGTGCAGTGAGAGTGCCCTGCGCTGTTTGGGCTTTGTGCAGAAACACAAAGGACCACACGGGCAGAGGAATGTGGGATGATTTTCCACAACCCTTGCTAGCTTCTTCTGTAGCGAAGGAGCTCTGACTTCAAATCCTACTGTTCACTAACTCTTCCTCCATCAGTGAAATCCATTTGCAAGATGCTAAAACTGACGAATGGCCATGAACTGGAACATTAAGGCAAGGGAAACACTGGATGTGTTTTCAAAGCTGTGTAAGCAGCTGTGGCTCATTGATCTTGCTTGATGGTGCAGGAGCATCACACAAGGCCAGCATTTTTCTT
>NW_008824762.1:1314335-1315716 GCF_000699105.1 Pygoscelis adeliae | reverse complement strand
TTTTAACTTTCTAGTTAAAGACTCTTGGTCATGACAAGCGTCTCATGAACATGGCTGACAATTTTGCTGACCATGGAACAAAGTGTCTTAGCTTTGAGGGACGACTACGTCTCCTTCTTGTTGGCTCTGGAGTTCTTGATAATCAGCGTGATTCAGAGCCTTGTGCCTTTCTTGGATATGCTTCATCAGTTGGTCTTTCTTCAGCAGAGTCCTCTTCAATCCATTTTTTTTAAAAGATGACGATATTTGTTTTTATCATTTTCTGCAGCCTATTTCAGTGGAAGATCTCAAAAGACTCAGGTTGTGGGCCTTGATGTGCAATTTTTTAGTTTCATATGTGGTTCCCAGGGGAAGTTTACTTGCCTGGGTATGCAGCTTGGGGCCTTGTCCCACTGAAGACTCATCTGTTTGAAAGAGCTTACCAGCGTCACTATATATGCCTATAATAAAGATGTAAGTCTTAAACTTCCATTCAAGTAGGTTTTCCCAGGTTTGTTTAGGGTGGCCAAAATAAACCCCCAACCCTTGTTTTGGGTAGATTTTGAGGGCTTGTCCAGGCTTTACAAACCTCTGATTGTCTTAAAGGTTAAATAGCTCTGACCACATGGCCAGAAAGCAGCATGTGAGTGGCAGCTCAGCTGGGATTCCTGTGCTATAGAGTCAGGTGCAGCAGCACAGATCACCGCTGCCTCGGTACGACTCTCTCTGAACACGCGTTGCCTGTCAGCATGTCACGGAAGGGGGTTTGCTAAACAGGCACACGTCATTCATGCATCTTGTACACAATGGTTCAAGCCTGTAAGCTTATTTTTAAATCTGTACAGAACTAATTCCGGCGACGTAGTGGTATTTACAGTCATCTGCTACTTAGACTTTGAGGGTAGCAGTAACAGCTGTCCTGCTGTGCGCTGGGGAGTGCTTCCTCGCCAATCAAAGAAGGTGGCTCCTGCAGAGCATAGTCAGCCTGTGCTGGGGGAAATGGGCAACCTGAAGGCGGCAGAGCAGCATTTTGAATTGTCCTAAAAAGCGTGCCCAGCCTGCTCACCATGGAGCCAAGGCAGCTTGTCCTCCCGCAGGACTGCTGCTCTGGGCTTGTCAGGGGCAAGAGTTTTTTTGAAGTAAGCAGCGGAGGAGACACGATTGTACCGAGGTGAATGTTTGCATCCTGTCTTCCAACCACAGAGATTGCAAAACCGCAGAGAAGCAATGGGCTGGGCTGAACTTAACGTCGCTTGACAAAAAATAGCGGCCACTCCCCCGTGCCGTGGAGCACGGACGGCACTCGAGCGGTAGCAGGAGGCACGCACCCCCTGTGCCCTCTGCCCGCCAGGCCGCCGCAGCTGCTGGGTGCCGCAGAGGGTCATAGAATCATTAAGGTTGG
>NW_008824762.1:1258696-1312866 GCF_000699105.1 Pygoscelis adeliae | reverse complement strand
CAGCCGCCCTGCTGGGAGCCGCCGCGGGCACCGTCCCTGCGCAGATGGAGGTACGCGGCGGTGCAGTTGTTTGAGGTGCTGGGGGGACACGACGTGTCGGTTATTTACGTTACAACTGCAGAATCTTCAGGATTTTAGGAGCTACAAATATTTGTATGTCACCGTAAACCTTCCCGTGTTTGCATACGGATGCTGTAGTCTCTTGTCTTTAAATTGCGCTGCAGTGATAGCTTTGAGGTGCTGGGGGGACACGACGTGTCGGTTATTTACGTTACAACTGCAGAATCTTCAGGATTTTAGGAGCTACAAATATTTGTATGTCACCGTAAACCTTCCCGTGTTTGCATACGGATGCTGTAGTCTCTTGTCTTTAAATTGCGCTGCAGTGATAGCAGTGCTGTGAATTGGGTATGTAGGTCAGATTCTGCGAGATATTTTTGTCGGGGGAATAAGATTATTTTTTCCCTTATTGCTTTTGAGGTGCATTGCAGCACCCACGAGGTGTTTGGGTTTTTTTCCTGGCTTCCTCTCTTGCTTCATAAATCTGGTTTTAGTTTTTGGCTGTGGAATTACTGAAGATCAAAGCATTAAATAAGCTGAGCGCTTCTAAGCTGTGTTGTATCGTGAACTGTCCTCTAAGAGGGTGGTAAAAGATAATAGAAGCCTGCCTTGAAATAGGGGGGATTTCTAGTCCATGCAGAAAACTCATCTTGGCTATAACACTTCTTTTCTTTAAACAATGCAGCACGTTGCAGAGTGTAAGAGGCCTTCAGAAATGTGTTGCTATGTGTATGGCAAAGACGTAGTATTTGCAGAATGAATCGTCTACATGCTTGTCTTGCACAACATCTTGGATTGTCTTGTGGCATGGCGCTTATTAGCAGTATACCCTAGAAAAGTGTTCATTCCTATGGAATTCCCTTATGGATAATTTTAAGGGAACAGGCAGTGACGAGTTAGTAGTTACGGTACACTGAAAATCCTTAGAAGAATTTTCTTGGTGGTTTGGTTTTTTTTTCCCTATGGCTAAAATCTTCACTGCCATTTGAAAATAACAGAAATGCTGTATGAGGAAATTTTACTTTCATGTATGCCTTTGCTTACAGTGGCTTTTGAAATAACTGCTTTCCTCAGAAATGTATTAAATGAAAACTTGCTATAATTCCTGTTTTCTTTACACTTTGTGTTCCATCATGATTGCCACTGAAACGTATAGGACTTGAATATTGATTCAGATACTGAGGCTGTATATAATTAATTTGATTTTTTTCCCGAGGTTTTGTTGTATTTTGATAAAGTAGAATAGCAAGGTAATGTTTATCAAATTGACTCATTGCTGAAGAAAAATCTGTTTACGGTTTGTCTTGATGAACTCTGTGTCAGTGGTTTACCTGACACTAATGGAAGACTATGGTGAAGAAAACAGATGTTTCTGAATTGCTTGTCTTGGCTTGCTGAGATTTCTAAACTGTCAAAGGAAACTTTTCCGAAGATAACTGTGGCGTTTGGTAATCTTGAGAGCTTTTATAGTGTATGTGAGTAGGCAGATATCTGTGACAGGTAAGATTTATTAACATAGTGTAACAAGAACATTATCTTTTTTAATATCATGGTAGGGAAGCTTTTTTTGCTTTATGTTGATAAAACTCTAGATAATTTATGGTGAAAATAAATAACCTTTCAAATTTGGTCATAGAGCCATCAGTGGTTCTTTGCTGTGGTTTTTAGGAAAACTAGTCAATGCGCAGACTTGTGGAATTTAAAGCCGATTGAGGCTAAATTTTGAAGACTTATTGTTTTATTATAAAGATAAAGTTTTCTTCTGGAGAAAGCCAGAAAGTTGGTCATGCTGTAAATTTAATTCACATTTATAGTTTTTACTTTACTTTTTTGTTTTCTTACAATTTCATAAAATACAGTGTTAATATTTAGGCACAAATCAGAATTATTGTTTTTTTAAAACCTTGTCATTATTAATAAGTATTTATGGAGAACTTCTTGAAAAAAGCTTTGCACGTTAGCAGTCAAGTTTCATTTTTTTGTCTTTCATCTATATTATCTTTACTGCAGGCTGGCTTTTTACATCAGCAGGCTGAGTCAAAAGTAATGAATAACATGTAATTTATTTTTGTGACAGATTGTTCAGTGGCTCTCTAACTGAGCATTCTCTGAACTGAAAATAATGTTTTCTTATAAAATGTGACCTGAGAATGATAATGGAGTGATTTCCTTCATTGATTCCCCCTCTCCCACCAAACACACAGCCAAAGTGTTCTGATCTATCGAGAGGTACACATTTGGTCTGGGGTAATGAACATATTTTCTAATAATGTCTTTTTAGATCTTTGCTGCTAACGTTGTCCTCTGTTTAGACAACTATTTGGAGAAAAATGAATGATCTCTGTTTAGACTACTATTTGGAGAAAAATAAATGAATGATGAAAATGTGACTGATCAATGTAATTAAGTACATCTTGTTACTTTTGCAGAGCTTATTTTCGTACGTATGACAGACTAATGTAAATATGTATATTGACTAGTGACTCTACCTAGGTTTATCTAATTAGCAAACAATTAAGTTTGCTGTCCTGAAAGTTAATTTCTAAATTTAAGCTTTTAAAATTCTGAAGTAGAACTGACACAGTATTAAACTAAAAAAAACCCAAAGAAACAGTGAATTCTATTAAGTACACTAATTTTTCTGTGGGAGAGAAGAAAAATCTTTTTTTAAAAGAATAAATACTGCTTTGCTATTTTAATATTCTGGTATCTTGTAGTGGTAAGGAGTAGGTCAAAATAGATCATGCATGGTATAATTGCATGTATCTTGCAAAATAACATTGTAAACGGATAATTGGGCAGTGGGAACATGTTCAGAATGCAGTGCGTTAGTTGCAATTCTCACTTCTGGATCTTAGCGTGAGATCTTGGTTTAGTAATATAGTAATAATGACAAATGCAGCTTATGGCTCTATGTTAACCTAATTTCTTAGACTAAACATGCTTGTTTGCAGGTTTTTCTGAGATGTTTTTAATATATTCACCTTAAGTGTATTTTTTCAGAAGCTGCGGAAGGTTTGGTGAAAATAAGTGAAGGAAAGATGCAGTTCTGTGTTAGGATATTGCACTGATTTCCATCTGTGGGAACCACTGCTTTAGAGACACTTGACCCACAAATACACATATGGCATAGTTTAGAGCCCAGCTTAATTAGATCATTTGAAGTTGGACTTACTTGAGCAAGGCCAAAGCAGGGGTATCTGCAGTGTGCTTTAAAAACCGAGAGTCAGGAACTAACTGGTAATGTAGGGAGGCCTGTAGAGATGTGACTTTTTCCTGTTCGTTTGTGAAGTCTTTTACTTACGTTTACTTCTGTATCTCAAATTATTGCATATTTTTGAAATTATACCAGCAAATGATAACTTAGTTTTTCACGAGAGGAAAATAATCTTCTTTAGGCTAAAGGCTTTTTTCCTTTGCTGTAGCTTTGTTTTCAGCCATTTTTTATTTTTGAGCCCTTCACTATTTTTTCCTCACTTGCTGCTTTTCCTGTATTTCCATTCAATCATTTGTCCACTTCTGGCTTATCTGCAGTAGTAAAAGATGCTGCTTTTGTGTTCCTGAGATGTTTTGTGCTAAGTACACTAATAGTCTGACAACAGCAATGTAATAAACTTCAAATGTTTCAGATGTTTATGTTGCAGAGACTGTACTTTTGAAGCTCAGATATGATAACACTGATAAACTGTTCTCATTTGGATAAATGAAGAAATGATAAATGTGTAAGAAGGGAAAGGATTTCATTATGTCAGTCCTTACTCTGAGGCAGAAGCAAATACACCGAAATCATGTCTGACAGACATTTATCTGATCTGTTCTTAAAAAAACTCAAAAGAGGGGAATACCTCACCTCTTCACTGCTCTATTTATAGCTAGTACATAACTATCATTATAGTTAGGAGGCTTTTCCTAATATTTAACTTAAGTCTCTGTCTTGGTGCTAGTTAAGCCAGTTAGTTCTTGTCCAACTGTTATTACTCATGCAGGATAATGATTTCTGTACTCTTTGCACCAACTGTTTGCATACGTGAAGATTGTTCCTCTGTCTCCTTTTATTTCAGACTTCTCTTTACTAAACTGTGCAAACAGGCCTTTTCTTCGCAGCTCGTTTTCTCAGGATTTTTGTTGTTGTTGTTAACTTTCACGGGACTCTGTGTGATTTGTCTGTATCTTTTTCAAAGTTTCTCAGACAGTCTTACAGCAACAGAGTAATTAACTTACTCTAGAAGTTGCAGCAGAAGTAACATGACAGCCTTATTAAAATGTCATTCTAGGGTGTGTGTCTATGGTTTTTGTTTTGTTTGGTTTTTTTTCCAACAACATCAGGTTCTTGGCTCCTGCATTTGTTAACACAGGAGCTTGTATTAGTGTTTGTTAGATCAGGTATGTCTGTCTGTCTTCATGTATATGAATTTGAGTTAACCTTTCCAAAGAATAGAACCTTATACTGTATTGAATTCAGTCTTTATTTCAGGTTAGTTTTCTTATATTAAGCATTTCTAGACTCAACAGGATCACTGTTCAATAAATTATTCTACAGGAAAGTATGCAGTTTCTGCTCTTCCACATTTATTTCCCAGCACATACAGTCCCTGTGGCTTTTGAACATAAGCCTGCACTACAACAGGAAACTTGATTGAGAACAAGTTCTCCTAGGGTTAGATACAGCTTCTATTGGCAAAAATGTGTCTTTACCAGTCTATTTTATACATGTGCTGTCTTTGAAGTAAGTCATATTGCTAAGATAACTTCTGTCAGCGTAACTGTACCTGAACAAGCCTTTTGCCATTTTGAGATGTCATACAGTCCAATGGCATAGTAGAAGAAATTTTGATCCTTTAGGCGTGCTTTATTGGAAGAATTGCAGAGCCAGCTACAAAACAGATGTGTTCAACATGTTCCCTGGCTTTACTCCATTTTATCTGACTTATGTAAATGATTTTATCCATAATTTTTGAGGCTAGATCACAGATGGGACAAATTGTGCCATTCTTTCAGCAGTGCTGCCTTCGCAAAAAATGAAACAGACACCAATAATAATTATTAAAGAAGGCCTTTAGTTTCTTGCAGGAAACGGTATTCAAGTAGTCAGTGTTGCTTACCTCTTACCTATCCTCAAAATTATTTTAAAATAATTTAGACAAGAGAGTTCTGTAAATGCCAACAGTTTGAATGCCATGTTACCAAAACGATAACAATGGGAACTATAGTCTCAGCTTTGAACAAAGATTTGAAAACCGGGAAACATCTGGATCAAGCTGTTGTTTGAATTTAAAAAAAAAAAAAAGAAAGAACTAAAATACTGACACAAGCAGTAATTAAACTTCTAAAGAAAATCAGACGTTCTGTGGAAGAACATGAGAATTGTCACCCTAAATATTTTTTTTAATCTAACTGCTGAAAACTGATTGGTAAAGCTCAACCTGTATTTAATTGTTGTTTTGTCACACTGACTATGTGTATTTTTAGCAGTGCCACAATTGCTGTAACTCCAGCATGAGGATTTTTATTTAAAAAAAAAAAAAGTAATTGTAATGGCAACCCCCCAAACTTTCAAGCACTGTTTTGTGTTTTCCATAATGGCTTGTTGATAACTGAATGGGTAGAAAGTAGTAGTTAGAAAAGAGTTTCTTGTGCTGCTGATAGCAGTAAGTGCAGTAACTTCTGGCAGGGATGAGGTGGATAATGTAATGAATGGCTTTTTAAGCTGCTGCAGCAAGTTCCTTTAGAGAATATCTATTAAGGCTCCGTGTCTGTGATGTTGGCACTATCATGAATACCAAATGAGACTTTCAAATGAAAATTTAAATCTTTTTGGTGAAGTGGCTGACAAATTTTAGGTAAAATCTTAATCCATAATGCAATCAGAGAAAAGATAATCCAGTATTCTTTCTCCAATGATAAGCATGAATGAATGATTATGGAAGAGTGAGAACAGGGCAAGCATATATAATACTTAGCTTGAGTATTCTTTCAATCCTTAACTATTTTCAGTAAAGGCCTGTTCTTAACCTGATGTGGGTTTTATGTAGTTAGTAACCTTTGGATTTTTATCCTCAAGCTTGGCCAGTCCTTTTTTTGCATGCAGCTAAATGTCTGGCATCCAAATATCCTTTGGTAAGAAATTCTACAGGTATGCTATTTGTTATGTTAAAATCAACCTTCTTTTTTTTTTTTTAACTTAGCTTGTATGGGTCTCCTTTGGAGTCACACTTCTTCTGGAAGAGAGTGAACAATCCATCTCTGTCCAATATAACAATCCATCTCTCTGTTCCTCATGATTTTGTAGCCCTTTATCGCTTTCTCCCTCCACCTGAATATTTCTGAAACCAGGGAGTCCTAACTTGCCTATTTGTTCCTCCACTGTAGAACCCATTCTGTGCCTTCGATAGTACCTTTTGCTCTTCTCTGAATCTACTCTGTTCTGCTACATCCTCTTCTGGAGCTGAAGGCCCCAGGAGTGCTAGTGATATTCAGGATGGGCAGACAGTGATATGTTTTGGACTGATTTCTTTGATAACAATTCCTGACATTGGCTTTCATTTCTGAGTGCTGGTAGTATTCAGTGCAAAGCCCGTTGGTTTGTTATGTGCAGAGTTAGAACTGCTGCTCTCCCTCCGCCCCACAACTTGCATTACTTTCATTCATCTGTGCTGGCTATCATCCGCTTTATTGCTCAGTCCCCATGTCTGATAAAGACCACCTCCTCTACTGCAGTCAGCCCTTTCCTTGTTCTCCTGAATAGCATAATATTGATAGGCACAGTAGTGTCGGCAAACTTTTCACCTTGCTCCTGTGTCTCGGATAATTTAGAATATGTTGAGCAACACTGACTCTTGTGGAACCCCACTGGTATCCTCCTTCCTTATGAGAACACCAACTATGTCTGTCCTACATTTTCTGTATTTTAACCAATTTATCCATGCAAGGGCCTGTCTTTTTTCTTATGCTGTGACTGCAAGAAGGCCTTTGGCGAGACTTTTCCAGCAATGGAAATCCAAGTAGACCATGATAGTGACTGAGTTCAGCTCCTTTTACACATGTTCAGAGCGCACCAAGAGATTTGAAAGTGAGGATCTCTTTTTGGAACAGCCATATCTACTTTTCCCTGCTCTATCATAATTATCCATATGCCCATTATTTCTAGTTTATTTGTTATAGGTCATACTTAACTGTTTGTAGTTCCCTGGAATCCCTGCATTACACGTTTCGTCTTTTAAAAGATACTTTAAAAAGATCCAAATCTGTGCAGTGGCCAAGAGGGGTGGTTCCAGCACGAGTTCTTGCTCCTTTCTTTGTGTTGGTATTGGTGCTGTAGAAGTGTGAGATCAGTTAGATAGGCTGATGGTTGATTAAAACGTAAAATACATCATTTCAGCTGATCATCTGTTTCCTCTGGACCTCCTGCTTGTCACTGAGGTTAAGCTGGAAAGCAGCAGTTACTGTAGACAAGCAGGACTACTCCCTTGACAGAAATGCCACCTTAGCAGTGGAACTGTGGTCCTAAAGACGATGATTAGATGTGGGCATGTACATAGTAGTGCTTCCAGTGGTATACACTCCCAACTTTTGAGTCTGTAGTTAGTTTACCTTATTAACTGTATTTATGAGGGTTCTTACATTTTTATCAATTGAGGGAAAAGTATAATTATGTAGCATCATAGGTGTCATTGTAATGATTTGGTACCTGCTGCTGAGGGGTGTGCTATGGGAGATGGCAGAGGGAAACCTTATGAGGATACATTGAATTCATGTCTTTGCATTTGACTCTTGAGTGTTTTGACAAAGCTAGGTTTTTATTGTCACATTTTGCTTTAAATGTTTTTATGAAGGATTAAGTTGAATTACGTTTTTTTCTGTTTCGCAGGAAGCTAAAGGTTGTTACCAAAGCACAAAGTGAAAAAGAGCTTGTGTACTTGATAGCTTAGCAATATCTTAATGTGTTGGCCTATGTGGGTCACCCAGTTTAAAAACAGTGCCTACTGAATATGGGTAAAAACTTACAAGTTTGTCCATTTAGACCTGCTCAGTGAGACCTGCTGGCTACAAAAATGATGCACAATCGTATTACGCGTGTGGTAAAAAAATCTTTGGATTTTGCATAGTATGTGTTACCTATGCATGCATGCAATGTTCTCTCAGTTGATATTAATGTGTATTAAGTACACACTTGCCCATCTTCTCAGTGGTATTATTGAGCCCTCTGTGCAGTTCCAAGCATGAGAGGTCTGAGACTACCCATACCTGTGGCTCCCTGGTTAAATTTATTGCTCTTTGTTGTTGTCCTTGTTGAACATTTTAATCTTGAATTGGAGGTTGATTCAGGACTGTTTTTTCTACGCTGTGCTGGAAATCTGTATGGCTCATGAACGTCTTATCCTACTTAAATATTCCATGTTAGTGTATTACAAGATTCTTTTGCATTTTATGTGCTGATTATTGGTGATAGAAATAATGGGAAAAATGACTGAATGTACAGGGTTAATTTGAGTTATGATGGGGAGAGAGCACATGGGGTATTGAACTAGGAAGATTGGAGTGTGAGCCAGGAAAGGCATTTTAGGCAGAAGCTCCAGGTGATGGTGTGTTAATGTGGTGGGAAAACCTGGTAGCAAGGTAGCAGAAGATGATGAGAAAAATGGTAGTTTTATTATCATACTCTGGATTTCCTCATTGTATCGCTGCCTTACGTAGTGTGCAGAAAGAACTGTGCTTTGAGGAATGAGTAAGATAGTATATAACAAAGACTGTCCACTGAGGATTCCTCCTTGATTTGTTGCAAAATTTGGAAGATGTATAGCAAATGAGACTGAGATGTCTTCACAGTGAAGACATGAAAATGTCCCTAGAGAATTAGATTCTGTCCTTGCTGGTGTCACAGCAAGATACCAGGCAGATCATGTTAATCAGAAAGGTTCATGTGTATTGTTGTGTTCAGTTTTTTTGGTACTTGATTTGAAATGATAGTCGTGTGATTTGCAGTCATGACTAAAACAGCTGCAACTGTGAAATCAGTGAGTTTTGCTCTGAATGGAAGATGCTGTCAAATGTGATGGTTATACTGAGGAAAAACAAAGTTTCTCAGTTTTAGCACCTGAAGGTAGATATTAAAACTAGCTGTAGAAATGGAGAATGGGTTCATTTCTCTGGCTTATTTCCGAAATAGTTGTCTTTCAACCCATCGTGGTCACAGAACTGGAAGATGAACTGAAAAGCATAGAACTAGTTACTGGTGTTTAAGGATGTGCTTTCTTCTGTATGCTATCAGAAGCAAAATCTGACTGATGAGTTCTATGTAATTGCTTCCATATATTAATTGAAATGTGCCATTTGCTTACAATACTCAGTTTCTGCTGGAAGCCTGCTTTTTGTCTCATGTATTTTATTTTTGCTTAAAGAATAATGTTCATAGATTATAAGTGGTTTGTGGTAGGTTTACTTTTCTAGTGAATGGTTACTCTTAAACTTCATTTATTTGTCACTGGTTGTAGCACGGTATTCCATTCTTAAAGTTGTGAAGATTGCAGGAATCACCAATACCAGTAGTACTGTTAAGAGTAAGTTTGCTCGCTGTGTACCATTAGTTCTTTGGCTTAACTGGTGGTCTTGAATTCTGTCACAAGGAAAAGAGAGATACTGTATTCTTTTAAGGTATATGCTGTGAACTGTCTGTGATACAAAAAAAAAAAGTAAGTTTTCCTCCTGTAGGATCTTGGATAGGGGACATGCAGTTACATTTGTAGTGGGGAATGGTTTTCACTGCTAACACCTTTAGCCCTTCTTCACAAATATTTTGACTTGCCAGTCATAAGTTTGGAGTAAAACTAGCATTGGTGCCACTCATGACAGCTTCAGCAGAAGGCCTCCAAATGACAGCAGCAGGTGCTGAGCTGAGAGTGCCACTGAGATTTTTAGAAGGAGAAACAGAAGCACCTAAATAGATTGTAATGGTCACGGTAATGCATGTTTCATGGGATTCTGAGGATTAAAATTTCATGTACCTGTTTTCTTTGAGAAGCCTTTTATGGGGCTACTCAGTTCACGTAAGATGTTGTTTGAATTTGAAGTTACAAGCATCCCAGAAGTATTTTACTCTGTGTATTTGTAGGCACTATAATGTTATCTGAATATGCTGAGTAATTTTTATTATGTGAATAGCTTTAATCTGTTTGTGTAACATATAGCTTAGTTAATGGTAAGGAATTTGTTGTTCTTAGTGTTGTGATGCTCTGAGACTTTCCACCATGGTGGTGGTGATAAATTTCCAAGACACCAGAGTGATTTGGAGGCAGTGATGCAGTTATTTGTAGCCCAGTGAACTGTGTCTATTACTTTTTAACACACTTTTGTGAGAAAATCTGGTCTTGTATAAGAGTAGAGGAGTATGACCAGTCAATTTCTAGCCAGTATGTTCTGTTGCAAAATTGGTAAGGCTAAAATATTTTGCAAGGTGTCACTGCGGCATCTGTCCGCAAGTTTCAGCTGTTGTGGCCCTTCCTCAATTTAAAATGCATATGTTTGTTTCATAATAGTTTTTTTTTTCCTTGAAATCATGAACAGGTCTTAAGAAAGCATCATGACTTTCAAGGCAGATTTGTTTGATGTATCAGCAAAGTCATTCTTCAGTTAGGTCGAGAAATGAGCTGTCAGAGAGAGTGCTTTGGCTGCTGCTGAGGCAATAACAGATACAGGAAATGGAAGTTCTGTAAAACTTGAATTAGGTGAAGAAAGAGATCTTGTTGAGGAAAGTAGATGCTTTTCTGTTTGAGGCCCATTACAGTCTTATCTTTTTTTGTGTACTTGAAGTGGAGTGGGCTTATGAAGGGTTAGCCAACAGAGGCTCTTGATACCATTTGGAAAGGAGAGGTTCATTCAAAGCAGGAAACTTGAAGTGTCTTGAAACTCTCTAAATATGCTTATCTCTCCCTATCAACTGTAAAGGAAGTGTAGGGAGATTAGCTTTCCTAGACTACAGTTACTCTTTGTGAATATTGCTGTAAGTGTTAAGATATTTATCTCAAAGCATAATTTTGCTATAAACACATCTTGAGCTAGATTATCTGCTACTTTGCATTTTTATGAGAATAATCCTTAAACTGGTGTCCTTGCTTTCTCAAACCTTCTAGCTCTTTTTAACTTTTTTGAGTCAAGATCATTGTTCATCAAGCTGATAAATGTTATATGAATGTGTCAACTTACAGTTTTTAAAACAGCAGGAACTAAAGATTTAATCTGAGTAGGATGAAATTTTACTTTTGTGACTGTACATGTTGGATCCTTCAGTTCATTCTAAAGTCTTTTCTCAAAGTACTTTGAGAGATGAGCTGCATTTATGGTGCTAGAACCGACAGCACTGCTTTTTGAGGTTTTATCCTCCATGTAACTGGGAGGGTACCATCCATAATTAGAAGTTGTGTTTTATGCAAGTCTGGTGGTTTTTGTTTTTGTTTTTAAATTGAACTCTGGAAGGAGTACAGCTAGTAACCAGTCTTTTCAGAAAATAAACAAATACCAAATCATGTCTGTAGCTGTGCAGATGAGGTAAGTCTGTGTGGTCTTGTGTACAAAGTTAGACATAAATTCACTTTTTTTGCTTGCCAGGAAGATATTAAAATCTTCAGTTTAAGAAATTTCAAGTCTGCACATTGTAGAGATACCTGATACATCTGTAACAGCAATAAAGGTACTGATGCTTCAGCCATCCCACACTTGCTGTCTGCAATCTTTCTGTATCTGTAGGTTGTGTACAGAAGCAAGATGGCTTCTGCATACACTGCATTTTTGTACACACAAGGATTGCATTATCCCTCTTTAATTTTGTATTTCACTTGTTAGATAATTATACATTGTGATTTAATAATTCTTCTGAATTGTCTCTTGCTAAAAGACTGTCCAAACTTGCAGCTGCAACTTTTTTAATTTCCTAAATGATTGTCTTTATGTCAAAATGCATTCAATGCAAAAATGTTATTGAATAAACATAATAAAACATAATATTTAGACTTACATAAAATACAACTTCTAGTTATGGCTGGTGCCCTCCTGGCTGCAGGGAGGATGAAAGTTCAAAAAGCAGTCCTGTCAGTTTTAGCACCATAAATGCAGCTCATCTCTTAAAAAAACAATTAAACACAATAAAAATTAATATTAAATGGGGGGAAATATCAATAAATTATTACATGTATTTAAAATAATTAACTGTATTGCAATACATTTTGTTGGACTGTGACTTTTTAAACATAATTCAGGTCATTTGCTTAAGCTGTAATTTGTGTATCTCATTGCCTACCTGATCATTGCCAGTCTGCAGGAGGTTGCACTAGGAATCATGTTCATTGATGTTTTCTGCTAAATAGGAATATGGATCTCAACATATTTTATTTTAATCCATCAACTGAGTTTCCTGTTAGTTAATTGAGACTTTAAAGCAAATAATTAAAACTCCATGTGATATTTTGCCAAATAGTTGGAAAAACCTAAGTAGGGTAATTGCTGTAGTTGGTTCTGTTAACTAATCTGTAATCATTTCAAGAAGGCCTATTTTGCTTGGCCGTAGTAATAATCCTCAAAATCAAGGCATTTACTGTGTTTTTGCTTTTAATTCAGTGGTAGAAACCAATAATTATTACATATTCACTCTCTATTGATGTGGAGGTAAATAATCAGCAGCTCTTTGATCCTTTCCTTTATCCTTCTCAGTTATTTATACAATATTTACAATCCACTAGAATCTTCTTGTTTTCCAGGTATTTCCAAATATTTGCAAGAGTGGTCCAGAAAACTGAACCACTAATTTTGTGAAGAGTCTTAGTTAGACCCCTGTAAGTCCCTGGATCTTTAAATTAAAGTGTTTGATCTGAAGTATATTACAAATAGTGCATTGTATCTCTTTGTTGTTGTGGATGGTGAAATTTCTATTCCAGTAACACTGTGCTGTGGTTTGGATACATCCTCTTGATTTTTTTCAGAAACAGAACAAAAAATGGATGCTGGCTATTTCTTCCTGTTTTTTATCACCACTTGCTATTTCACCATCTAAATCCAGTGAAACACGTGTATCTGAGGGCGCTTTTTCCCCTTAATATGTTTTTATTTTTTAAAAAAAAAGGTCTGTTAACTTTGGATGAGTTGGGTGCTATTGTTTTATGAAGCCCATTATGCTGGTAGTGTGTTTAAGATTGCTTGCTCTCTGTACAATAGGTTAAAATAGCCTGGGGTTCTGAATAAACTGGTTTAATGACAAGAGAGTGAGAAATTCAAGGCAAAGTTTAGAAGTATACCGACTAAGCTACATACAATCAGAACGAGACTTAAAATATTTTGAAAAATAAACCTAAGTACTTTTGCAGGAAGTAAACCAGAAATGCTCTTTCTGCAAAGAAGTATTTGGTGTGTTTATGTTCCTTACTCTGTCAAACAGTCATTCTAGTGGTAGAAGAGTTTAGTTCAGCTGTTCAGGATAGAATTGTTGAATGATGGTAACTACGGAAAAGCAAGCAGTAAGGGGAAAAAATAGAGGGGAATACAGTTTCTGTCTGAGTCCAGGACAGGTTGTCAGTCCTGAATTGCTGCCCTGGTTGTGAGAGATGCTGCTCTAGATTGTGTCTTTTCCTTGCTCTGGGGCATCAGCTGGCAGAGCTTGATTGGTTCTGCTGTTTTGCCAGTCTTTCCTAGCACAGCAGGACTAGGTGGACCCTCTCAGTGTATCCTGTCCAGTGCAATTAATCTCACTATTTATCACTCTCAGGATAAATTAAGGGGGGAAGAAGGTGCTTCAGAATAGAAGGGGGCATATGACAGAGGAAGAACTAAGGAGGAGAATATTACTGCTCTGTGGCTCATACCCTTACTGGTGTGCTGTTGATAGGCAAGATCTCCCTGGCTTTCAGACCGTAAGATTCCTTGAGGTGTGCAAAGGCGGCTGGAATCAAAAGTTTTAATAGCTTTTTTCTAAGAAACTTTTATCTATTCATTCCCCTCCAATATATTTTCACTTTAAAAGATCCCATAGTACTGTGACAGGAAGACTATTTCTGTTGTTTTATTCACCAGTTAAACTTAATTTCTAATGTTCCAAATTTGACCCACTGACTCCTATTTTTTTTGTTTTGTTTTCCAAATGTTACCTTAATTGATCAACGTATCATTGGCTTTTGATTTGGATTAATTTAATCTTTCTCTCCCTTTTCTACTTCCCCTGTGAATACCTTTTCTTATGTATTATTACAATATGTTAAAGATCTGAATTTTTCTAAACCTGAGCTCGCATCTGATTGTTAGACTCCAATTATTAACAGACCTTTCTGTTACCTGCTTAAATATTTTTCTTGTTACTGCTCTTTGCTAATCTTTTTTCAGTCCTTCATGATTTTGTTACTGCTGCTTTCATATTCTTTGAAAAGGTGGCTTTTTGTCCAGTGTTCATTTGTGTGTATGCCCATATAAAATCCTCTCTTTTACACTCGTTTCTATGGAGTTTACCCTCTTTTAGGTATCTGCTAATGTCTTTTAACAATACTGAATTTTCTTCTATGCTTACCACACTGTAAGTTCCTGTCATTTATGCCAACAATTGCTTTGAGCTATCAAAAATTCTTCTATAGAAGTTCAGATTTAGGTATTACTGTTTGCTGTCTTGTTCACAGACACTATTTTTATCTGATTTTAAATAAAAAAAAACATGACGAGCAGTGCTGCACATTATTTTGGTTAAAGGTTAAGTAGGTGTGTTTGACTAGGTGATCACTTGAGGTTTTGTCAGCCTTGCTTACTGTGATTTATAAGAGTTGGTTGTGTGAGACCAAGCATTTGATTGTTTAAAAGTAACACTTTAGGGGTAAAACCATTTTGTATGGCTCATTCTTCTTGTTATGAAATAAATTTTTGTAGTCTTACTTTATATTCTGATTTTTCATTCTACAGTCTGAAAAATTACCTGTGAACACTCACTCTTCATGTTTACCTGGCTCTTTGTATCGTCTATTTTCTTATAGACAAGTGTGTCTCTGAATAGCAATGCTAGCAAATTTTGATTTCTTGTCATCTTGGTTTAACTTGCTTATGCCTACTATAATATAATCTCCAATTTAATCTTTACCTGAGATTGGAATAATTATAGTGCATCTTTCTTCTTTTGAGTTCACACTGTGTCATTTTGCTTTGGTGCAAGAATGGGGAACTATGTATCCTTGGACTGATTTATTTTAGTGAAAATTTGTAGGGAATTGATATCCTTGAGATTCCTGCCCCACTGTTAGAACAAGTTTGGACTCCAAAGGTGTAAGGCACCTTTCTGTGTAGGTGAAGTATTACTGTATAAGTCTGAATTCCTTACAAAATCAGGCTAAGATAGGTTGTTTGCTGCACTGTATTTTTTTTTCTTGACTTTTAACATATGAGGCAGCATGAAAGCTGGCTTATGTTCTTAAGTGCTTATATACTACCTTTGCTGTTCTCATATGATTAGTTTATGGCTCTCATTGTAGCCATAGCTAATTTTACTCTTTAAAAATTGTACTTCTGTTATGAAGTTGGATGCTGTAGAAACCATTTCATTTCTGCACGCTATATTATCTCCATATTCCACAGAACTAAAACACCCTTTCTAGCTCACTTAATAAATACTCACCTCATATAGCATCTGCTTGCTTTCTTCCTCTACTGTGTGAGGGTAAAGCTTTTTTTTTCCAGCCTGCAAGTTTTTGAATGTGACCAAGTCAGTCATGAGGGACGATGTAATATGTATGCTGGTGTTCATGTACTTTTATCTCTCAGTAACTGAGAGGCAGCTTAACCCTGTTGCGTTTATTACAGGAGAAGTGTATGCATACGGACAATTAGCACAGAGTATTTGAACAGCTAGATTATCGTCTGCATGACTTATTTGCTCTCAGGCTTTGTTTCATTTGCCATGAGAAAGCTAAAAACAATTTCCAAGAGTGACCTGGATATTTTGTTCCTTCAGCGGCTTTCTCAGATTCTGAAAGACTTTCAGGCTCTGGAAGGTGGCTGATGGGAAGTGAATCATGAATATGAATCGGCATCTCTCCACCCTTATATCCAAAATGCTGTTGCTAGGATATTCTTTGTTTGCTACTCTTATCACATCATCACCTTTTTTAAATTCACTCTCTGTCATTCTTTCTTTAATTACATTCATATTCAAGCTGCTTGTGTTTCTCTGCAAGACCTTGACATAATCTTGTTCAACCTTTGCATCTGCTCTTCTGTTTTGCTGCCTTTGCTTCTCCTGAATCTTTCTCTGAGTTCCAGTTTTCTCTGTTTCGCTTCCTTTTTGTCCTGGATTGTCATCTACTGTGTGTGTGTGTTTTGCTAATGCTACCTTGTAACCATGGATTAGGGTATGCTTTTTTCCTTTTCTACTGAATGTATATTTTTTTGTATTAAAAAAATCTTGATTTTTGTCAGCTTGTTTTTACTCTCTCCCCACCACCACCCTGTTGTTATAGTCCATTGCAAAAATGAGCAGTTAAAAACAGAAGTGTTTTCTCAATTCACAAAGGTGAAGTGTTCATAAAGTTTGATGTGGGTCACCTCTTTAATTGAAATTTTAATGTTGTTAGCTTATTTTTGAAGTGACACTAAATGCTAACACAAAGACTTGTTTAGTTGGTGATTATACTTTATGTTTGAACGGAAATAATTTTGGTTAAAAGGGATGATAAGGTGAGAAGTCCCTAAGTTATTCAGAGAAATTTATTTTTTTAGGCTTTTTTTTCCTTCTAAGGAATAAGAAGGAAGTGGAAGGGAAAAGAAGTGGATGCTCACTCATTAGCTTATGTTCTTCTGATGAGAGATGCCACAGATTAATACTAAAGAATGAATTCTTGTAGCTGGAGGAACTTGCAGAAGATGTTTCCTAAGATGTTTCATCATCTTCAGCTTGCCTGCCCTATATGAGCCCTGTAGCTCAAATATCTTGAGCTTCCAAGTTTGGTTATTTCAGCTAGGTTGAGGAAGAACATCTGGGGTGTTTTTGTTTGGAGATACAACTTGTTCTTGTTTTCTTAAAGTGTGGCAGAAGATATAAAATGCCTCACAGAACTTTTGTATTTCTTTGAAATGCTTACAAGGAAGTATTACAAAAGTACTTCATCCAAAGTCATGAAACACTTTTTTTTGTTTAATGTATTAAGACAGCTAATTAAATCAGACATTTTATGAAAATGACACTAGCTCTCATTTTAAGACAGTTGGATCAAATACAGAATTAAAAAAAAGTTTTGTAAGCACTTCAGTGAATAAATCTTTGGAAGATCCCCCAAGACTACTGCTGATACAAAAAAACATAGCGTAGGAAATAATGGAATATATGCTCTGTTTTGCTTTTTTGACTCTTAGGGATGCAAAAGATGCAAAGAATCAGACATGGGGAAGAAAGTTAGTTGTGTTATTTAAGGCTATAAAGGTAATCCCAGTTCACTAAGTAAACCAGATCTCCTGGCATCTTCTGTGAGAGCAAGGCCCAAAGATTCTGTCCTTATTTTGAGTGATCTTGGCTACTATCATTCGGCAAATAAATGAAAATTCAGCCCCTGTTTTCCTCTCTGAAGATTAGTACAAATCCCTTTCTTTTGTATCTTCACGGTTTTCCTTTTCTGTTATGGAGCAACAGAAGCTTTTTCTTTTTTAATTTTTTTGAAATAGATTTTTCTGTCTCCCCCTGTGGTGGCATCAAGAGGCTAGAGACCATGTCAGTAGTAAAAGCTGGGGTTGCATCTTGAGACCGTGGGCAGCCCAGGCCAGATATACTTATGCTCTTGCAGGCTTTAATACTTTACAAAGCACTAGACAGGAGTTTCTTTCCCACAACACTTGGAAGCTGTTTCAGGTACTGTTTTGAGGCTGTCCATAGACTCCCATAGACTTGGGAGCATGTAACTCTGAATACACTTGAATCATATTTTCAGCTTTATTTTAGTTCTAATGTGCTCTTGCGTGCTCTCTCAACTGGGCTGATTTCTGATTGCAGAGTGGGACCTCTGGATCTTCTTTAAAAGCCTCATCTCTTCTTGGTTATTATGGAGCTTGAAATAGGAAATAGTAGATGAGTCATCTGATATGCAGGTAAAAGGCAGTATACAGCAGAGAGCTTTATATGGCTCTCAAGTCCAAATTTCTTTCTGAAAAATATGCCAGAAGTACTTGAAGCTTTCTAGTTCTACTGGTGAAATGAATGCTGCTTAAAAAGGCTGTTTTCATGAAATGAGTATGTAAGAGACATGATGCCAGAAACTCTTAGATGCCTAACTGAAGATGCTCAGAAATCCTTTGGAAAATTGTAATTAATTTGTTGTTAGCTAGAAAATGGGGATAATATTCAAGCAAGGAAGCCTGACTGGCTGGGGCTGAAAGAGCTAGCCCACCTCCCCTCTGTTCTCAGCCATGTACTCCTACAGGTGGCCCTGTGCTGGCATCAGGGGTCATTTGACACTGGTAAGGAACTAAACCATGAGAAAACAAATTCTGTTTTAAAAAGAAAAAAGAATGAGTCATACTCTGTTGGTGTAGCTCCTTGAATGAACTTGAAGGGATATAATCTGTTTTATCAGAGTAAGGTAGATCTCTTGGCTCTCAGTCAGAAGGATGGATGGTCCACTGCAGCCAGGAACAGGGAGGAGGGAATAGGCTCTCCCTACTTGGTCGCAGTGACCGCTTAAGAAATTAGAGAGTTTTCTTCTATGATCTTGTATTAAAAATTCTGAATTCTTCCTGTGGTAGCCTGTATTACAACAAATCTCATTGTCTATTTAGGGATACGTCTTCAGTTTTTTGCTGTTAAGCTCCATAATAGCATCTTAGAGAAAGATTATTTTAATTGGTCCTTAATTATTCTTTTTTTCAATTGGTCGACATTCAAGATATTGTGATAGACAGGGTTTGTTCATAAATGTGCCCCGTATGTTTCTGCTTTTCTGGATAACTTTTATATTGTATATTAGAAGTTAATACCTACTGTCTTCCAGAGGCATTTGCTTTCAGGGGTGTTGGGATATCTGTGTAATGTTCTTGAGTTATGATGAAAAAAATTACCAATTGAAGTTTTCTAGTTTATATAATGAGTAGGCACTGATGCCTCTTGATTTGCGCTGTGAGTTTCATATATATTTTTATATATATGAACTATATATATGTAGTTCTGAACACAGACCTTTGAACACCAGATACAGGAACCTGTAGAAAAAGAATCAGTTCTTAATAATCTGGTGTAGTGCGTATCCCATGTAGTAGAGCGTTATGGTTGACTAAGCTACTAATCATCATTTGGGGGTGTAGATAGAGTCTAAAATCAGCTTAAGCCTAGAATAATATTTAGTTCGGGCTTTGTGTCTTCTGAAAGTCTATATATGTTGCTCAGAGCCCAGTGAGGCTTTGGGGACAATATGTCTTTTCTCCACATGTTGTATCTACATATGCAATCTCATTTGTAGTTTATATGCATATTTGATGTGTAGAATATTAGAAAAACTGCCCATGAACAATGAGGAGTTGACTGTCTTACATGGCTTTGACAGCTTCAATAATTGTGTATTTTTGGTTTTGTGTTTTAGGAAATAAAATAATGCTAATGAAGCAACCATTTCCCTGAAGTTCAAGTTTTCAGGCTCACTGCCATTATGGGTAAGTCCTGTGTGTAATATATATAAAAATTTAATTTGGATACTTTTCATTTCTATTGAAGACCAAAAAAACATTAATGTAATACCATTCCTAGGAAATGTGTGCTTTGGCTGTGTAACCCAGTGTAACATCTACATGAAAGGCAGTGTTCAGTTGCTTTGCTAGTATTCAGAATACTTCTGTTTTTTTTCCATTGGAATACAGCACTTTTCCCTCACTATGTGGTAACTTAAAAATCCAAGTATAGGAAGTTGAGATTCATAGTATTAGGGTACTGAGCAATATTTACTGTGCTCTAAATTCTAATGGCTACTGGCAAAAAAAAAAAAACAAACCATAAAGTCTGTATTAGAGAATTTTATCATATTGTCTTGTGTCATTGCAGTGCAAAGCCAGGACTGTGTCGATGGTATAACTGTGTTTTTCTAAATATGTAGCACACTTGTATTCCTTTAAATTTGATGTTGATTTTTCAAGTTGTGCATGCATTTTAATAAGTTGACCATGTTTTTATTGTAATCACTTATCAGTGCTCACTCTCAAAAATCCCAACAAGCCAACCAACCAAACCACACATGTTTTTGTATCTCTTTTGTTTGTCTTTTATTGTTATGCTATTTTTTTCCTAACCTCATGTTTAATAATAAAGTAGCTGAATCTAGGAATACATCACACTTTAGACTTCTGATATTCTCCAACATTTTGTGTGACAGAAATGACTATTGATTCATATTGGATATTCAGTAAACTTTAGATGCTTTGCCACAATGCTTGGGTTTCCTTTGTATGAAATATGCTACCTAGTGACTGCTGGGAATTAAACCTCCTCTAACCAATTGCTAAAAGAACATATTTTTTTTTTTATTGCTGAGCACTAGAATAGGCTATAAAGCAATAAAATAGTTTAACTTTTTAAATTGTGGCAAGTTTTGAAGTGTGTTTTAGTGTGAGAAAGGAATAACTGAGCTGCAAGAATGCCTTCAGTTCTGCCATCAAATATTCTTGCTTTTATAGATTTGCATATCTTAGTAGAGTTATGAATAATGACAGCATGAGTGATGATCAAAGTTACTCATTTTCAGACCATCTGTTAGGAATCTATTAAATTAGAACACTGAAATCCCATCATTTCCTGATATGACAAATGTATTGGGTTATATTTGAACGGAGTGTGAAGGAATTCTCATCATTGCTGAATACCTGGAATGCTTGTTTGCTGATTTTTTTTAATGCTGGGGTTTTTCTCAGTTCCGTGTTTCAGAAATACCGTTCTTTATAAATCACAGCACTTAACAATGAAATCTTCAACAAACATATCCATTGTGAAGTAGTGTGAAGGCATACAATCAACACCTTTGCAGATAAATGTTGTTAGCCAGTATTCTAGATGCATGTTGAGTATAGTACTGTTGCTGTGGCAAGGAATTAATACAAAATATTAGTGACAAATGAATTTCCCTTAGTGATGGATGTACAGGCTTTTGAGCTCCTAAGTGCTTTTATGTCTAAAGGAGCATCCCAGTTCCAGGGCAAACCTTGTCTAGCATGGCCTCAGGCCATCACAGCTGCAGCAGATCCATCAGGATTTAGGATTTAGTGTGAACCTGAAATCTAAGCTGCGTAGCACTCCTGCCCCTAAATTGTCCCCTGGGTTCAGTGCTTCTGTTTCTCTTTGTGAATTACTCCTGTAAGCTCTGAAAAACCCTACATTTGCAGTCCTGGAAAAGTTCTGTGGTGTTTTGTTTTTGTTTTAAATTACTCTGTGGGCTGTCAGCAGATGCTCAAACAGTGGAGATGTTCCTCTAGGAGTTTGTGTATGCTTCCTATGTGCATGGCCGTACCTGTTCAGGACAGAGGAAAAATGATTCAAAAGTACTTGCTTTTCTTTTTCTTTATTTTACGAATTGGGGGTGGGAGGGAGTGTGATTTCTAGCAAACATCTCATTCATGGACTTTATTTGAAACAAAGTAGATAAACCCCCTTTTTTTTCCCCCCACCCTTCTCTAACTAGTACAGCCTGCATTTCTGTAGAGTTGTCAATCTCTGCTATGACTTCAGCTTTTTAAACCTGCCATTTAAGTGTGTTTACTGATTAAGCTGTTTATTTCCTTAGGCACTGTTAATGATAAATAAAATAAAAATGTTTGCAACATGGCAGTAATTTTTTTTAGTTTGGCAGTTATGTATTGAAGTGTAATATGGACTTCTAGATTTTAGAATAATGCCTGCCTAATTGTGAAATGAGACAGTAATGCACTTCAAATGTAAGTCATTTACACTTCTCTTATCTTGTCTTTTTCTCTGAGCAGATGAGCAGCAAGCTTTGAATTCAATCATGCAGGATTTGGCTGTGCTTCATAAGGCCAGTCGTCCTGTATTGCCCCAGCAAGAAACAGGAAAACCAAAGTCATCTTCGCCTAAAAAACAGGTAATCTTTTAATATCCTTACTAACCTACTGAACATGGAATGTCCTGCTGTGACTTCTATAATTATTTTTCTTGCCAGACCAGTGAGCATATCAGAATAAGCTATTAGTCTCCCACATGTGCTGCTATTTTCTTTGTTCGTGGTCTTAAATTAGCAGCAAAATGAAATGGTGGCATTTCAGATCAGTTCATAGTGTATGCTTAAATGACTCCGATCCTGATAAATTGAAGATCATAGGGGTGTTTTGACACTGTATGTAGATTTTTATTATTATTGTTGTTGTCACTATTACTTGATTGGTACTAGACTGTTTTAAAATATCAAGGAGTGCTAGCATCTCTTATTTGGAATGCTGCTTTAGAATGAATTTTACAGGTATACTAGATTGCCCAGTTGTCAGCTATGTCATACTAAAGAATGTCAGTGCGACAGCAGAAACGTACTTAAGCTCCTTTACCGCATCTTTGGCCTCAATTTTTTGTTTGTTTGTGTGTTGGAAATGTGAGTTCTTTTCAATTCTTTTTTTTTTTTTTCTGCAGATACTGAACACAGATGGAATAGTAGTAAATACTTAGTTGATAGGTTTGAACTACTATATGGAGAGATTAGGAGAGGATGTGGATTTTTACCCAAATTGTTATAATAGCCCTATTGAATTAACTGTATGTTTATTTGATTGGATCCTTAATTGACAGTCCAATATTTCATGAAACTTCATTTTGTGCAGTCTTGTTTTAACCTGTTAAAGATCAAAGTATTTGAATATATTTGGCTCTTAAATTGTCAAAAACTGATGGCTACATCTTTTTCATTCTGTGCTTTAAAAGCTGTAAGAGTCCAGTATATAACACAGCGGTGCTGTGCTAGTGTCATATAACTCACTTCTGAGCTGTGACTTTAGACATTCAAGTAATGTGCATATATGATCCAAAATGATCTGAATATAATACATGTTTAGAAAGTTAGAAGAAAAATAGTTCAGCCATTTCTGAGTATAATGTGGTAAGGGGGAAATACATGTTTGTCATTCTGTTTAAATTTGTTAATTTTGAAAGTAATCACTTGTGAATCAAGTAATTCTTTTGGAAGATACAACATTGTTATTTGGATATAACCTCTGTGGTTGAATGCATTTTTTTTTCCTGCAATAGTTGCTAATGCAAAATAATAATTTTAAGAATCAAATTGTAAAACAATTTTATTTCCATGTAGCTGCAGATATTTACAGGTATCTTTGTTATTGGGAAATCGATTGCGTGAATGCTGGCTTAATTACATATTTAGGTTTCTATGGTAATACTTATGAAACAAGATATGTTTCTTAAGCTTGGAACGCTCAGCTCTGAAGTGTACATAAAAACCTGTTATGGTAGCTAAGTCTACCTGCCTGTTCATGATGGAGGATTCTTTGGTAATCAGTTCCACGCTGAATTTGAAATCATGAATCTGTTATAATATTCAAATATATTGATAGACAATAATGTGTTTACTTACAGAAGCATTCGTTGTACTTCAGAATAATTTTTTGTATTTTTTACACACTTTAAGCCTCTGTCAGATACCTCAGCTGAAGTAGGTTGTTAAAATGCTTGGTATATCAGACAGGACAGAAAATTAATACGGACTGCTTAAGGATTTTACTTCTGGTGTAGGATTATTGAATGGGATTTCATGGCCTTCATTAAAGGAGGTAGTAACAAACTAATAGCGGTTCTTTTATCTCTCTTCTTACAGAATGATGTTAGAGTCAAATTTGAACATCGAGGTGAAAAAAGGTAAGGTGGGAACACAGGAAACAGTCTTGTCTTTTAATTATTTATAGAATTTTGTTGGCCTCCTATTATAAAGTTTCAAATAAATTGTTAGTGTTTCAGATATCTGAGTGTATTTGCTTTGAGCTTAAATTTTATTTTGATATGAACACAATTTAAGAATTAATCTGTTTAAAATGTGGGCTCTAAGTATGCATAAATGCAGAATTATCTTACTGTATCTATGTCCCATGTAATATCCTTCATTTGTTTACCCTTCAGATACATGTTTGTAGTCTAGAACAACTACTTAAATCGTTAGCATAATCTCAAATATGAGTAGACCAGCAAATAATTTTTTTGCTGCATCATGTGTGTAATAAATGCATGATAACATATTGTAACTGTAACACCCAGAGGAAGAAGCCTCGATCTTAAAGCTCAATGTTGGATTGTACTTTGGAGGAACCAATCTGAGAACTGTAATAGGAAAATTGATTAGACTTTATAATTAGATTGTTTTCATTGATAATTTTGAATAATCCGTTAAAATTTATTTTCATTTGGTGTATGAGAGGTGAATGATGTACATGCTTAAAGTATACAAACATCTACCTCTATATCTCTCTGCTCTGATGGCTGCTCAAAAGCTTTTACAGAAGTTGATCTACAATTCCGTGCAGAACTGGTTTGTGGACAACTCATTTTGTCTGTCTCTTTCTGAAAGCAGTACCTACAGAGAAATGGTTATAGAATAAGATCTTTGAAAATACTTAATGAAGCAGGAAGTAATATCCTGGTCATGCTATTTGTCAATAGAAATGGTAAATTCCTTAAGTAAAGATTGCTTCAGAATGAAACCTGTGCTACTTTTGGGCAGTCCTTATTGTGGTGTGCAATTGATCAGTGTGTATCCATGCTGATTACAGTATGTGCCCTCCCTTTATGTGGGGTAATAAGATAGCAGTAATTTCCCTAGGTATTAACCTTCTTCAGCTGCTTTCTATCACTTTTCTGAACGTCACATGTAGCAGTGCATGGTTGAGTGCTATAAGTAATTTGGAGGAAATAAGTCTTTTCAAAAGCTTTGAAAATTAAGGACTCTTCTACCTAGCAATTTCTTGTGAAATAAGTGGAAACATGAAATTTAAGAGAGAACTGTTTACTCGCTGCCAGTCTGCACGGGCAGTGCATTTTTGCAGTTTATCTTAATTCACTTTCACAGTGGACTAAGTTAATCAATGCAATATGAATACAAGCATAAGGTAAGTGTGTGGAAAGATACCTTTCCCAAGCTTTTATGCTGATGGGCCTCGCTCTGTTTCAGACCGTCCCAAGTAACTTGAGCCTGCTTGCCCAGGCATACTGGGCAGCCCAGGCTCATTGCTCAGCATGAGTTACAATACTTCTGTTGCCTGAGCACGTAGATCTAAAGATAAATTAATGAAGTGATGCAAGAAAGATAAGTTATGCAATGGCTTTCTCACTACTTTTTAAAAAGGGAAGTGGAAAAAAGAAGTGATTCCAAGAGTTTCTTTTGGTAGTGAATGTGGCACTCTGTACCAAGGAACGTGCACTGTGATGGGCAGAGTTCCAGGCTTGCTAAACAAATCGTTAACTACAGTGAGAATTGGTGTTGAGTTTGTTTTGGTTTTTTTCACGATTTTATTTTTCAAAATAATTTTTAATTTGAAGTGGCCTGGCTTCTAGCCTCATTTCAGTGAGAAATATTGTTCCGTAACCAGGATACCAATTGAAACACTGAAAAAAGAGACAGTTATTCTTTGCTAATTTTTCTGCTTCGTAAAATTTGAGTGCTGTTTCTTTTTTGAATGTGAATTGAATGTACCTCACTAGTTTAGTCACTTCTAAAAACTTTTTTTTGTTGTTTAATGGTGGTATGTCTCAAATAATAGTTTTCTGTAGCAAAAGGTCAGGTACAGGCATTTTGGGTTATTTGGTTTGACGAGACATTCAGTTAAAGGAAAATCTGAGTTGTTGACCTACAACTGCACCATTCTTACAGGAGCACACTTGAAGCACAGTTAGTGATGGACTCAGCAGTTTGAGTGTGTAATTCATTATGGTAAAGATGGTGACATTTAGTTACATTCCTCAGATGAGGTAATCGACTGGATTTCCAAAAAATGGGAATTACTGTAGAGTAATTCCTTTCTGATACTTAACGCTTGTCAGCCTATGGTACTCCATTGTCTTAGTTTTCTGAAGTAGAAAAGTTTTTAGAAGTTTCTAAGAATTTGCCTCTGGAATGGAGGCATGCGAAGCATTAAGCTAAGAAAGAAGCCATATGCAAGCAAGTAAAATAGTCATAATGAGATCTAATTTTATGTGTGATTATCCCTTATAACTTCTTCACTGCTTTTCTGTCTTTTTTTAATGACTCAAAATATGGAGGTGTCGTGGTTTAACCTCAGCCGGCAACTGAGCACCACGCAGCTGCTCGCTCACTCCCCCATGGTGGGATGGGGGAGAGAATTGGAAGGGTAAAAGTGAGAAAACTCGTGGGTTGAGATAAAAACAGTTTAATAGGTAAAGCAAAAGCCGCGCACACAAGCAAAGCAAAACAAGGAATTCATTCACTCCTTCCCATCGGCAGGCAGGTGTTCAGCCATCTCCAGGAAAGCAGGGCTCCATCACGCGTAACGGTTACTTGGGAAGACAAACACCATCACTCCAAACGTCCCCCCCTTCCTTCTTCTTCCCCCAGCTTTATATACTGAGCATGATGTCACATGGTATGGGATATCCCTTTGGCCAGTTTGGGCCAGCTGTCCTGGCTGTGCCCCCTCCCAGCTTCTTGTGCACCTCCAGCCTTCTCAGTCGGTAGAGCATGGGAAGCTGAAAAGTCCTTGACTAGTGTAAGCACTGCTTAGCAACAACTAAAACATCAGTGTGTTATCAACATTGTTCTCACCCTAACTCCAAAACACAGCACTGTACCAGCCACCAGGAAGGAAATCAACTCTATCCCTGCCGAAACCAGGACAGGAGGACAGTGAATAAAGCATAGCCTCGTGGTCTTTTTAGTAATAAATTTAATTCTAAGATCGCTCTTAAGTGATATTAGTTGATCATCAGCAACGCGTTGCCAGATTTTCATAAGTAATGGACAAAAATTCTTTATAACTTAAATTGTGTTTCAGGATCCTGCAATTACCAAGGCCTGTTAAACTTGAAGATCTTGCAGCTAAAGCTAAAGTTGCTTTTGGACAGACTATGGATTTACATTACAGCAATAATGAGGTAATATTCTGTGTCTTCTAAATTCTCAGTGACTTGTACATTGATTATTTTAAGGCTGAAATTTGCTCTCATAAGCAGTGAGAACCACTCCTGTGACAAAACTTACTCCCGTGACAAAACCGCAGATTACTAATGTGCGTGTTCTCAAATATGTAAGGCTTGTCTAAATTAGGATAGGCAGGAGAAGCATGAAATGTTTTATGAGAAGAGTCATACCTTAATAAATCATGTCTCAGACTTGATCAAGAATGGGTAAATTGTCTTCCTGTTCTGCCACAGTCCTGTTGCTTGACTTTGGGATACTCTTCACTGCATTGAGCTTTGTCATGTTTGTGAATTTGAAATAACATTTATCCTTTCTTGTACACTTTTTTCTTTAAGGATTAATCTTGTTAGGTAATTGCTAGAATGTTGCATTTAGTAATGTTTGGATTGGAAAACTAGGCTTAACTGTTGCTCCTCTTAAAGTGGCTGGTTCACAAAGATTTCTTGGGAACAGTGGTAGGGCTGTCAAGCCACTTACGCCTGATCAAGATTACTTCCAGCTTTCCTTTAGCAGTAGAGATGGAATTCTTAATAGGAAATATATTTACAGATGCAGGATCCATTCTTAGGAGTTCTGTTTTTTTGCCTTGAGTCAGCAAAGCGTATGTAGGATTATTTGTGTGCTTGGTTATGCACAACATAATTGCTGTATCTAATCTGCATCTTTGCAGAAGAAAATGCCTGTTACTGCTGTTTGTTGGTTACTCATTACCTTACCAGGTACTTCTGTGAAACTGATCCTCAAAATGAAGATTTCCTACAAAAGCTTTTGGAGATTAGGAAGGTCAGAAGAAATGGCCATTCGTGATGCTTTAGCCTCAGCTCCTTTCTCTGATAGATTTTCAGGCATTTGAGCAGGTTCTCTGCTTGTCATCTTCTGCACTAGTTGGCGAATCATCCCATCACCTTTCAGAAATGTGATGGTAATAACCTGTCATTAACATTAAAACTGCAACTTAACAAATGACCGTACTCTTCATTTTATCAAGACCTTCATCCCTCATTTTCATTTCTTTTTGTATAGA
The DNA here is from genome assembly GCF_000699105.1 of Pygoscelis adeliae. Lineage (NCBI taxonomy): Eukaryota > Metazoa > Chordata > Aves > Sphenisciformes > Spheniscidae > Pygoscelis > Pygoscelis adeliae. The sequence continues at coordinate 1,284,651 of NW_008824762.1, read as the reverse complement.
AGTATTGTATGTCAACTGATGTTGTATTTGAGCGTCACTGAGACTGTTTACCAGTAGAGTAGCTTTTAAAAAATCTATATTGCGCTGTTCCTTTGTTACAAGCAGAAGTTGTAATTTACACTCCTGAAACATAAGCCCAATTTTAATGGTTACAGAACTCAGATCCCAAGTGTACTTTAACGGCATATCATTTTCTGTTCTAAAGATATATGTATGCCAAGTTAATTGTGATTAATTAGATCTAAGGAGATTCTAGTGAGGACTACAGTTGTTCCATGTGGATCACATCATGCCTGATAACTTCCTTAACAAATTCTGTTATTCAATGGAGAAATTCTGTTAGTAATACGACTTCAAATAAATATAGTTGTAATATTGTGAGATAAAAATAAGTCCTATTATATAGAGCATAAAGCACATTTTTCTATTTATCTTATAGACTTGCATTAATTTAGGTGTTGGAAATACACTGACACTGTTGCACATGTTTCTCTGAAACTTGTAAGATATTAAGTTGTACATGTGTAAAATGGTTGCTCCTTCATTGTGAAGACTTGTTCTACCATGCTGTACCTACTGAAGGCATCTGAAGGAAGAGTTAAGGTTGAACTGCAGACATTTTGGTGGTAACTTGAGGCATCGTTCAATAAATTTTATTTTCAAGTTGTTTGGAATGAAAGGAAAGACAGCATCAGTTTATTTGTTTCTCTGCACTTGACTTCCTCATTTCTTTCTTGTGTCCTGTTTGAGACATCTTTTAATTTTTTTTTCCCCCTCTTTGTAGCTTTTAATTCCATTAACCACACAGGATGACCTGGACAAAGCTGTTGAACTGCTTGACCGTAGTGTTCATATGAAAAGTCTCAAGATATTACTTGTAATACATGGAAATACACAGGTATGAGTTGACATGCTAAATGTCTTTTTTCTCAGTTTTTATATTGAAGTATAATTTGTATCTTTTCCTAAAGATGACATTTTTCCAATTCAAAATATTACTGATTGCTTCTTCAGTTCAGTTTAAGCATGTATTACCATTTTGTATTGACTCGGTTTTAACTTTTTCCTAGATACTGTTCCTCTCTCTTTGTATGCCTTCCCTACAGTGCTACAAAAATGTTCCTTAATAGGATGATGATGTGATACAAATTTGAGAACCACATAGAATTTCACGTAACTGTAGCTATTTGGAACTGTTCTTTAAGTCATATGCTGGTGACACTCCTTTATTGTAAATTAAATGTTTGTTGTAGCAAACAGTAGCAGTGGACTATAGGCTAATTACTGAGCTATTTTGGTATTATCTATCACACCACAGCCATGATATTGATAGGATTTGTATACTAGTACATATTGAAAATTATTTTTTTAAATATTAAGAATGAGCTACTAAAATAGATTAATTTTGATATAAATTGACAAGCTTCTTTTCAACTGCTTGAAAAAAGGAATGTGTTGCACAAAGCCTTTAAAAGTTTGCAAAGTATTTTCATTGTCAGGAGTATGAAGTAATAATTGCAGTTTGTAATATGTACGCATTTTCAGTCACCCAGTGTAAATAAAGTGGAACACTTGCCCTCATTGGAAGACTTAGATAATACAGTGTTTGGTGTGACAGACAGAAAAAGGCGGATGTCTGTAATAGGTAAGATACATATTTCAATAGCTTTAATTGTAAAAACTTTTCTTTTGTAATAGTCTCTTTGTGAATATCTTGTTCTCAACACAGACTCTTTGAATTTCTTATTCATCAATGACTTGTCATACTGTAGAGTTTGCACTCAGGAGAGTGGATTTTGAATTTGAAGTCACCAGTGGTTTAAATATATATATATATAGTACAGAAAATTAACAAAAAAAATGACAAGTAAATAAACCTATGTAGAATTATTTGAGGTAACTGATGGGTATCCTAGAAATTTGATGTTAGTACTCCCCTTTATTTTCAGATACAGGAATGAGTTACTGAAAAATCTGTTTGTTTATATGGCGGTGAGTTTCCTTGCTCAATTTAGGACTCCCATTTTTTTTAATCTTAATGTGTGAACATTTAAGATACTTATTTTGGCATTGATATAATCTTTTTGCCTATTCATGTTCTAAAGTTGGTGTGGTTAACTTCCAAATTTAATTATGAAACTAGAGAGTTTAATGAATAATTTTTCAGGCAATTTAATTTATTATGCATTTATTATGAACAGAGGTATTCATGTTCTTGCAGATGTTAGTATACTACAAAGAAAAACTGAAATTTTCAAGAGTTGGAAAGGATTAGTTGACATGGGTGGAAGGGTTTGGATTTTTGTTTTGTTTCAAAGGAAGAAATTTACCCAGCTAGATGTGTGGGCAAATTATATTTCTGTTCCTGTATAATGAAAATTCTTTTTAATGCCATTGAGGCAACCCTGCCCTGAATTTTTCATAGTTCCTGGATTACAGATTTTAAATGCTATATGTAAGTCTTGTATTGCACGGGCATTTGGGGAATCTCTAAAGCAAGAAGTGATCCAGGCAGGCTCAGTGCCTATGAAGCATTTGAATAAAGCCCCTGGATTCTGGGTTAGTGAAGAGACTCTGACTAGCCCTTTTCTTTCAAAAGGTTCTAATACTCGTGATCGGAGTTCACCTCCCCCAGGATACATTCCAGATGAGCTGCATCAGGTGGCCCGAAATGGGTCCTTCACCAGTATCAACAGTGAGGGTGAATTCATTCCAGAAAGTATGGATCAGGTACGTGTGTGTCTTATTAAAATTAAAGCTTTTGTTAGGTTGATTTATGAAATACTGCTGTTCAAGAAGGATATGGAATTGATAGAAAGAACAGCTTAAAAAAAAATGATGATGACCCTAGAAAACATGATCTGTGAGAGAAGGTTAAAATAACTGTGGTTATCTAGTCTTGTAGAACCTGTTTTTTCTCTAAGTCTCTTCAATTATTTAAATATGTTGCTACAAGGAGAAAGATAATATTCTTAATTTCCATGATAGTTGAGTGAGGTAGTGATAGGTATAAATTACAGCAAGAGATGTCTACATTAGAAAGCACAAAAACCTTCATTTTAATTAGAAGGATATGTAAGCAAGACAGTTTTACAACTTTCCCAGGTAATCAAAGGAGATTTTAAAGAAAAGTTTGGATCTGTCAGAGTTATTTGGAATCAGTTTATACTGTGTTGGGGTAGAGGCAAGGGGGTGGTGATGGGCCTGGTATAAATAAGCTCTGAAATACTTTCACAGTCACGTTTTCAGGGGTGTGTGTGTCACAACTATATGCTATTTTGTTCTCCTTATTCACTTGCATTATTGGTGTGGGATATCGGCACGCTTAGCACGAATAAAAATCCTGTGCTCTGAATATCAAAATTGCCCTTAAAAACAGCAGGAAAAGGTGGAGGAATGTAATGGCTCACAGAATTGGCAATGGAGAAAGAGATATTTTAAGGAGGAAAAAAAATAATACTGTATACCCAAATCACTTCAAGTTCTTGTTGACATTGGCACTGTATTCACAAATGGCAAGAGGCAATGGTTTTTATAAGCTGACTAAATGAGAGACAGATGATAGAATAAAAATAGAGGCAAAGAGATTGTGCAATTTGTTGCACAATTTTAATGACTGAGCTGGGAATAGAGACTGAATCTCCTAATTTCCAGACCAGGGTGCTATTCATTATCATAGCTATGTGGTCAGATCCAGCCCAGGCCTGGATGCATTCAGTGAAATGATTACTTTTGGCCTAGGCAAAGTAATTTTTGGTCACTGACTGGTCAAACAGACAGATGAGGTCTGAGGCCTAGTATGTCCGTTCACTCCAGAGTATTCAAGGAACAGGTAACCTGTCATGTACGCATTGCTGTGTAAGCTGTCAGCAGGGTTTAAATACAGGAATTTTACTTTCATAGGAAGCCAGGTTAGTTCAACCTAAGCAGCCTTGCAGGCCAGATTGGGGTGTTGGGAACTCACAACATTGCCCCCTTCCCCCTAAGTTGCCATATCACCTTGGCAAGTGTTGACCATGCTGCCTACATCTGTCACACCTGCCCCACAAAGACAAGAAGGTAATTTGGGAGTGGAGGGCTCTGCTCTGCTCTCCTGTTGATCTGCCTGAGCACAGCTATTCACACTCTGACAGCAGACCCCACACTTCCATTCAACCCATCCTCTCTTCGTAGAGGAAGCGGGCCATGGTCTGCCAGTTGGACCATACTGCATTGTTATAGAGGTAATTAATCTGACAGCAGATGGGCTTTTTTCCCTTTCAGGACCCACTGCTCAGCATGAGAAAAGAGGAATATAATTGCTGAACCTGTGATAAATGTTGTCCTCCCTGATACAGAGTTAATTTAAGTGTCTGAGTTTGCAGAGTGCAAATTCACTTTCTGGACACAAAGTCCTTGATTGGTGCTTGGCAAAGTATGTGCCCAGGACCTTTAAGATGCAGCACAGACCATAAAAATTGGAGGGGCAACTGCTAAATTTACAGCACAAGACTGGCGTCCAATTCATAGAAAATAACAGATGTTATATTATATACCAAAACAAATTTTACTTCAGGAAGGAGCTCATTTTAAGACAACAGATGAGCTTCCCACTGTTTTTGAGAGGCAGGCTGGTAAAATGGTAACGTTCAATAATTCAAAATTTAGATTATGTTTCCACTTCTTTTGAAAAACAAATCTGTAAAACATTTTAGATCTCTTTACTGTAAAAGAGAAGGGAGCGATATTTGCCTGTCATCATACTTAGGACTTTAAGGGTGGTAGTGCGAGATCAATGAAATGAATGTCAGCCAATAGAAATAGATGGTAGTCAGGAGGATGCTCTTTACTATCAATCCATTTCTTTTTTTCTTGATTAGAATTCGAGCAACAGAGAAAGTGTTGATGTTTATTTTCATTATATAATAGATCTGGCTGAGATAGTTTTATGACTTCTTCAAACTGATACATGGCAGATTTCACACAGCTTATCAGCACTGATTCCTAGGTCGTCAGAAGTGTTTTAGGAAAAAAATCTGCCTTTGGTGTTTTTGTAAACTCCAGTTTCAGATGAAAGTTTATTTTATTTGAAACAGGATTTTGGGTTGGGTGAGAAGGGAGAGTGTTTATAAATTTTATGTGTTTTCTCTCTTTCTCCTTCCATTTTTCTCTTCAGTTCTATTTAAAATTCTGTGTAACTTGGTTGGAGTCCTAACTAGAGATAAATGTTTAAAAGCTTTTTACAGTATTTGGTTTTAGCTGTTTTCTGTGACTTCTAGTTGGCCAAACTTAAACCACTACAGAGATTATGTAAATTGTGTTAATCGCGATCTGTGTCATATTTGAGATTTTTTTTCTTTGATGGCAAAACCCACTTTTTTTTTAAACTGTCTCAGCTTTTTATCCTTTACAGGCCTTATTTTTGTTATTCTGTTAAGCTACTCATGCAGATATTGATACAATGTTAAGAGACAATGGTGTATACAGGAAGAATGTAGCAGTACAACTTGTTAGGTACAAAGCATGATTAAATACCTTAACTATATTCTAGTTAGGTGTGAGAAAAATCACAGAATCATTTGAGGAAAAAGAATGTAATGCAGGTTCAACTATGACAGCTAACTTTTTCTTTGGTAATTAATATTTCTGGTTTGGTTTTGTTTTTTATTAGGCATTTCAAAGCAGAAACCTTCAAACATTTTAAAAACAAAAAACTGAACTTGTTGGTCTTTCTCTGCTTGTTATTTATTAGATGCTGGATCCATTGTCTTTGAGCAGTCCTGACAACTCTGGCTCGGGAAGCTGTCCCTCACTTGACAGCCCTCTAGATGGGTAAGAATTGCTTAAGTTCATTATTTATCTTTACTAGATTGCATAATGTATCAGTTGTAACATATAACTCTCCAGCGACAGCTATTACTAAACTTCTTCCAGAAATTCCTCTGTAAGTTATAGAACACTTATAAAAGCTTACTGAAACTTAATTGTTTACTAATGCACAGAAAATAGAAGTAGCTTTTTTTTTTACAATTTGCATTTGAAAGACAAACATTTAGACTTCAGATCCTACAAAAACGACTTTTACTAAATTTTTCCAGTCTCACATATATGTGAAGTATATTCCCTGGCAGTGAGCAGCCCCATGAAATTTACATTTCTTAGGTACTGCTATATGAAGTAAGCTTCCCTTTTCCAAGGTTGAGGGTCAAGAAAGAGGGTAGAATCATTTAAAGACTTCAACAGACAGTCCCCTCATTTTCTTTGCAATTACTGTCCATTCTTCTCCCCTTGTTCCCATTGCAGACTTTCCACTTATTTTTCCTTGTTTAAACCTGTCAGTTAGGGAGAGGCAGCGTGTACTGTGGTGGGTCTGGAGATCTATTTTGATTGATCTGTTAGGAGATTCATGTGTTCTGAGAGGGTCACTGTCCACAGTTTCTCAGCCACCAGGTAAGCCAAACAGAACATGCTCCGGTCTGGCTTATGGTTGGTCAGGCAAATAACCTTGGGTCTTATGTTGCTCAGATGGGCTACTCGTTTATTTCGAACGGCTATACAAATAATACTGCTAATTAAATATTTTATTTAATTGGTAGAAAGGTAAAAAGTTGGAAATCATTGCCAGTGGCAATTAATCAGTGCTATAGTATTCCATAGTACCATTTCATTTGAGAATGTGATTTGAGGACACAAATACATTTGGTCTAACAAATACATTTTTGAGTTAAATAATAAGTCTTCATTTCACAAGCAAGAAAACAAGAGACATGAAAAGTATTTTGTGGTTGGAGTGTGATAGGTTATACACCCAGTGTTTAATGTAGCTACAGAGGATAGAAATTCTACCAAATGCCAAATTTTTATTTTTTTGTGGGGTAGGGGTGAGTGGAAGAAGGGGAAATAAAAGCAATCTTAATTTGACTCATGTTTTTTCTCCAAAACTTCTTTTGGCTGTTTTTTTATTTATTTCATTTGTCACGGCTACTTAGTTTGTTTTCCTTTTTTTTTTTTTTCTTCCATTCAAATATTTCCTACAAAGATGTAGGTTTTGTGTCTCCATTTAGCTTCTGTTATCCATTAGAGAAATTCTTACCAGAAAAAGGAGGACATTGTTTTGGTATGTTTATGGAAATAATACTGTAATCGGTTGCTCTGACTGGCAATCCCATCCATTCCTTTTGGTGGCTGGGAGTTACATACCAACTGTAGGTAAGAAACAATGGGATCATGTAAGCACCAAAAAATTCATCATTCTATAACTCAGTAAAGTTGCTCTCTTAATCCTATGATTTTCATGGAGAGAAGAGGAAATATTTTGAGATGTTAAAAGGTTCTGCATTTCTTTGGTTAAATTTCCTCAAGAGTTTTTTTAGGCTGTGTAAGAGATTTTGCCAGTCTATAAACCTTTGTGTTTAGCCATAAAGGTGTTAAACGTAACAGTGCTCCTTTGTGGCTTTACTTGTGATAATTCATGTTTTTACTAATAGCATTGCTCATTAACAGAGTCTGTTGCTTTCTTACTACGTTAAGCTCAATAAGCAAACTTTTCCATTGATACTGATCTTGAATTGTTTTTGATACCTATTAGATTTGATTTTCAAAATTGGGTTCCGCATTTGTAAACTGGTGCAGCAACTTGTATAGCAATAACTTTTCATCAGTCATAAAGAATTGTGAGACGGTAAGATTAAATGTTTAAGTACTAGATTAACAGCAGGTTTTAGATGTTGTATGTTTTTACACTTCCAGAGACAACTATCCCAAATCTCGGATGCCAAGAGCACAGAGCTATCCAGATAATCATCAAGAATTCTCAGGTAGGCAAAAATCACTGGACGTACTAGCTTTCCAAAACTCTTCCTCTTGCAAATAATAGAGCTTAGAAGAGAAGTTCACATTGAGAGGTATTATATTGCACAAACTTAATATGGTAGGAGAAAACAAAGCAACAAAATCTAATCCAAATGCACACAGTAAAAGATAGAATGAAATATAAGATCTTCCAAATGTTTTCTTCTAGATTATCGTGTGTAACGCCACTGTCAGTGTGCGTAGTATAACTTATCTGCTTCTCTGAAAAGAACAAATGACGCAGTGGATAGGGGCACGCATCAGTTTGTTAAACTGGACTGTACTATCCATCTCTAAGTTGGAGCATAACTTTGGTTAATTTATTTAGTTTTGAGAGTTGTTTAACCCCAGCTGGCAACTAAGCACTACGCAGCCGCTCGCTCACTCACCCGCAGTGGGATGGGGGAGAGAATTGGAAGGGTAAAAGTGAGAAAACTCGTGGGTTGAGATAAAGACAGTTTAAAAGGTAAAGCTGTGTATGCAAGCAAAGCAAAACAAGGAATTCATTCACTCCTTCCCTTCGGCAGGCAGGTGTTCAGCCATCTCCGGGAAAGCAGGGTTCCATCATGTGTAATGGTTACCTGGGAAGACAAATGCCATCACTCTGAATGTCCTCCCTTCCTCCTTCTTTCTCCCAGATTTTATTGCTGAGCACAACCTCGTATGGTATGGGATATTCCTTTGATCAGCTGGCGTCAGCTGTCCTGGCTGTGTCCCTACCCAACTTCTTGTGCGCCACCAGCCTACTAGCTGGTGGGGTGGTGTGAGAAATAAAAAAAGCCTTGACTCTGTGTCAGCACTGCTCAGCAGTAACTAAAACATCCCTGTGTTATCAATACTGTTTTGGTCACAAATCCAAAACATAGCACTAGACCAGCTACTATGAAGAAAATTAACTCTATCCCAGCCAAAACCAGTACACAGAGCCTTCATTTTCTCCTGTGTGAAATGAGTATCACTTTGAAGTGCTCATGGCTTCTGTAATTGAAAGCGCTGCAAAGTGAAAGGATGAAGGAGAACTGTCTGCTGTGCCTATAAATTAACTGTCACCGCTAATGTTGTTTTCATACAATAGTCTGGCTTGAATCCAAGTTGTTGTGCATGGTTCAGGATACGAAGTGCAATGGGTAACCTTGAAAGTGCTTTGAAGTGTCTCTCGTGGACATCCCTCACTACAGAATTTTGCTGTTGAACAATAATTAGCTTCCAGTGAATCTGGGGTGTTTTGTGGGTTTTGGTCTATTATATACTTTAAAGCTTCTTTTTATTTTATGAAACTTTATCCAGATAACTGTGTGATGGTGTGTTTCTTCTTTTAAGGATTCTAGAGTGCTTAACAGATTGCACCACTTTGAAATCAAAATAAAACTAAAACTATGTATAAGAATCATTTAAGTGGCAGAGAGAAATACCAAAAAAGTTGGAAATGTCAGAAATTAGTTTGCCTTTGGTAATCTTAATCTAGTTTACTTGTGTTTGTTTATTACAGTTACTTTTCTAATAAGATGATTCTGCAATATTTTTTCGGGGGTTTTTCCTGTGGGATGCTCTGGTATTTTAACAATGGGATAGACAGCAATCATTAATTCCATATTCAATATTTATTCTTATGATCTGATGTGTAACAAAAACAGAATAGTATAGAGTCAGAAAAAAATGTCCATCCAGCCTAGTCTTTTCTCCTCCCACAACCAGTACCAGGCTTCCATAGAGGAGTGTGTAATATTCCTTCCTCAGGATATATTCCTAGTCGTGTATGACTTAAGGGTTCTGCAAATGCAAGATGCTTTTCTGTGATGTGATGGATTTTTTTTTCCTTCCACAAATTTTTTCAGTCCTTATTTCAACTTGTATAAACTTTTTCAGTATCAACAGTATGTTGTGACAAGAAGTTGTGCAACTTCTTGTGTTTTATAAAGAAGTACGCCCTTTGTGATTTTTTTTTTTATAGACCTCTTTGTCTCCCTTTGAGCTATTGCTTTTCTAGTCTATAGAGGCCTACATTCCTTATGGAGAAGCAATTTTGTATCTTTGATCATCTCTGTACTTCTAAATCTTTTCCAGTTTTACTAAATCCTTTGGAATGGAGTAGACCAAAGCTTCGTTCAGTGTATCTTAATGATTTATAGCATTTAATTTGCCGCTTAGCCAATACAGAGAGTTCAGCTGCTGCTTTATTGGAACTCTCTATCACAGTCCTTCACACTTTTCTCTGCCATTTAACATCCAGTCACATAAACTCTTAAGGGCTTTCTGTAATTCTTCTGTTCTTTATTTCTCCAAATGATTTTGTCACGTCACTATTCATTGCTCTGTCCAGAGAATTCATGCATAATTAAACTGCATGAGTTGTAGCCCAGATTCCTGTGGAACTGTTGACCATTTACTCCCATCTTATGTACTGATCCAACTACTTATTTATGCATAAGGGACTTTTCCCTTTATCTTATGAATACTTTCCTCCTTTAATAATTTTTAAGAGGACCTATTGAATGTGTTTTAGTAATTCAAGCTGTGTTGACTCATTTGCCAATTTTTTATATTTATGCATCTTTAAATTTTATTCTTTGTAATAGTTTCTGCCAATTTTCCTGGTGAACTGTAATTTCCCAGAATTCCTCTAGAAACTATTTTTAAAACTGGAGTAATTAGGCATGCTGCAGTCCTCTGACATTCTTTTAAGCAAGAGGTTACAAACCACTTGAGCTATTGAATTCTTGATCCTTCGGCAGTTTTGGCTGAATGTCCTTTTATTTCGTATGGTTTGTTAGATTTGTGGCTTTTGTTCTATAATCTTTTTTGCTCTGATGCTCCAGCTTGAAGCATATCCTCTGATATGTTCCCCATATTTAAGTTTGTAATACCAAACTGATTAATTTAATATGCTTTTGCCACTTTTTAAATTTTGAAATGTATATCTTTATTTTCTAGTAGAGTATGATATCCCAATATTTGAGAAATTTGGAAAGGGGGGGACTTATCCCCGAAGATACCATATTTCATATCATCAACAAGACTACAATGACGGTAAGTGTGAATACTGCAAGAGTTCTACTTGATTAATCTGTTTTTCTCTTCTTAAAAAGCGAAGAAGAAAATTTAGATTGTAAAATCTTAATGAATGAAAATATTGAAGAAATTGAAAGCTTAACTTCTTTCCCCAAACTCACTTGCTAAACTTGTAATGATTGATAGAGCTGCTGAGCAGTCTTACCTCTGGTAAAGTTATGGATTACAGAATTCATGACTCATATGCACAGCTATGAAAATGTTCTCTATCTTTGGCCATGCACAAGTCATCCAGTGTAAGCTTTTGACCTTTGTGACCCTTTTCGATCCAAAGTAGGTATGTCAGTTCGTTTGTCATTTCTTGTTTTGCCTAAAAAAACCCCAAATACAGTGGAGTTCCTGTTAACAGTTTCTCAGATTAAAATAGTAAATAAAATTGAAGAGCAGTGATTTAAACCAAGAATTAACAGCTGGTGAAATCAATTGTTGGAATGCAAGACAGCACCTGCTGATGTGGTCACGAAACTGACTTGGACAGTAATAACATTGGTGTAAATTTAACACGTTAAATTTCCAAGGGAAGGAAAGAGGAGCAGCTGAAGGATTTTCTGACTTGAGTGTGTCAAGCGCTAGTTGAGAAGCGTGAAGAAGACACTTCTCCAAAACCAGATGGTTTCATTTGCAGTATGGAATGAACACAGCAATAAATGGAATTCTGTTACAGAAATCGCAGAAATACCAAACTGAAGGACTGCAAGGCAGCTTCGGTCCAGTCCCTTGCTCTAAGGCAATATTAAAGAGGCAAAGATCTGTCACACTGACTTTTAAGTAAACGCTAAATTGACTTTAAGAGAAGAAATACTCATTTTCTTTACGTAACTAACTTCGAAGATAGCTTATCTTATAACTTTCCTTTCTTTGTCTTCTGAATCATTTTTCCTGCAAATGAAACTAGTAACTAGTTACTCTATTTTAGCACAGTGTAAAATTGGTCACTGCCTATATATAACATTACATCACACACACATCTGTTTTCTTTCCTTAGTTTTCTTCTTTCAGGCCTTAAGCCTTACCTCAGACATTTTTGCAAGCCTTGTATTTTTTTTCTGGTCTCTTCTCCATTCTTGTAGTGGCCAAAACTCAATAGAGTACTACAAAAACATGAGGCTTTTCTCATGGCCACTTTATGTATAACATAGGATATAACCATAACTCGGTATGTAACAGTCATGTTAATATATTCTAGAATGACACTTTACTTTTTTTGATAGTCACCATACTGACTGCTGTTCACTGTTCAGTCTGTGGTCTGTTATAGTTCCTATATCCTTTTCTACGTGCGTTTTAGCCAACCAATTACTTTACACTTTGTGATTTCTGCATTTGATTTCACTTTAAGTATGTGTGTTACTGAATTTCATCTTGTTGATTTCTGAATCATCTCCAACTTACTAATATTGTGAATTTTGATTTTTATCTGTAAATGGACTTCCAGCCGCACTTAACTTGATGTCATCTGCAATATTTCAGTGTGTTATGTTCCATCATACATACATCATCAGTTAAAATAGTGTATGGAAGTGGACTGCAGGTAAACTGCTGTGGGTGTCCATTTAAATTATCCTCCCCTTTGAGGAGAAATCACTGATAACTGTTCTGAATCTGTCTTGGGCATACTCTATGTAGTAAGTTGGGCTATGCAACAGTTCACTAGTTAGCTTATGAGAATATCCTGATGAAATGGGGAAATTGGATTAGCTACATGTGACAAACCAATTATGACTGGTTTATCATCTTATTATTTTCAGTGGTTTATAAAACTGCTTAATGTTTGCATATCTTTCTTGGAATTTAAATTGGCCAGACTGGTGTATAAATCTGAGTCCACTTTTTTGAAGTTATTTTATCTGCCTTCTTCAGTCTCCCGGGAGCTCCTTCTCCAGTGTAATACCTAATGAATCAGAGACTCCTTCAGCTATTTCTGCGTTCTGTAGGGTGAAACTTCATCAAGCTATGCTGACCTAAAAATGTTCGTGTTATCTAAATATATTAACATGAATTGTGTTAGTCATCCGGTTGTAATTAACCTTTTTGAAGATCAATGCCTTTTTTGGCATTCATCAATCAGCCACCTCTGAATTATGCATTGTTTGTGATTTTTTTTTTTTTTTTTTGGTGGTCTTCCTGTTGATTCCATGTATAGCTCTTACTTTGTGTTCAATTCTTATTAGTTTACAGGATGAAGATGCCAGCCAGGGCACCACTGGAATGTAAACATACCTCTCTCCTACTTATTAAAAAAACATTGTATTTATACCTTAATAGAGCAATAAAAGTCGAGGCAGGGCATTTTCCTTTCTCTTCTCAACAGCCCTCCAGGCTTCTGAAGCATGTCGATTACATTTTGGAACAGTTCCAGAATTTGGTCCCAATTGTGGTCACTTAAATGTAAACCAGTTTTTGATTGTCTAATCGTTACATACATCTGTGATGAATGTTTGTTTTCTTCTAGGTGGAAAGTTAAACCAGTAAATTTCATGATCATTACATCATATCATATGCTGTGGAAGATTTGAACTACATTATGTAGAATTCAGAGTATTTGCATACACACATTGTGTAGCAGTATTTTTTGTAGTGTAACATTAGGATTCTTTGTATATCATTGAAGGTCGTAAAACTTTTCCAAGAGCCAGAAGGACTCAGGGGAACAGCTTCCGATCACCAGTTAGTTTCAGTCCCACTGATCACTCACTGAGCACCAGTAGCGGGAGCAGCGTCTTTACGCCGGAATATGAAGATAACCGAATGAGGAGGAGGGGAAGTGACATAGACAATCCTACCTTGTCAGTCATGGACATCAGCCCACCCAGTCGGTGTAAGTTAAGGCATTTTGTGAACTCCACTGTAAAACTCTCTTACGTTTCAAGTATATCATGTCAAAACTAAGCGTGTGATCAAAATACATGCAATTGAATAATATCTTTTTATCTGTCTAATAGGAAAAAGTCAAGACTGTATGCTCGTCAGTTTTTTCATTGCTGACAGTGCCAACCTTCATGTAGATTTTCACATGGAACTTGCATCTGTGATAACAGAACACTGTAAAAATATTTTTGATGATTTGTTAGACTCTTGAGGACCTGAGAAGGGTTATGTAGGTTGCAGTTACTATTTATTTTGGCAGATGTTGGTCAAGTTTTCTGATAAATTGTAGACTTCAAGTGGTACTATTTTATATCTGTAGTAGTATTTCAGGAACAAAGATATTTTGTGATGACTTCAGTAGCTGGTATATTTTAATCATGCCTCAATTTTTTTTAAAAATGTTACTAAGTTTGTTTAACGTGCTTTTTCTGTCTTTCAGATTAGCTGTTGCTAGTTGTTTTAAGGCCGTCTATCTCTGCCATGAATTATTTTGTGAATAAATTTAAGTAGCCCATGTTTTCCGTCTTACAGGAAGTTTTATTGATCTTTGTAACTTATATGGGGAGGTTTAGGACACACGGTCTCTGTTGTTGAAAAACGTAGTCTTTTAAAAAATTATTTTCTGTGTATTCCAGTTTTTCTCGATCAGCTGAATAACAAGCTCATTTGAAAACCAAAACATACTTATATTTTCAGCACCACGAGCTCCAACTAACTGGAGACTTGGTAAACTGCTGGGTCAAGGTGCATTTGGCAGAGTATATCTGTGTTATGATGCCGATACTGGAAGAGAACTGGCTGTTAAACAAGTTCAGTTTGATCCTGATAGTCCAGAAACCAGCAAGGTAAGTGATACCAAAGAGAGAGTTTGTAAAGGGCTTCTGCTAAGTGGTGTGTTCTAGACTAAGCTGATATTCCTTTCCTTGAACAGGATGATGTTTTAAAACACACCATGTTGTGTTTTCATGTCCTTGTTAGGAATCCTGTTTTGTTAGTACCTCAGAGAATTAGTTTGGTTACCTGATTTTAATGTTACATCCCGTCTTTTAATTTTCAGACATATCCTTATGCAGTGAACATGTGTAACTTAATTTGGTGCGGTCTTAGTCTCTAAAATTAAACAATCCATTATGAAGTGTGCTCTGAAATAGATAATTATTTATACTTATAGGAATTAGAACAAGTTCCATTTATAAACAGAAAAATCTGTACTAATTTAAGTGTTCCTGAAAATAAATTCTCGAAGATGCTTTGTTTGGCTATGAAGACAAGTTTGAGATTCTTATCTTTTTTTATCTTTTAGAGGGATTTGGTTTTGTGGTTTTTATTTTTTTAAACCTTTGGGCATTAGGGCTAGCTACTGTTATTTGCTGTATTTCTCTCTGAAGAACAAAAGTTTCACTGTCAGTTTATTCTCTCTCTAAAATTGAACTTGTCCTTCTTTAAATACTGGACACTTGAGGAGAGAAACTATTTAAAAGTAGCACCCATCTTCTATTTCTTTTTTTCCCAAACCATACTTGCTGCTTCTTACAGGATGGAAAAAGAATTATTACTTTTCCTGTATTAGGACTGTGTTCTGCACTGTGGGAAGCAAGGTTTAATGATTTTTTTTTTTTACCCAATTGGAGGCTTGTGACATGTTGCATAATGATCACTGACTTCATACACATATTGATAACTGCTGTTCTCTGAAACAAACATAACTTCAAGATAAGAGAAACAATGAAGTAACAGCAAAATCACCCCAAAGTCATATTCTAGAAAAGCCATAGGTTTTTTTTTACTTCCCTCAATCTAATGGTGATATTTTCTTGTTATAAGATGTATAAAATTTATATAAGCTACAAGAGTATTTTGTTACTTAGTTTGCATAACCCTTCAATATGTGCATACTGTCCTGCTTTAAAAAAAACCCAATCCAAAACTTTATTATTACTACATCAAGCATGGTAAATCTTGTCTGTTTTTTCCTTTTAGGAAGTAAATGCACTTGAATGTGAGATTCAGTTGCTGAAAAATCTGCTGCATGAAAGAATTGTTCAGTATTATGGTTTCTTGAGAGATCCACCAGAAAGAACACTCTCTATATTCATGGAATATATGCCTGGGGTAAGTAAGAAAGCCAGTCCACTTCAACCATCATTTCTACGCAGTGTGACTGACGAGCACCCAAGTAGACAGCTTTTGCGGAAGTGCACACCGATATTAAAGCAATGTCCAAGTTAAAACCAAATGCTTACAGGACCCTATCTTCTCCATTGCTTGTTTGGGTTTTCAGAATTAGTGGTTTGTACAAAAGTTGTTTGCATTTGATTTTGGCATAAAGAAGTGCCTGGCAATGTCCTTGAAAAGACAATATTATCACTAGTAAACTCTTGAATCTTCCTGAATTTTAATGTGGTTTTGCTGTGCTTCAGCTTGTGCTGTTGTGTAGTCACCATCTCAACTGCTCAATTATTTCGGGAAAACAAAAAGTAGCCAAGATGGATGTGGGAATAAGTGCATACAGAAAATAATCTTGGTGCTTGTTTTTTGTGTGGCACTTAGGTACACGATGAACTGTCTTCTACTCTTACTGTTTTGTTAAGAAATATTACAAGGTCAGAAAATTGCAGATTTTCATTTTCTCACCAAGTGGGGTCAGCAGAGCTAAATAAAATCATAGAATCATTAAGGTTGGAAGAGACCTCCAAGATCATCGAGTCCAACCGTCAACCCAACACCACCATGCCCACTGAACCATGTCCCTAAGCGCCTCATCTACACATCTTTTAAATACCTCCAGGGATGGTGACTCAACCACTTCCCTGGGCAGCCTGTTCCAATGTTTAACCACTCTTTCAGTAAAGAAATTTTTCCTTACATCCAATCTAAACCTCCCCTGGCGCAACTTGAGGCCATTTGCTCTTGTCCTATCACTTGTTACTTGGGAGAAGAGACCAACACCCAGCTCGCTACAACCTCCTTTCAGGTAGTTGTAGAGAGGAATGTGCTCATAAAATATAATAAAATGTGCTCATATAAAAACATAGGCTCTGTATTTCTGAGTAGTTACAGCATTCTACTTTACTGTGCAACTCCAGAGAAGAAAAGTGGGGGGGAGGGGGCGGTGGCGTTGTTTCTGGTGGTGGGGGTTTTTTGGTTGGTTGGTTTTTGTTGTGTTTTTTTAATGTGAGTTCTGGGCTTTGTTTTGGGGGGCTTGTTGAATGTTTCTGAGACTTGGAGGACAGTGTCACAGAAGTAATCTTAGCAGTTTGTAACTCTGTGTGACAAAGCCAGGTTATATAGAAACAGTTACGAAACCATGAATTTTTGATTTCATGTCATTTTAAGCCAAGACTTGCTTACCTCTTAATTTTTACATAAAGCACCATCCTCCAGCATGTGGTGGTTTTTTCTTGAAAACCGTTTTTTTTCCTGAGTGTAAACTAACCAAGGTAAATGGCACATATTTTGTCCAACTTGAGTATCGCCATTTAACCATCAAAAAAGTTGAATGGTGTTTGAGTGAAAATACTGCTGTTCTTTTGCTGTACATCACACTGGTGAACTATTCAGCCGCTTGACAGTTTTAAAGTTAATAACTTAACGTTTCAGTATATGACTTCTCTGTCCAGCCTCTTTTTTTGTCAAAGTTTGTATTTTTCTCAGTGGAGGTAAAACTATATTTGTGCTTTTAAGCTCATCTGGAGAACTATTGCAACTTTAAATGTTTACGTTTTGGGAATAAATTTCATTGAAGTTCAACTGTAGTATTAGCCCACTTGTGATTCTAGAAATGTTACAGTGTTTTATACTTCTTGTTTGCCATAGGGTTCCATCAAAGACCAACTGAAATCATATGGAGCGCTCACAGAGAATGTGACTCGTAAATATACACGGCAGATTTTGGAAGGAGTTCACTATTTGCACAGTAATATGATTGTCCATCGAGATATTAAAGGTAACGATAGTTCTGTGCACAGTTCAGTGCTCTTTACTACAAATTCTTTTCTAGTCTTGTGTGAAGCGCTAAAACGTAATTAAGTTTGAAGTGCCAAAATACTGACTTAAAATAAATGATGGAAAGCAACCTCATTGATTCCTGTCACTATTGTAACCCGAGGGGGAAAATATAAGCATCTTTGATGTTCTAGCAGACTTCTGAAAATGTTTCCGTAGTCTCTGTCTGCAAAACAATCATGATAAATTTCTTTCTGATTTTAGTTTAGTATTAACAATTTCAGATATATCAAAGGATGATGTCATTAGAAATAGATAGAACGTGCAGAGGAAAGCATCATGACTCAAAAGTTTATTTTTACAGCATTTTGTTTCTATCAGTTACATAGAAATCACCCAGCACTTCACTGGTACAAGAAATGACTGGCAGAGGTGACTTGCCTCATCAACTGACTCAGACTTCTTCCATTTTACTGCCAGGAAACCCAAGGAAACAGACATATTTACTTTTTGCAGATAGATATAAGTGGCTTGCAAGTACTACATAAGTTACAAATATGTAGGAAGATGGTGATGTGCAAAATAGGTGTGTTGAACAGAATGCTGTTGTATTCCCTAAAACTTTTACAATTTTCCTTGTTGCTTTGTATCAATAGAGTTTTGTTCCAAAAAGGTTGAGATATCACGGTCAGTTTGTACATACTTATGCAGATAAGTGTTTTGAACAAATTAGTAACAGTTTGAGATTTTGCTTTAATATAGTACGAAGACATTTTCAGTTGTGTGGAAACGTCTTTCCCGTTTCTTTTTATTTCCCTTGTATGGCACATTCCTTATTTTGTCAGGAAGGCTTTACAAAGTGACGGGACTTCCCTGGAAAGGCCTAGCAGGCAAACCAGTGTGTACAATTCATTATTTTCTGAACCTCAGAATAAAGTAATAAGAATGAGCAGAGAAAGTAAATTTGCTGGCTTGAAATACTAGGCTGATCTTGCATTGTATCACTGAATCCAAACTTTTGCTACCGTTTTCCACACCAAAATGTTAATGGGCCTTTCGTGAATGTAACACTGTGTTCCCTTCCTTCCAGGAGCAAATATTCTGCGAGATTCAGCAGGCAATGTGAAGCTCGGTGACTTTGGTGCCAGCAAACGACTGCAGACGATATGTCTCTCTGGTACAGGAATGAAGTCTGTCACAGGAACTCCATACTGGATGAGTCCGGAAGTTATTAGTGGAGAAGGGTATGGCAGAAAAGCAGATATCTGGTATGTTGAAAAAAACTTCTCTACTGAAAGGTGTCATGTCAGAATGGGCTCTTTTTCAACAGAGTGTAAGTGTGTGTGTTCTGAAGTTGGAGTGTTTCATTCTGGGGTTTAAGCTGAAGAAGGTGGCAAGTGTGAGCACTGACAGTCGTATTTGGAGAGCGTAATACTGAAATTTAGGAATTTTTCATTTGGCAATTCCTCAGCCCGTTGATATAGGGATCGTAAGAGAATCCTTTGAACTGACCTTGCATGAAGTTAGGATTACCAGACTGTGTGTAAATCGTGGAGAGGTACGGGGTGAAAGCAACATGTGAAGCTTTGAAGCATCAGTTAAGTCAATGTCCTGTAATGAAACTTTATCACTGAAAATACCTTTGATGCAAGGCAGAAAACAAAATGCTGGCTCTTTAAAAGATGAGCATGTAAGAATGAATTAGCCAGATTTAAATGGAAGGTATCAAAAAATAATTTGGTTTAAGTTGTTACTAGATATTTAAGAATTAAGAGGGAAAGGTAAATTTCAAAAATGGATGTTTGTGGTACATTGTGTAATATGACTTCTTTCCCGTTGAAAGAAGCTATGACATAGTCTAACGTAGCTCCAGCCCAATGGACAGATGATTTTAGCGATTAGAATCCTTGCACCGCAGGTGACTTGCAAACACACAGAGTAATAGGTAGGCAACAGTAGATACGCAGGAGGAGAAACACTTTGTGTGTTTAAAAAGGAACCACATCATATCCAACCAATGACAATACTTTTAATGTCAGGGAAATTAATTTAGCCTACTTCAGATCACTTAGTAATTATTCTGCTATACTTGAATAATAGAACAGCCTTACAGATTTCAGGCAGTTGAAGGCTAATGCGTGTTTTTTGATGGAGGAAAATCCTGGTTAAAACTAAGAAAAAATGCTGAAGTTTGACTTCTGTCAGTCAGTAAATCCATACTGTGTAAAGAAATGTACCTCTGTCTAACCATAAAACTTCTTGCAAACATCTTGAAAAACCATAAAACTTCCTGAAAATTGGGAAATTATTCCGACCTATCCATTTTGCAGTATCATTTGCTTGTTATTGGAAGAGGCTGATCTTGCAGGACTTAAGGAACAAAGTTTTTCTGGCCATATGCATGCCTTTCTGCCTTCCTAAATCCTTTAAACATGAGCTTTGTATGCAAGGATTGTTTAGGATCTTAAAACTTTGTTTGGCAATCTAAGTATATTTTTAGTATCCTCAACTAAAAGGACATACGGTTTTAAACTTTTCAGCTGCCATGTTGTGTTTGCACATTATTAATGGGTGATAGCTTGTGCATTTCTAATGAGCTAGCAATATATGCAGTATACTCAAAGCATTCCTGTTGCTTTGCATTTTGGTTAGGCCTTAATGAGCAAGAAAGCTTTCAAGTGCATTCAAATCCTGCAGGTGTCTGAAGAGCTGGGGTACAAGGGTTGTGCAGCACTTGTGGCCTCTATCAGCCTGCTGAGCACTAAACAGCAGCAGTGCCATAACGCAGTTGGTATTGCCTAGATAAATATCTAATTATCTCTTCACTGAGGTAGTAGCTTTTGGCCCAGTGAAGTAATAAAGTGAAGATGTAGGTGGTGATTTGTGTAACTTTGAGATAAAGTGTATAGCTGTACATGCAATTTTTTTATAAACACCTGTTTTCCGCTGAAGTTGCTCTGTAGAGTTAAGTGGACGCTACTTATTTGTGGTATTTTAGTTGCTCTCTGCTATTTCTTGTTTTCCCAGAAGGGCGTGATTCTGTTGTAACCTGCTGTTTCACTTCTGCCTCTGTTTCAGGAGTGTAGGTTGTACAGTGGTAGAAATGCTCACTGAGAAGCCCCCGTGGGCAGAGTTCGAAGCAATGGCTGCCATCTTTAAAATTGCCACTCAGCCAACCAACCCCCAGCTACCACCTCATGTCTCCGACCATGCTCGGGATTTCTTGAAACGGATTTTTATCGAGGCCAAGCTGCGACCATTTGCAGATGAACTGCTAAGACACACGTTTGCACACTATCACTAACAGCCTGCCTCAACTCAGCTTGCATCTACTGCATTTATTTTCTATTTGACTGCACTTTTATTTTTATTTTTTACAAGAAAAGGAGAAAAAAGACAAGAGAGAGAATATTCTCTTGAATCTTTGTTTCACTTAGGTTGTAAACAATCTAAATTTTGTACCTAAAATGAGAATCTTCTCTCCCCCACTCCCACCAGGACTAGAACTTTTTGTTTCTATAATGTACTGATGTGGTTCATGTAGATAAAGCACTTTAGTACATATTTGTTCCTTATTTAAAGGGGAAAAAAAAAAAAGGCAAATGCTTGGACAGTCAGGAACTGTGTGACTTTTTCTGACACCGCTGACTGACTCAGGGTGCAGGGAAAAATAGACATGCAGCTAAAAGACAAGAAGGTTACTTCTCTGTGATTCTTCTTTATATCGTAGGTACTTGCGGCAGAGAGTTCTAAGTTCTTATTACATTTTAGCATTTTAATCAGTTTCTGGATTTCGCAGTTTAAGCTGGAACATGCAGTCCTGAGAGTTAATGATAAAGCTGGAAGAACTTGGAACTCTTTGTACGGTAGCGTGTCTAACCGGTACTTCCATGTGACCAAAAGAAAATAACAAAAAAGAACTCAACACTGATGTACTAGTTAGAGGTTTTGGTGTAGAACTATTGTATTATCTTAACAGGAATATAATTACAGGTAAACAGATTATGGACCCAGACTCCTAGGAACTATTATACTGCAAGGGGAAAATTTCCATAGACAAGGGTCAGCTGTTGGATGTAAATATTTAGGAGAATGCCTCCTGCTGTATCTGCCAAAGAGAACCTCTGTTGCATAAGCTTGGAGGGAGACGGTTATCTTAGATAAGAATAAATAGTGATGTTGAGAGTCAGTTCTCCTCCACAATCCCATTAATGGCTGGAGAGGAAGGGGAGTGACTAATCCTTGTGCGGTATACGAGTTACTTGATTCAGAATGAGCTATAAGAAATGTTTTCAAAGCTGTTGAAAGGTGCTAGGATGGAATGTATGTCAACATCAAGTGCCTGAACAATATAAAATTCTTCCCGATATGCACTAAAAAAATTGTTTTAGTAACACAGTTCAGTGATCTAGGATATGTTGAAAATTCCTGAAATGAAGTTAAACATCTCTTAACACCAGGAATAAGTCACTGAGAAAGATAAGAGTCCAGTTACATTTTTTTAATGAGGTAGCGATGATGAATCCTCATGAACAAGGAGGCACAGCACAAAAGATTGTATGAAGAATAGGCCAAAAGCGCAAAGAGAGCCAGCAATTAAATAACATGAGCGTGATTACTCCAGCCTGATAATCCAGATGATTGGTGTTTGTCAGATTTCCAACTGTCATAAAACATACATTAATCACGTTTTCCATTTCTGCAAGAGTATTATAAAAGAACAAAAGTAAAACTCTGAAATACTGCTTCTCAATCGAGAAATCCAGGTATTGATCAGGTGTAGTGAATTTTTGTAGAGGAACACAACATAAATAATTTAAAAGGGTATTTGGAAATAAACTGTTGGACTACAGAACTGAAATAACGTATACTGTTTTGGATGATTCATTGCTTGCTGCTGTTGTTTTGTAAAGGCAGAGCGGGCTGGTACTGTGAACCTTGTCCACTCTGACAAGGCTCTACCTGTTTTGCATCTTTACAGGACTCTCAGAATTATGAAGTGCATGGAGATAGAACAATAAGCTTATCCATTCCCATGGTAGTTCACTCGTGAGATTTCTGAATTTATTCTGCTGACTTCCAAAGTTTGTACCAGAGCATAAGGCAGGAGTACGGATCTATCCTAATCACTTTACCTGTAGTGGAGTAAGACTGATTTTTTTTTTTTTGAGGCCATCTCTCCTGAGACTGAGTGGTGCCTCCATCGGTTTATGTGAATATTTTACCCAGCTTACAATTTTCTCGGTCAGGATACACAACTGTGCAAGGTTTTCTGAGCGTGGTAAGAACTAGTCAGACAGGGCAAGTTTAGAAGGCTGAAAGGAAAGTCAGCTTGTACTGACTTTTTTTTTTGCTTCTCTGTCACTAGATAAAAGCTATGAAAGCAGCCTTTAAAGAGAATTGGTATGTACTCTGCTGTAAAGGACCTTTGCTTTATAAGCAAAATTTAGTGACAGCAGGGATGGGAAGTTTAATGTAGAGCCTAATAGTTTGTGTAGGAAATTTAAAGATCATATAACGGAAATGATTGATTTCAATCAGATTAAGAAGGTACCAAAACCGGGGTGAAAATGTATACCAAAATCAGGAGTGGACAGTGATATGTGAAAAGGTAAGGAAATTTTATATTACCAAAAAAAGGACATTAAAGGGAAAATGTAACCAGGTTTATCTGTAGCGTTCATAACATTTAAATATACTACTATAAAAAGAAACTGCACTCTCCGAAGCTTGAAAATTTTCAGAATCTAGTTTTCTTATAATGTGTCCTTTTTGTGAGACAGTGCTGGCTCATGTGTATCGCAATATCACTTCCTCATTGTGATTCTTAATTACTGAATAATTGAGTTTGCTGCTTTTGTGCCTTTTCTAAAAAATGGCATTCAGTCATGACAACGGTAAGCATTTTGGAGCGAGGAAAAAAAGAATTTGCAGACTGCATTTTCCTTAATTTCTTTGACATATCAGAAAGCGGTCAATGTAAAGATAGTGCTTCTTAAATGAAGATGACATTTGCCAGTTCCAGTGATTCTAGTAAAATTTTATTAATTTAACCAAGATTAGGCTTGAGCTGTTTTTTTTTCCACCCTATGGAGAATTTGTCTACTGACTTAAGCAACTTACAGTAAATTACATGGTTATTAACGTAAATGTTTTGAGCTAGAAATAATTATGAAGCTAAATCAGACTTTTACCAAAAGGTTAGCTGATCTTTAGCCCCTATTGGGACAGTGTAGTAAAACAAGCTGCATTAAATAACGTGGTACCCCCGTATGCAATGTCTGTGCGACACTTGCACTAACTACTGGCGTGATAATGAACAAACCCTAGTTCTGGAATTTGAGAGGGCGCGTGGAATTGCACACTTAAAACTCCATTGGAGGAGGCTTGCAGAGCCAAGATCCCTGCTCACAACTTCTAATATCTTACCAACAAAGATACCAGCATTTTAGAATCATGAATTATTCTTAATTGTTGAATCCAATTACTAGAAAACACCGATGAAAACAATACTGTTGCAGGGTTGTTCTGCTTTTCTGTAAATGCCATGATGAAGCTATGCTCTCGAAAAATAAGGATCGAGGTTCGCACTGAGTGTGCATATTTTCAAAGGACTGACTTGCCTGCTAATGAATTTTATCATTCTGTTTGTTGCATGTATTAAGTAACAAAAGTCAAGCTACTTCTG
Source organism: Pygoscelis adeliae (assembly GCF_000699105.1). NCBI lineage: Eukaryota > Metazoa > Chordata > Aves > Sphenisciformes > Spheniscidae > Pygoscelis > Pygoscelis adeliae. The sequence goes on along the minus strand of NW_008824762.1, from coordinate 1,260,251 downwards.
TACCATGGTTTTAATGGTGTAACTAACTGTCCTTTTAGAGTGCGACTGAAAGTTTCAGTTGTGTTAGAGCAAGTTGTTCATTTTTAATTTGGGTGATAGAAATATCCACGCAAGGACTTTAAAAGGTATGGATCTGGTAACTGCAAAGCTAAATCTACATAGACTTTTTTTCCTTGACCGTTTAAATATAGTCTTAAAATTTTAACTTGATTTGCAATTCGCTTTGTAGCTGAACAGTCCTTTCAGTATAACAAAATGAAAAGTTATTAGTGTTGGTTTTTTTAGCTAGTGCCTTTTTATCTGTATGCCTTAATTTTGTTGATATTAGAACACCATATTGAAATATGTCATACAATTCCATGTCACCAAAACAGTCTTAGAGTATGGGTTTTTTCAAAGTGCCCAAACCGGAATTCGCCTAACTGCACTGGAAAGTGTACTTTAGTTATAATCCGCTGCAGACATTTAAATTGAGACTTTTACAAAGTGATTTTTGGAGCGCTGCCCGAAGGCTTCCTCTGCTAATACAGGTTTTGTATCCGCATTTTGGAGATTGTACACTGCTGCGCATACCAGAAAAAGGACTTTTCTGCACTCAGAGAAATACTATTAGAGTCGAGATTTAGCTTCCTGGCTCTGGGTACTAGACTCTGGGTTTACTGTAGAGACCGCAGCAGCGTTCTTAATGGACTTGAAATTATAGTCGGTACATTTGTAAACGTGGTACTGTGTTAAAAGCTGTTTACTTTCAATACACAGGGATAGGATGTGACTAAGCAAATCAACAGGTTTCTCAGTGAAGCTAGTGTCGTGCCCATGAAATTCTCTCCTGTGTCTCTTGGATAATCCTAATCCTGCCGTTGTCTTGACTGAAAGCCTTGTAGCACCTGTAGGTACAGCGCAGTACAGCAAGCCATTCTTTCGGACAACATAGAGCAATGTCTAACTGCAGCTTCAGAGACTTGAGCAAATTGGTGAGATCTACAGTTATTTATAACCAATTTCTTACTTTTTTAATCTCGAAAGTCTTTGTCACGCATATAGAAAAGCATAATGTTTGTGTTTGAATGTAAGTCCCTCTGGTGTTTCTGGAAAAGCAGAAGTATTGCCGCCAGTATCATTTCTTCTTGCTGGTGACTTGCTGTCTTGTGTTAATGACAAGTCTGCAGTGTAAAATCACATACAATTACCAAAGCTTTTCTATCCCCATATAGACATATAGCCAAAAGTGATGTTTATGGGTTAGTACTGTTACCTATAGATACATATATATCCATCAGTAAGCTATTGCTAACTGAGTAAAGCAGGTACTAGTAAAAAGTGATAGACGCTGCCCATATTTAAGAGATTTGGGTGTTTATAGTTGCTGTTTTGATGTGCAAAATTCATGCCCGCATTAAAACTAAGAGTTTGCTTTTTAAAACTCTTTTTAACTTAATCTTATAGCTGTCATTCTAAAATTAATGCATAAGCTTGGTGACTAAACCTGGTGGCTTTTATAGCCAGGTTTGAGCTTTGGGACATTTCAGTAAGCCCGGGAAGATAAGTAGATCTG